>NC_088401.1:67205212-67556878 GCF_034236695.1 Oncorhynchus nerka
CATGCCACATAACCTCTAACCCCTACTGGTTAAATAATTTACAAGGTTTAAGATAAATTATTAAATAATTATACCCAGAAACTTAACCAGTAGGGGTTAGAGGTTATGTAGCATGGATAAGGAGGAACTGAAAATATTATACATAATAGCTCTCCTAATGTGAGTGTGCGTAGGTTAGAAGAATGTTATAGAAGGAACATCTTTGTATATGAACGGTAGAGCTCTCGTGAATAAACTTGGATTTGACAAATTGTGAGCTGGGAATTATGTCTGTTTCATTTAAACCAGAACTTTACACAATCTGGGTTGTAGACCGATTAGGATAATTTAAATTTATGAAAATTGATAATAAAATTCTAAATCATGTACCGATCCTGTGCAGGTGTTGTTACACGTGGTCTGCCACTGCGAGGATGATCAGCTGTCTGTCCTGTCTCCCTGTAGCGCTGTCTTAGGCGTCTCACAGTACGGACATTGTAATTTATTGCCCTGGCCACATCTGCAGTCCTCATGCCTCCTTGCCGCATGCCTAAGGCACGTTCACGCAGATGAGCAGGGACCCTGGGCATCTTTCTTTTGGTGTTTTTCGGAGTCAGTAGAAAGGCCTCTTTAGTGTCCTACATTTTCATGACTGTGACCTTAATTACCTACCTTCTGTAAGCTGTGAATGTCTTAACGACCGTTCCACAGGTGCATGTTCATTAATTGTTTATGGTTCATGGGGAACAATGGGGAACAGTTTTAAACACTTCACAATGAAGATCTGTGAAGTTATTTGGATTTTTATGAATTATCTTTGAAAGACAGGGTCCTGAAAAAGAGATGTTTCTTTTTTTGCTGAGTTTACATGAGTCCATATGTTATTTATTATTTTTTATTTCTGTCACGATCGTCGTAGTGAGGAGACCAAAGCGCAGCGTGATGTGAATACATCTTTTTAATGAAAGACGAAAAAACACGAAGAACACTAAACAAACAAACAAAATAACAAGACGAACGTGACCGCTATCAAAACTGAGTGCAAACATGCAACATCACATAGACAATAACCCACGAAATATCCAAAGAGGATAGCTGCCTAAATATGGTTCCCAACCAGAGACAACGATAAACAGCTGCCTCTAATTGAGAACCAATCTAGGCAACCACAGACATACATAAACACCTAGATGGTAAACAACCCCAGAAACCTATAAAACCCCTAGACAGTACAAAAACACATTCATCACCATGTCACACCCTGACCTAACCGAAATATATAAAGAAAACAAAGAATACTCAGGTCAGGGCGTGACAGTACCCTCCCCACAAAGGTGCGGACTCCGGCCGCAAAAACCTAATCTAAAGGGGAGGGTCCGGGTGGGCCTCTTTCACGGCGGCGGCTCGGGTGCGAGACGTGGACCCCGCTCTACCTCAGTCTTGGCCCACTTAGGTGGCGCCTCAGGAGCGGGGACCCTCGCAGCGGGCCCCGGACTGAAGATCATCGTAGAGAGCGCCACTGGACGGAAAGGCGCCTCTGGACTGAGGAGCGGCGCTGGCAGCTACGGACAGGAGGGAGACTCTGGCGGCTCCGGACAGGAGGGTGACTCCGGCGTGACAGGCGGCTCTGGCAGCTCCTGGCTGGCTGACGGCTCTGGCAGCTCTTGGCTGGCTGACGGCTCTGGCAGCTCCTGGCTGGCTGACGGCTCTGGCAGCTCCAGGCTGGCTGACGGCTCTGGCAGCTCCAGGCTGGCTGACGGCTCTGGCAGCTCCAGGCTGGCTGACTGCTCTGGCAGCTCCTGGCTGGCTGACGGCTCTGGCAGCTCCTGGCTGACTGGCGGCTCAGGACAGACGGGAGACTGGCGGCTCAGGGCACACGGGAGACTCTGGCGGCTCAGGGCACACGGGAGACTCTGGCGGCTCAGGGCACACGGGAGACTCTGGCAGCTCAGGGCAGACGGGAGCACCTGTAGGGATGAGACGGAGAGACAGCCTGGTGCGGGGGGCTGCTACCAGAGGGCTGGTGTGTGGAGGTGGCACCGGATAGTCCACACCGTGAATGGCGCACAGGAGATCTTGAGCACCGAGCCAGCCCAACCTTCCCTGGTTGAATACTCCCTGTAGCCAGGCCAGTGCGGCGAGGTGGAATAGCCCGCACTGGGCTGTGCTGGCGAACCGGGGACACCATGCGTAAGGCTGGTGCCATGTATACTGGACCGAGGAGACGCACTGGAGACCAGATGCGTAGAGCCGGCTTCATGGCACCTGGCTCGATGCCCACTCTAGCCCGGCCGATACGAGGAGCTGGAATGTACCGAACCGGTTCCTCTCTCTCTCTCTCCGGTAAGCACAGGAAGTTGGCGCACGTCTCCTACCTGGCTTCACCACACTCCCTGTGTGCCCCCCCAATACATTTTTGGGGCTGCCTCTCGGGCTCGCAGCCACGCCGCCGTGCTGCCTCCTCATACCGGCGCCTCTCTGCTTTCGCTGCCTCCAGCTCTGCTTTGGGGCAGCGATATTCCCCTGGCTGTGCCCAGGGTCCTTCGCCGTCCAGAATCTCCTCCCAAGTCCATGAGTCCTGCGTTCTTTGCCGCTGCTGCTGCTGCTGCTGCTGGCCGTTACCACGCTGCTTGGTCCATTGTTGGTGGGTTATTCTGTCACGATCGTCGTAGTGAAGAGACCAAAGCGCTGCGTGATGTGAATGTGAAGATGTGAATACATATTTTTTATGAAAAAACACGAAGTACACTAAACAAACAAAATAACAAGACGAACGTGACCGCTATCAAAACTGAGTGCAAACATGTAACATCACATAGACAATAACCCACCAAATACCCAAAGGAGATGGATGCCTAAATATGGTTCCCAATCAAAGACAACGATAAACAGCTACCTCTAATTGAGAACCAATCTAGGCAACCATAGACCTACATAAACACCTAGATGGTAAACAACCCCATAAACCTATTAAACCCCTAGACAGTACAAAAACACATTCATCACCCATGTCACACCATGACCTAACCAAAATATATAAAGAAAACAAAGAATACTCAGGTCAGGGCGTGACAATGTCTTTACTATTATTCTACCATTTAGAAAATAGTTTAAAATATAAAGAAAAACACTTGCACTCTTTCGCTCTATTTATTTTATTTATTTATTTATATTTATATATATATCATACACACCTCTCCTCTCCCTCTTCTCTTTTTGCTGTATCTCTCTCCCTGCGTAGCGGAAACTTTTGCAGTGAACGCTTTCCCTATTTCATGCCCTGTCAAACCCAGGTGTGAGCAGGAGAGGGAATTAAGATCTGCATAATCCCACCGCCAGGTTCAACACTTGGTGAACCTTGGGGCTGGAGAGAGCAGCCCTTTAGCCTTGGGGAGCAGTGGAACTGACAACATCACCTCAGAGAAATCATCCCTCCAACCAGGCAGGGAGAGAGTGAAGAGGAGAGCACAGGGCCTAGAAATGGTTAGACAGAGGACAGAGGGTGTGAAGGTGATGGGAGGAATAGAGAGATGTAGAACGAGATTGGGGTGTAGAATAGGATAGAGGTAGACTAGGAAGAGGGGACATCTGGTTTGATGGACGGGAGGGGGCAAAATATAGCAAGAAATAAGAGGGATGGAGAGGGAATGACACAGTCCCCTGTAGGGATGGGGAAGGAGTGACCTGTGGCTGGGTAACATGGTTGGTTTCTTAGGGACTAACAAGCCAGGACATTAAGCAGGGCTCAGTAAATTACACACTTTGTAATCAGTCATTGTAGTGGAGACTCTGTGTGTGTAATTTACGTCTGTGTGTGTTCACTACACTGCTAACCCAACGTGTGGATAAAGACAGACACCGGCATCTACAGCCGTAAAATCGCATAGACCCTGCTCCCAGTGCTATTTGGTTAGTGAAGGGACCCAGACTGAGTCAAAGCTGAGCTGGTTGGTGTTCATTATGCATCATAAATGCGTGAACGTGACCCTGATCTCAGAGCACCTCCCCATCAGTAACTGCTGTGTAGCCGGGCCTGCAGTGTTGTGAATAGCAGGCACGCTAAACGTGAGCCTACTCAGACACTACAATATCCCAGTGTCTGTCTTCCGTGCTGAACTGACCCATCTCATCAAATGCCCCAG
The DNA here is from genome assembly GCF_034236695.1 of Oncorhynchus nerka. Lineage (NCBI taxonomy): Eukaryota > Metazoa > Chordata > Actinopteri > Salmoniformes > Salmonidae > Oncorhynchus > Oncorhynchus nerka. The sequence continues at coordinate 67,209,334 of NC_088401.1, forward strand.
GGAGGGACGACAGGGAGCACGAACGAGGACTTTAATTGATTAAATATGTACTCAACACTGGATAGTCAACATTGAGATTGTAGAGTTTTCTTCTGAAAATGGGATAGTGGTCATAAATAAGCAAGGGATTGGATTGAACGTGGTCGAGTGGGTGGAACTAGGGCTGTGGCGGTCATGACATTTTGTCAGTCGGTGATTGTCATGCAAATAAATTCCGGCCTCATGGTAATTGACCGCTAATTAACATAAGCACTTTTAGCATCTCCGGTTTCCACCCATAATCTACAAGCCAATGATTCAGGCCTTTGGAACATCTACATTTAAAAAAGTTGAATAAATCCATTTAATATAACCTACTAGGCTTCAGTGGGATCCAGATTGTCATACTGGGATATTCGGTTATACCGGCACTGAACACGAGTACTAATTTCGAAACCCCGCTAAACCTTTAATCTGAATGTTAGCAATGCCAACAAGTAACGTAAACTCACTCACTTTTGCACATTGCCTTAGTCCGTACAATTGAACTTATTTTAGCGCCCCAAAAACGTAATACTTCCAGATCAACTGTAATGTCAAATCCATTGTAAAGCACAATTTCTCCCCTTTCCAACAGATTCAATTACATGACCTAAACGCTGCCCGTTTCTGCATGATTCAAGCAGGCAATGAGCCCCGTCGGGTCTTTTTAAAAATGGCGGGTGGTGAAGCGAAACTAATGCTTGATAGTGAGAAGGAGAGATGTGTGGGAAAATTGCTTTTTTTCACTCGATCTGACCAACTTATCACCTTATCGCCTCTAAAATGTAAATAAAACACTATAAAGAGTTTATATAATGTGTCATTACATACCTATTTGAAGGTTTGTGTCGAATTTGAAATGGGTTTTTAGGGCGGTGCTAAAGTGAAGTAAACAGCGGCTTTGAGAATGATGATCGCATGTAATGATGATGCAAAATATGACTAGTTTTCCCCCCTTACCCCCATCACTGTCCATTTCTTGTTTTTAACGATGAGAGAAGTGCTACACCTGGTGGAGAGAGATTGTAAGACAGAAATAGTTGCTTTATGCGTGCTGTACGTTACGGCATGACACGTCATGATGTAACGGAGGGTCCGTTTTTTTCAACTTTTCTCCAATACTATAGAGCCATTACCATGTCGATCAACGTTTGAATAGAAACCTAGTTCACACCCCCGATTTTTGAAGTCAGCACAGTCGCTACAGTCGCATTTAGTTTTCTTTGTAGCCTCGTTTGAATGTTGCGGTTGCGCACATTTGTACGGAATGGGGTGAGTTTACGTTACATATCAAATACTATAGAGAATGCTAACGAGCACGAGCAAACATTTTTATACAGTCTCTGACTTAAACTGTTTTCAGGACAGACATGCCAGCTCATGAAGTTATACAAGTCAATAAAAAATGCTACTCACAGTTTGTTGCAAAACAAATATTAGACCGGCAAGTGAAGCTTGATGTTGAAGAAGTTTAACAATTAGCTAACTAGCTATTTAATTAGCAAACCATATTCACAACTGCATAGCATTTTTAGCACCTTTTTAGACAGTTAACTTAAAAGTTATAAGATATCTAGCTGGCAAACATTTAGTTGTGAATTCCATACTGTAACTAGATCACCTGGTGCATGCTGTACAACAGTGAGTGACTCCCAAGGCTCCGGTCTTTCGTTAGCCTCGTACGAACCATCCTGATCTGGCGAGCTCACATTCTGTTTCACTATACGGATACTCAATGTGAGCTCACGAGATCAGAATGGTTCATAAGAGGCTAGTCTCTCGTCATTGTGTGCTTGTAAACATAAACCACGTCACTGAGTACTACCGGTAAGCTTCATAATGGAAAAATTATGCGATGGGTGAAATGAAGAACACTATTTTACATATCTCCTAACATGTTGCAGAAGTTGACTGCAGGTATTTACTTAAGTACCAACAAATATTCAAATGTATTTAAAAAATATCAAAGAAATTGTTTCTAATGAGGGTATTGTAATACCATCCTGTGGCTATTTCCAAATCAATCAATGGGGTATTTTATTATAATCCCCAACCGTCTCATCTTTCAGAACACATTAACTCCTCTCGATTTACAGCATTTCCCTCACTCAGACAAGCGCCAAATCCTATAGCATACACCATCAAAATAAATCCATTATTTATTTTAGGCAGGTCTAAAGAAACATTATGATGAGGAGAAATGGTAGCCTATTTCAGTTGAACAGAATAGCCTATTTTGAGTCATCCTGATCTGGCTATGCCATATGTCTGTGGATTGCATTAGTTCATTTTGCAGGCAGGATTTACTTATCCCTGTGGCATTATTTTATAGTAGGAACAATAGAATTGAACTGAATAAAATAGAAAGGATATTTTCACACAAACGATTTCCAAGGGAGTGTGCACATCGTGTTGAGCGGTTAGCAAAGACACAGGTTCTCTGAGTTATTTATGCAACTTTAGTTGTGATACAAATGTTAGGCTATATGTTTTGATTTCTAATACATTTTAAGGCTGCATGATGCAACTCAAAGTATTATTTGAAAAAAGTTGCAAGAAAGGTAAGCGCTCTACTCTACTGCTCTACTGCTCTCATTCACCATTTGATAAGCACTTGATAATATTCTTTCCCATCAGACTATTCTCAAATGAATCTGGTGTTTACATATGACCTAATAATATGTGTGGAATGGTTACTTTTTATTAAGAATGACCCACAAATTAGGCTGCACTTGAATAGCAAATGGAGATTGTGTGAGGTTACATTTTTAATATGCCAGGTAGGCTACACCGTTTGTAAAGCAAGTGAATGTGCTTAATTGAATGATTTGAGCAATAAATATAGCAGCACGAGAGAACTGGGATTGTCTTTTTAAAGTGGCCAGTCAAAACTGTTTTCAAACGTGATTGCGGTATGACTGGGCTAATAAGAACACGTTTCACTAAGCTCTGTAGACTATGGGCTCTCCACCCATGTTCTACGAGTCCTAGGCCTATAGGGTACTGTACTTTGTTATTTGGCCACTTAAGTTGTGATACAAACTTTCTCAAAACATATATGCCTATGGGCTAGAATGCATGATGCATGCGACTGATTTGAAAAAGTAGGCAAAACATGTCTTTAGTAGACTGCACACCCTGGGCATCATTCACAAGTGATACTATTCTCACCCATCAGACTATTGTCAATTTAATTTTGCCTTTACATATACTAAACAATAGATGTGTGAATTTAGTATTGACTTAGAACGGATCAGTGAATTGTAATTAATCGATTGAATAGCTAATGAAGGACACTTTCCCGCAGTTCATTTTCATGACAGCCAGGTAGGCTGCTCCTGTTGTAAAGCGAAGCGATGTGCTTCATATTAGGAAAGTTGCAAAATATATATAGTAGGCCTAAGCTATAGAAAGCTAATGGGATCCTCTTTTTAATAGTCATCAAAATTATGTTTTCTCACACGATAGCATAGCCTATAGAATTGTTGCGCAACATAGGAACTCTTTTAGGAACTCGGTGTGCAGTATTCCGCTCTCATGAATTGTTTGATTTGATTTTTGATTTCCTTAGCATTGATGTCAGAGTGATTAGAGGGACAATAGAGCGCTAAGTACTGGCCATTAGCGACTGGTCTTTAGCAAGTTTGGTAGGCTACTAATGATCAAATCAAATGTTATTTGTCACTTGCGCCGAATACAACAGGACCTTATAGTGAAATGCCCTTAACCAACAATGCAGTTTTAAGAAAAATACCAAAAAATGAAGTAACAAGTTAAAGAGCAGCAGTAAAATAACAATAGCGAAGCTATATACATGGGGTACCGTTTAGAGTCGATGTGGGGGGGCACCGGTTAGTCAAGGTAATATCTACATGTTGGTAGAGTTATTAAAGTGACTATGCATAGATAATAAACAGAGTAGCAGCAGTGTAAAAGAGGGGGGGATGCAAATAGTCTGGGTAGCCATTTGATTAAATGTTCAGTCTTATTGCTTGGGGCCTCTTGGACCTAGACTTGGCGCTCTGGTACCGCTTGCCATGCGGTAGCAGAGAGAACAGTCTTTGACTAGGGTGGCTTCCTCTGACACCGGCTGGTATAGAGGTCCTGGATGGCAAGAAGCTTTGCCCCATTGATGTCCTGGACCGTACGCACTACCCTTTGTAGTACTTTGCGGTCAGAGGCCGAGCAGTTGCCATACCAGGCAGTGATGCAACCAGTCAGAATGCTCTCGATGGTGTAGCTGTAGAACCTTTTGAGAATCTGAGGACCCATGCCAAATCTTTTCAGTCTCCTGCGGGGGAATAGGCGTTGTCATGCCCTCTTCACGACTGTCTTGGTGTGCTTGGACCATGTTAGTTTGTTGGTGATGTGGACACCAAGGAACTTGAAGCTCTCAACCTGCTCCACTACAGCCCCGTCGATGAGAATGGGGCGTGCTCGGTCCTCCTCTTCCTGTATTCCAAAATCATCTCCTTTGTCTTGATCACTTTGAGGGAGAGGTTGTTGTCCTGGCACCACACGGCCAGGTCTCTGACCTCCTCCCTATAGGCTGTCTCGTCGGTGATCAGGCCTACCACTGTTGTGTCATCGGTCAAACTTGATGATGGTGTTGGAGTCGTGCCTGGCCGTGCATTCATGAGTGAGCAGGAAGCACAGGAGGGGACTGAGCACTCATCCCTGAGGGGCTCCTGTGTTGAGGATCAGCGTGGCGCATGTGTTGTTACCTACCCTTACCACCTGGGGGGCGGCCTGTCAGCAAGTCTCGGATCCAGTTGCAGAGGGAGGTGTTTAGTCCCTGTGTCCTTTGCTTATTGATGAGCTTTGAGGGCACTATGGTGTTGAACACTGAGCTGTAGTCAATGAATAGCATTCTCACATAGGTGTTCCTTTCCTTTTGTCCAGGTGTGAAAGGGCAGTGTGGAGTGTAATAGAGATTGCATCATCTGTTGGGGTGGTATGCAAATTGGAGTGGGTCTAGGGTTTCTGGGATGATGGTGTTCATATGAGCCATGACCAGCCATTCAAAGCACTTCATGGCTACAGATGTGAGTGCTACGGGTCGGTAGACATCAGAGCGCAGTTTTGGAGAAGCCTAGTTACATGGAATTTGACTGTGGTCATGGCTCTTGACTGGCGGTAATACGGTCACTGTAACAGCCCTAGGTGGAATGCATAAGACAACACACAAAGGGATATCTGAGAGAGCCCAGTGATCTTGTTTATGAGGGGAGTCCTGGTTCCAGTTCAGATAATTTGCTCCTATTCTAGGCCCTTCCTGTCTTCCCTTAATGGGCCAAGGAGGACTGGGTAGGTTTTAAGATGGAAGATAGCTTGATCATATTGGAATTGGACCAATGGGCAAGTAATAACCCTCATGAGACAGAGATGATTGGTTAGGATTTGGACCAACCATGTAAAATAGTCTGGACATATTGTCAGGACCGGCCAAATGTAAAATGTATGCACACATGACTGTTGGTAGCTTTGGATAAAAGCATCTGCTAAATAGCATCTATTATTCTACGTATCAGTGACATCAAATTGTATTTGTCACATACACATGGTTAGCAGATGTTAATGCGAGTGTAGCAAAATGCTTGTGCTTCTAGTTCCGACAATGCAGTAATAACCAACGAGTAATCTAACCTAACAATTCCACAGCAACTACCTTATACACACAAGTGTAAAGGGATGAAGAATATGTACATAAAGATTTATGAATGAGTGAGGGTACAGAATGGCATAGGCAAGATGCAGTAGATGGTATAGAGTACAGTATATACATATGAGATGAGTAATGTAGGGTATGTAAACATAAAAATGGCCTTTGTTTAAAGTCGCTAGTGATACATGTATTACAAAAAGATGGCAAGATGCAGTAGATGGTATAGAGTACAGTATATACATATGAGATTAGTAAAATAGGTTATATAAACATTATATAAAGTGGCATTGTTTAAAGTCACTAGTGATACATGTATTACAAAAAGATGGCAAGATGCAGTAGATGGTATAGAGTACAGTATATACATATGAGATGAGTAATGTAGGGTATATAAACATTATATAAAGTGGCATTGTTTAAAGTGGCTAGTGATACATTTCGACATCAATTCCCATTATTAAAGTGGCTGAAGTTGAGTCAGTATGTTGGCAGCAGCCACTCAATGTTAGTGGTGGCTGTTTAACAGTCTGATGGCCTTGAGATAGAAGCTGTTTTTCAGTCTCTCGGTCCCTGCTTTGATGCACCTGTACTGACCTCGCCTTCTGGATGATAGCGGGGTGAACAGGCAGTGGCTCGGGTGGTTGTTGTCCTTGATGATCTTTATGGCCTTCCTGTGACATCGGGTGGTGTAGGTGTCCTTGAGGGCAGGTAGTTTTGCCCCCGGTGATGCGTTGTGCAGACCTCACTACCCTCTGGAGAGCCTTACGGTTGTGGGCGGAGCAGTTGCCGTACCAGGCGGTGATACAGCCCGACAGGAGGCTCTTGATTGTGCATCTGTATTGTGAGTGCTTTTGGTGACAAGCCAAATTTCTTCAGCCTCCTGAAGGTTGAAGAGGCGCTGCTGCGCCTTCACCACGCTGTCTGTGTGGGTGGACCATTTCAGTTTGTCCGTGATGTGTATGCCGAGGAACTTCAAACTTACTACCCTCTCCATTGCTGTCCCGTCGATGTGGATAAGGGGTTGCTCCCTCTGCTGTTTCCTGAAGTCCACGATCATCTCCTTTGTTTTGTTGACGTTGAGTGTGAGGTTATTTTCCTGACACCACACTCCGAGGGCCCTCACCTCCTCCCTGTAGGCCGTCTCGTCGTTGTTGGTAATTAAGCCTACCATTATAGTGTCGTCCGTAAACTTGACATCCACAATGATAGTAGGGAACATGACAACTTGTGTCAAGGAACTGTTCCTTTTCAAATTCACACAACACGCATCAAAACAAACTTGCCTTTGGGGAAGCTTTGGATTCGGGGCATACAACAGACTTTGAAAGAAAGTTAAAAAAGTCCTCCAGAAATGACATGAACTTGCTATTACTGCTTTAATAAAATTCTGACTGCTGTTTTCTCTGGTATGAAAGCATCAACGGAGCAAGACTCGGGGCTAGTCAACAAAGGAGAGAGCCTTGATTTTGAATGAATCACAGTCCTGTTGTTCAAAGAATGTTGGGGTAAAGTGGTTCATACAAATGAAGAGAAATGTCTTAATAATAAAGTGTACGTGGAGACACATTTTTCTTACATTTGTCTGTTTTTTTGAGACTGAGACTTTGGTATTAGATTCATTGAATCTGAGGAGCATTAAGATCTCCAATGTGCTGGAGATGGGATGCACACGTGGGTTAATGGTAGAAAATGAGGGCGAAGTTAGATGGGATTGTTCTCCTCTGCCCGTCATCTCTACCTTGAAGGAATGCGCTATGAGGATCCAGTCAAATAAGACAAGTCATACTCAAAGAGAATGGATACAAATGAGTGACTGAAAAAGGAGCCAAATCATTTCATATCATTCTTGTTAGAGAACCACCAAAAGCTTTGAATATGGACCCAGCCACATCGAAATGTCACCTCTGTCAACTGTATTGAGACAATGTTTGTCTACGGGCCTCATCACACGTGACGGACAATAGGGACGTTGGAAAGCATCCGTTCTGTCTTTTTTGGATCAAAATATGCATAGAGTTAAACCAATGCATAACGCATTGTTAATGCATTTCATCCATGGCCAGGCAGCCGGGCACTACCTGGCAGCTTTGGAATAGCAACACCATCAGAATACACTTCTGATTTCAGTCAGACAGAAATGCATATTTTCCTTTGGAGAGACGTACCGTTTTACCATTCATCCTCTGTGCACATAGTTGTCTGAGGCTGTTTACCAGCAGCTTATATGAGCTCAGTAGCCCTTGGTCCAGCCACACTCATTTTGTACAGAGCAAACCAAAATTTCCCCTACTATCAATATTTGTCTCGTCGCCTGGCGGGCTTTCGGCAGACAGGAAATGAGCACACAAACCCAAGGCATACATTCAAGCATGCATTGCAGCTTCCTCTTTGCCAGATTCCTATCTCAATGGGACTTACCTGATTTACTAAATTAGGAGGTTACAATTTACTGATGGTCTCTCCAGTGTGTTGGTGACAGAGGCTAACACCTTGGGCTGGGAGAGAAGAAACCGATGGTTCTCAGCCCATTTCACCCGGCACCTCGCTTGACCTGAAACATGTCTCTACCATGAGATGGAATGTGCAGAACAACCACCTTTTGTACACAACTGAATGATAAGGGATTGGCGTGACGGACAATGGCGAAAGTATGTAGGGCTGAGAGGTACAGTAGCCTGGGATCCACACTGAATATCACTCTGTCCGTGTCCAAATACCCTTGCGTCCTAAGTAGTAGGCAGCTAAGTATGTGAGGAAAAAAGAGTTATGTTTTAATAGTATGCAACATTTTGAAAATCGGGGACACTTTAAATGCCCGGATGTCATACTCGTTTTGGCTTTGACAACAGCTGATTAATTTGATATTAGCTTTTAAACAAAATACTAAACCCTCTTTAGATTTCTGAATGTGTCTGCACCGGGGACATTAATGATGTCATGTTAATCAGGCCTTTTGATCTGATTTAGTTTTAGTTGTGTAGGCTACCTATTGAATTATTTAATATATGTTTCAAGCCTTTGCAGTCATTCTGATCTGGTTCCCAATGATCAGTGCTTTAGTTTATTATGTTGCTATCCAAATCACATTTTATTTGTCACATACAGTACACATGTTTAGCAGATATTATTGCGGGTGTAGCGAAATGCTTGTGTTTCTAGTTCCAACAGTGCAGTAATATCTAACTACACACAATCTAAAGTAAAGGAATGGAATTAAGATATATAAATATTTGCAATGTCAGAGTGGCATAGACTAAGATACATTAGGATAGAATACAGTATATACATATGAGATGAGTAATGCAAAATATGTAAACATTAAAGTGACTAGTGTTCCAATTATTAAAGTGGCCAGTGATTTCAAGTCTATGTATACAGGGCAGCAGCCTCTAATGTGCTAGTGATGGCTATTTAACAGTCTGATGGTCTTGAGATGGAAGCTGTTTTTCAGTCTCTCGGTCTCAGCTTTGATGCACCTGTACTGACCTCGCCTTCTGGATGGTTACAGGGTGAACAGGCAGTTGCTCAGGTGCCATTTTGGGTCACCTCCAGTCTGATACAGTACTGGTCTTAAGTGCCCCCAAAGGATCTGAAGTACAGTGTCCTAGCCTAAATTAACTTTCACCATGTAGTTGTGTGGAGAATGTTTTTGTTGTTGTTCATGTTAGGAATACAAATAATTAATAAATAATCATAATAGATAAGTAAGTAATATATTATATATATATATATATATATATATATATTGTAATGTATTATTATATATTATTCAGTCCATTTGGTTTGCTGGTCAATGTTTTAGGCATTTATGAGCTGCCCTGCCAGCAGTCTTCTACTGTGTGGACCATTTCATGGGTGAAGACAACATGAAACCTACCTGGACAACGTCTTCCGATACACTGGTCTCAACAGAGGACCTTCCTACCAGCTGTCATAAACAACAGTGCTCTGACATGCCATCCTCTGGAGCAAGTAAGCTATAGAGTACCCAAAAAACAACACACGAATGGTGTATAGTGTGGGGCATGACTTTGGGCAATGAATAAGGTTTGCATGTTTTTTTATGTCTTATTTTGTTTCTGTTTTTTCTTTGTGACTTTGTATTCGAGCAAGGTGTCAATTTGATGTGGTTATTAGGCGGGGTTTCTGTACAGTGCTTTGTGACATCTGCGGATGTAAAAAGGGCTTTATAAATAAATATGATTGAAATATTATTGATTTGAGTTGGAGGCATGCATAGCCACTCAGTCATGGGTGAACAGGGAGTACAGGAGGAAGCTGAGCACCCAACCTTGTGGGGCCCATGTGTTGAGGATCAGTGAAGTTGAGGTGGTGTTTCCTAGCTTCACCATCTGGGGGTAGCCGTCATGAAGTAAAGGACCCAGTTGTACAGGGCGGGGTTCAGACCCAGGGCCTCGAGCTTAATGATGAACTTGGAGGGTACTATGGTGTTGACTATAGCTCAGCATTCAATGTACAGCATTCTTACATAAGTATTCCTCATGTCCAGATGGGATAGAGCAGTGTGCAGTGCAATGGTGATTGCATTGTCTGTGGCTCTATTGGGGCGGTAAGCTAGTTGAAGTAGGTCTAGGGTGTCAGGTAAGGTAAAGGTGAAATGATCCTTAACTAGCCTCTCAAAGCACCTCATGATGACAGAAGTGAGCTCTATGGGGCAGTAGTGATTTAGTTAAGTTACTTTTGCTTTCTTGGGTACAGGAACAATGGTGGACATCTTGAAGCATGTGGGCACAACAGACTGGGATAGGGAGAGATTTAATATGTCTGTAAACATTCCAGACCAGTCTGCGCATGCTCTGAGGAGTGGCTAGGGATGCCGTCTGGGCCGGCAGCCCTGCGAGGGTTAACACACTAAAATGTCTTACTCACGTCGGCCATGGATAAGGAGAGCCCACAGTCCATGGTAGCGGGCCACATTGGTGGCACTGTGTTATCCTCAAAGCTGACGAATAAGGTGTTTAGCTTGTCCGGAAGCAACATGTCGCTGTCCGCGACGTGGCTGGTTTTCCCTTTATAGCCCGTAGTTGTCTCGTGTCTGATCCGTTGAATTGCGACTCCCACTTTGTCTCTATACTGACGTTTTGCCGGTTTGATTACCTTATGGAGGGTATAACTACACTGTTTGTATTGGTCCATATTCCCAGTCACATTGCCATGTTTAAATGTGATGGTTTGAGCTTTCAGCTTTGCGCAAATGCTGCCATCTGTCCACGGTTTCTGGTTAGGGTAGGTTTTAGTAGTCAGTGGGTGCAATATCTCACCATATCAGTGTATTTGTTTATGTTGTTCTCAGAGGCTACATATCCCAGTCTGCATGATCAAAACAATCCTGAACCGTGGATTCCGATTGGTCAGACCAGCGTTGAATAGTCCTTAGCATGGGTAATTCCTGTTTGAGTTTCTGCCTATAGGAAGGGAGGAACAAAATGGAGTCGTGATCAGATTTGCCGACGGGAGGGCGGGGGAGGGCCTTTTAAGCATCCCGGAAGTTGGAGTAGCAGTGGTTGTTTGTTTTAGCAGTGCGAGTACTATAGAACACCTTTTCAAATTTGCTTTGTTAAAATCCCCAGCTACAATAAATGCGGCCTCTGTATATATGGTTTCCAGTTTGCATAAAGTCCAGTGTAGTTCTTTGAGGGCCGTTGTGGTATTGGCTTGAGGGGGAATATACACGGCTGTGACTATAACCGAAGATAATTCTCTTGGGAGGTAATACGGTTGGCATTTAATTTAGGTATTCTAGGTTTGGTGAACAAAAGGACTTGAGTTTCTGAATGTTATCACAATCACATCACGAGTAGTTAATCATGAAACCTACACCCCCGCCCTTCTTCTTCCCGGAGAGATATTTATTCCTGCGATAAACTGAGACCCCATCTGGCTGAACGGACTCTGACAGTATATCCCGAGAGAGCCATGTTTCCATGAAACAGAGTATGTTACAATCCCTGATGTCTCTCTGTAAGAGAAACATTGTCAACTTTATTATCCAGACTGAACATTAGCAAGTAATATACTCGGAAGCGGTGGGTGGTGTGCTCGCCTCCTGAGTTTGACTAATAGTCCTCTCCGACTACCTCTTTTCCGCTGGCGGAGTTTTGGAACAGCCTCTGGTAGCTGTTCAATTGCCCTGGGGGGTACGAACAAAGGATCTGGTTCTGCAAAGTCGTATTCCTGGTCGTAATGCTGGTGAGTTACCGCCGCGCTGATATCCAAAAGTTCTTCTGGCTGTATGTAATAACACCAAAAATTTCCTGGGCTAATAATATAAAAATAACACAAAAAATGAAATATTGCGAAGTTTCTTAAGAGCTTGAAGCACGGCAGCCCTATCCATCGTTCTACCAGCAGTTCTGAATTCGTGATGCACCCGACTGTCCACGTTTTTCTGTGCAATGGCCTTTTGATTTGAAGATTTAAGATTTTATTTTATTTATATATATATGTTACAGCACTTTGGTTTCACTAGTAAACATATTGAAAATGGAGTCTTTTTGAAATAGAATAGATGGGCTACTATGGTAAAGGTTGAATGTGATAACCAGCCTGAGTACATCTATAACTCCACTCCTATTCTATTCAGAGAAATTAATCACATTTGTAAATAAGCTATTATCAGGCTGGTTAAAGCGATGCATGTCTGTTGAATTTGGAAAAATACATCTGCACTCGGCCCGACCCCACCTACTCAGCCAGTCAAGAGCCGGTACTGCGTTGCAACCATGGCATACTGCATACTTTTTAGTGTGCGACAATGAGTAAATAGTATGCAGTACACTAGTATGAGTATTCAGACAAGGCCACAGTCTGTGTCTGGAATGAGATGTGTTTTGCAGTCACTGTGAAGACTGATCTGACCTGCTATAATTTAGCCAATTCTAAGTGTCCCTCTGTTGAAGCAGGCCCAGACTGACTCAGTGAAGTGAAAATGAGTATTCCGTTTTCAATTTGCAACACAGGGAAAGGGGCCAATTATGTCATATCTCCTTGTCAAGCATATCACCTCACATGCACTAAATTAGTCTTTTTTTCACCCAACTTTTTCCCGGAGAGAGGAAGGACACTGAATTTTGACCCTGTAGTAACCCTTACCCGCTATGTCCCCAGGCTTGTGTGGCAAAGTTGACAAAGTGTAATTTCTCCACTGCCAGCCACCAAACCCAGAGCCACTAAATAAAGCGCCCATCATGGAATGTAACTGATGCGGATGATGGGAGCCCCATGTCTACTTTTAATCTCTCCCTTCTGACAAGTCCCCCTAATGATTAAGTCTGCATCCCAAATGGCATCTATTCCCTATAGCGCACTACTTTAGGTTCTAGTCCAAAGTAGTGCACAGTAAAGGGACTAGGGTGCCATTTCAGACGCAGACTTAGACAGCAGTCGGCTAGAAGTCATCAGTATGCAAAGTCGTCTGCTGGTCTGGGTCGGAGAGAGATGCAGACTTTAAAGTGCATATGTAAGATGACTGGTGTTCCGCTCGCAGTGTTTCCTAAACCCTGCATATGACACAAACTTCAATCAGTACAACCCAATATCAACAGACAGTCACAGCCTCTCCTTGTACTAACATAAGAGTCATTACAACCGTCTCGTATAAACACATACCATTCCATACTGGCCGTGTCCGAATACCAATACTAGCGTACTGCATACTATGTACTCATTGTTGCAAGCTTAGTAAAAGGTATGCAGTATGCTACGTCTGCAACACAGTAGTGGCTCCTGATTGGCTGAGTAGGTGGGGCAGGGCCTAGTGCAGTTGAATTTTTCCAAATTCAACATGCTTCACATTAACCAGCCTGATAGTAGCTAATTTATAATTTAAATGAATTACTCTGAGCAGGAATGGAATTATAGGCCTACTCAGGCTGGTTATAGGCAGACTGTCACATTTGACCTATATCATAGCCCATCTATCCTATTTAAAAAGGACTTAAGACCGAAACAGAAATTTGAAACCAAATACTGCAACATACACTGAGTGCACAAAACATTAGGAACACCGGCTCTTTCCATGACAGCTTTCACCTGGTCAGTCTATCATCCCTTATTTATGTCAGTTGTTCAATCCACTTCAATCAGTGTGGGGAGGAGACAGGTTAAAAAAATATTTTTAAGTCTTGAGACAATTGAGACATGGATTGTGTACACTACCGTTCAAAAGTTTGAGGTCACTTAGAAATGTCCTTGTTTTTGAAAGAAAAACACATTATTTTCATCCATTAAAATAACATCAAATGGATCAGAAATACAGTGTAAACATCGTTAATGTTGTAAATGACTATTGTAGCTGGAAACAACAGATTTGTATTTTTATGGAATATCTACATAGGCGTACAGAGGCCCATTTATCAGCAACCATCACTCCTGTGTTCCAATGGCACGTTGTGTTAGCTAATCCAACTTTATCATTTTAAAAGGCTAACTGATAATTAGAAAACCCTTTTGCAAATATGTTAGCACAGCTGAAAACTGTTGTACTGATTAAAGAAGCAATAAAACTGTCCGCCTTTAGACTAGTTGAGTGTCTGGAGCATCAGCTTTTGTGCGTTCGATTACAGGCTCAAAATGACCAGAAGCAAAGAACTTTCTTCTCAAATTCGTCAGTCTATTCTTGCTCTGAGAAATGAAGGTTATTCCATACAAGACATTGCCAATGCTGTGTACTACTCCCTTTTTAACAGAACAGCGCAAACTGGCGCTAACCAGAATAGAAAGAGGAGTGGGAGGCCCCGGTGCGCAACTGAGCAAGAGGACAAGTAAATTTTGTGAGTCTAGTGTAAGAAACAGACGCCTCACAAGTCCTCAACTGGCAGCTTCATTAAATAGTAGCCGCAACACACCAGTCTCAACATCAACAGTGAAGAGGCAACTCCAGGATGCTGGCCTTCTAGTCAGTTGCAAAGAAAAAGACATATCTCAGACTAGCCAATAAGAAGAAAAGATGAGGAAGATTGGAAAACGTGTTATGGACAGATGAATCTAAGTTGGAGATGTTCGGATCACAAAGAAGAACATTAGTGAGACGGAGAAAAAATGAAAAGATGCAGGAGGAGTGCTTGACGCCATCTGTCAAGCATGGTGTGATGGTCTGGGGGTGCTTTGGTGGTGGTAAAGTGGGAGATTTGTACAGGGTAAAAGGGATCATGAAGAAGGAAGGCTATCTCTCCATTTCGCTTTATTGGAGCCAATTTCCTCCTACATCAGGATAATAACCCAAAGCACAGCTCCAAACTATTGAAGAACTATTTATAGGGAAGAAGCAGTCTGCTGGTATTCTGACTATAATAGAGTGGCCTACACAGTCACCGTACGTAAGAAGTGCCAATCCAATTTGTGGGAGGTGCTTCAGGAAGCATGGGATAAAATCTCAGATTACCTCTACAAATTGACAACTAGAATGACAAAGGTCTGCAAGGCTGTAAATGGAGGATCCTTTGACGAAAGCAAAGTTTGAAGGACACAATTATTATTTCAATAAAAAAATATATATTTATAACCTTGTCTATTTCTTGACTATTTCCTATTCATTTAGCAACTAATTTCATGTATGTTTTCATGGAAACATGGAAACTTCTAAGTGACCGCAAACTTTTGAACGGGAGTGTGTGTGCGCCATTGAGGGTAAATCGTCACGACAAAGGATTTGATTGGGGTATGGTAGTAGGTGCCAGGCGCCCTGGTTTGTGTCAAGAACTGCAACACTGCTGTGTTTTTCATGCTCAACAGTTTCCTATGTGTATGAAGAATAGTCCACCACCAAAAGGACATCTAGCCAACTTAACACAACTGTGGTCAACATGGGCCAGCAACCCTATGGAACGCTTTCGACACCTTATAGAGTCCATGTCCTAACAAATTGAGGCTGTTCCAAGGGCGAAAGTAAGGGGTGCAACTCAATATTAGGAAGGTGTTCTTAATGTTTTGTGCACAGTGTATATCAAATAGCCTAGTGCAAACACCAAAACCTTTCAAATGTTCAAATCAAAAGGCGATTGCACAGGCTTGATCCATAAATTGTATCATTTAAATAGGTAGCCGAGCCTACAAAACTAAAACAATCCATATGTTAAAATCAAAAGTCCTGATTAACATGACATCAATAACACCGCCGCCTCCTGAGTCCCTGGTGCTGACATATTCAGATATAAGCTCTGACGAAGGCCAAGCGGAAAGACAAGAAACACTTCAGTGAGGAAACAGAGATCCACTTCATCTAATAAATCAAAAAATACTTCTGTTTTTCAAAGATAACCTACAATGCAATACTCGTGATTATATTAAGGAGAACAAACTACTTAGCATACATTTGAAAACCACCGCAGAAGCTTCGGCATCTTCCCAATTAACCTGTTAGTACTCTAGGGGCAGTATTTCATTTTTGGATAAAAAGACGTGCCCGTTTTAAGCGCAATATTTTGTCACGAAAAGATGCTCGAATATGCTTGGAATTGATAGTTTTGGAAAGAAGACAGTCTTACGTTTCCAGAAATGCAAAGATGTTCACTGTGAGTCCCTTAGAACAAATGCTTCGGGCAAAACCAAGATGTATGACCGACCAGGAAATGCACAGGATTTCTGAGGCTACGTTTTCCATGATCGCCTTATATGGCTGTGAATGCGACAGGAATGAACGGACTCTTTCTCTTGTTTCCCCAAGGTCTCTGCAGCATTGTGACGTATTTGTAGGCATATCATTGGAAGATTGACCATAAGAGACTACAATTGCCAAGTGTCCCTCTTGGTGTCTGCGTGGCATTCGGTGCGCAAAAATCAAGTCCCATTATTTTTCCATTCAAATCTCAGAACAAAGCAGGGTACAAGGACGGTGCTTTCAATGGAGAGAAATATGACAAACCACCTTCAGGATTGATTCAAACGTTTTCCATGTTTCAGTCGATATTATGGAGTTAATTCGGAAAAAAGTTTGACATGTAGGTGACTGAATTTTCGGTTAGTTTCGGTAGCCAAATGCATAGTAACAAAAGGGAACGATGTGTCCTACACAAGAATCTTTCAGGAAAAACTGGACATCTGCTATGTAACTGAGAGTCTCCTCATTGAAACATCTGAAGTTCTTCAAAGGTAAATTATTTTATTTGATTCCTTGGCTGGTTTTTGTGAATATGTTGCGTGCTAAATGCTAACGCTAATGCTAAGCTAGCTATCACCACTCTTACACAAATTAGTGATTTTCTCTGGTTCTAAAGCATATTTTGAAAATCTGAGACGACAGGATTGTTAAGAAAATGTTAAGCTTGAGAACAGGCATATTTATTTCATTTCATTTGCGATTTTTAGAAATCGCTAACGTTGCGTTATGGTAATGAGCTTGAGGCTGTAGTAACGATACCGCATGCGGGATGGGGCAGCCTAGTTTAGTTGGCTACTTGGCGAGAGCTACGGCCTATCACTTGCAGCTTTCCTCTTTTAATGCACTGTAAAAGTGTGCATCGAATTCAATTAGATGAAGAGATGAACATTTGTGTATCCTGGCATTTAAACCATCCTCTATTTTCGAAGTGTCGCACACTATTAAACATTATTTTTGCCATACTGAGAATGCGTCATGCGTGATTGCGTCGTTTCCCGTTTTTGAAATGTCGCATACTATTAAACTTCATCTTTACGCACACTCAACCGGCTTACTGTTTTGGACGCAAGTATGAGTATTTAGCCACGCCCCCCCCCACCCCCACCTCGTAACACATGCATCCCCAGACTGTTCACACCCCTCTTGTTCGAAGAGAGAGAAATGTTCCGTTTAAAGCTCATTTCCTGCATTCTACACATTATGCCATGGAGCGAAGGGAAAATGTAGCGGTTTTAAAGCTAATTTACTGCAATTCTACACATTTTCAATGTCTTATGTGGGTTCATATGACACCAGGAGGCAAATCCCAACTGAATTCCCCCAAAATATTTATATTCACTCCACTTGACTTTTTACACAATTTGTGTTACAAAGTGAGATTACAATTTATTTAATAGTCCTTTTTTGTTAACAATCCTCACACAATAGTCGACTATCAGTGGAAGAAAAAGTATAGAGTTTTTCAAGAATTAACGATATCAAATCAGGCTTTGAAAATCTCTACAAGCATGGTCAAGTTAATAAATATGCTGTGGTTATGTATTAAACCACCCAAAATATTGAAGATACAGTTGTCCTTCTAAACTGAGCTGCAGGACAGAAATGAAACTGCTCAGGGATTTTACCATGAGGCCATTGGTGATTTTTAAAACCGCTACAGAGTCGTTGCTGTGAAGGGAGAACTGAGGATGAATCAACAACATATTTTAGTGACTCCACAATAATGATTTATATGACAGAGTGAAAATAATAATACAAATACACAGAATAAAAATATTTGATACCATGCACTAAAGTAAAACTGCAAAAACATGTTTTGACCTAAATGCAAAGCCTTATGTTTGGGGCAAATAAAACACAATACATCACTGAGTAACTGTAAGCTTGTTTTCAAGCATGGTGGTGGCTGGGGTATGCTTGATATTGGCAAATACTGTGGAGTTTTTCCGGATGAAAAGAAACTAGATGGAGCTAAGCACAGGCAGAATCCTAGAGCAAAACCTGCTTTACAACAGACACTGGGAGAGGAATTCACCTTTCAGCAGGACAATAACCTACAAAACAAGGCCAAATCTACAATTGCTTACCAAGAAGCTCGTACATTTTCCTGAGTGGCCAAGTTACAGTTTTGACTTAAATATTCTTGAAAATCTATGGCAAGATTTTGAAAATTGCTGTGTAGCCATGATCCCCAACATCTTGACAGAGCTTGAAGAATTATGAAATAATAGTGCTAATATTGCACAATCCAGGTGTGTAAAGCTGTTAATCCCACTTTGTAACTTGTTGTGGAAATTCTAACCAAAAGGAAGATGGACTGTAGCTTATTCAAACAACTTTATTATAAGATTTGCAAAACTTGAGAAGTTAACAATCATTTCATATCTCAAGAAAATATACTTTTAAAAAAAGTATACTTAAATGTGTACAAAATATATTTTAAGTCTCCTTTCAAGAATGCATGTGCACATAAATGTGCATATATTACCAGCATCCTTTTCTGCAGTTGAAGTTTTGATTTATAATATTATATTGTTCCTCATATTTAGCTTATTCAGATGTTTTGATGTTCATTTTCAAACTGAATGTTGTACTTTTTAATTACACAACATATTACACATTTTATTGAAATGTGAACAACTAAAGGGAGAAATGCCAATGGTGCACAGTTCTCAAGTCTTACTTGTAAATAGCATGTTAACACTGGCTGAGAAGATGCCTTGGTCAATCAAGGTAACCTTTACTTAGCTTTAAATGTAGATTTTTGGAAAGCAGACTGAACCAGTCTCAACATCAACAGTGAAGAGGTGACTCCGGGATGCTGGCCTTCTAGACAGAGTTGCAAAAAAAAAAAAAAAAAAGAAGCCCTATCAGACTGGCCAAAAAAAGAAAAGGCCCTATCAGACTGGCCAAAAAAAAAAAAAGCCCTATCAGACTGGCCAAAAAAAGAAAAAGCCCTATCAGACTGGCCAAAAAAAGAAAAGCCCTATCAGACTGGCCAAAAAAAAAAGCCCTATCAGACTGGCCAAAAAAAGAAAAGCCCTATCAGACTGGCCAAAAAAAAAAGCCCTATCAGACTGGCCAAAAAAAAAAAGCCCTATCAGACTGGCCAAAAAAAAAAAAGCCCTATCAGACTGGCCAAAAAAAGAAAAAGCCCTATCAGACTGGCCAAAAAAAGAAAAGATTAAGATGAGCAAAATAACACAGACACTGGACAGAGGAACTCTGTAAGACTTTGTAGATATTCCATAAAAAAACAGCCGTTTCCAACTACAATAGTCATTTACAACATTAACTATGTCTACACTGTATTTCTGATCAAGTTGATGTTATTTTAATGGACAAAAATGTTTGCTTTTCTTTCAAAAACATGGACATTTCTAAGTGACCCCAACTTTTGACTGGGTGTGTTTTTTTTTTGGGGGGGGGGGTCAGACCCACAGACCGTAATGACCCCATTCTGGATCCGGTCAGCCTTTTGAGTATGGCTGCCCTGCTCTATACCAAACCCTATACTGGTATATTGTCTATGGCTACCTGAGGGAATCCATGGAATCTGTTCTCTCTTGCTCCCAATAATGAAAATAGCCTTTAATTGGCTGAGTAGCACTCCAGCCAATGGCTCCTGAGACCATTGCTGCAAGTCATTATGTTCACTGCAATTAGGGACATGTAGTGGGCCCATTACAAAGCCCTTCATCATATCATTAAGCCCACACCATATAGCTTGAGAGACTGACTGGCTTACCTCTCGACCTCGTCAATGGATTACCAATTTGGCCTCCATTATGTAACGCTTATGCATGTGATTACTCCATAATTACTATTGAAGCTGGTATGTAATGTCCTTCGTTGTATATGGAAACAGCAGGTAAAGTAATGATTCCATTATATATAACTA
Source organism: Oncorhynchus nerka (assembly GCF_034236695.1). Lineage (NCBI taxonomy): Eukaryota > Metazoa > Chordata > Actinopteri > Salmoniformes > Salmonidae > Oncorhynchus > Oncorhynchus nerka. The sequence goes on from NC_088401.1 coordinate 67,229,539, forward strand.
AACCAAACCCTTACAAATTAGTGCAATTAAGTGAAGTGCAACAACATTGTAGTAATTTATTAGGCAACAGTGTAATGAGTTCTAGCAACAACCAAAATAAAATTCCATATGCTAAGTGTGAGCCTGGTTTGTAATAGTGTGGTTACAGAATTCGATTTGATTTTGAAAGATGGATACTGTAGGTTAGCCGAGGTCTGAAAGCATGGAATTGTGTCAGTGCAGGTAGAATCCTTCCGAGGAGATTTCCTCAGCTAAGATGAAACAGCGTGGGAGCGAATAGGTGGAACGGAGTTGACAGCTAAAGGAATTTGGACCAAATGAGAAGTCATGAGGTCAACATTTCAGTTTAACCTTGCATTGGTCTGTCAAAATAGACGAGAGTATTCTGAATTCAGAAGAACTGTTAAAGGTTGGTCAGGAAATGATTGATGAGACTGCCCTTCTTGCACTGCCTAAATGAACACCTGTCTTGACTAGATGAGCATATTATGCACTTCAGACTTCTACCCGGTACAGCCAGAGGAGGAAAAGAAGGTCTGGTTCCTATCAAGATCTCTTCCTTCGAGGGAGTTTTTCCTTGACACTGTGCTGCTGCGTCCTCTTATGTGGTCCGAGCCAGGTTACTGTAAAGCACTTTGGGACAAGTGGTTTTAGACGCGGCTGTATGAATGAGGTTGGATCGCACATAACTACACTTAAATCTAGGTTATTGGCACTGCTTAGTACTGTCTGCTTTTATGTAGTTCTATGACAATGCCTGCCTAAGATCCTTAAGACCATATATTGCAAGTGATTTGCATTATAAAATGCAGTTTAGAGAAAGTGGCAGCAAAGGCAAAGCAGTGTCCATTTAGGAATTCGCTGTGTAGCTCGTCTGTATAGGTGATGCTATAAGAGGTAGGATATAGGCTAGTGTTGAGGTCACTCTTATAAGACAGACTTTAAACAAGCACCTCGATAAGACCCCCTCTACCCCACTCACCCATCTCCCTCTCTCTTATTAAAAACAACAACAACAAAACCATTTTGAAGCCCATGTCACACATGGCTGGCGAAGCAGTCTGGAGAAGGGGGGGGGGGGTTACAACTGTGCTCGTCAGATAACAACACAATGGTAGCGCGTGGCGGACCCCGCTCCTCTCCAAGAGCATGAAATGAGAGCAAGCTGTTGCCGGTGCACATGTGAGACGTTTAATTCCTCGCAGCGCCGCATAAATTAGCAGGGCTTGGTGTCAGAGCAGATCTCCGTAACCCTTTGACTCCATCCAGCCTGCTACTGCAAGAGCACATTAAATCCAGCAACACTAACCACAACCGTGCCACCGCCGAGTAGCAAAGGCTGACTTGTGCACTGACCTCGCTACTTAAGCTAGCTACTACACAGGAAGTGTGTACTAACTATATCGACGTTCTGCATCCTCCACTGTATTGGCCGAGACCCTTGGAAGCCTCCTCCAATAATCTGTTGCCATAACAATTGTCATTTATTGATTAGTTCAGTGTCGTTCTCCATTATGCTTTGATACTTGTCCTGTGTTCTGCATTAGTACAGGTTTTCGTAGATATTTTACAGAGAAACTGATGGAGGTGCTTTCTCAAGCATAAAACAGCTGAGTCTATCCGTGGTCAAAAGCCCCTATTACTGTGGCCTCCGGTCCAGTCCCAGACACCCGACTACACACCATTAATGAGATTGGCTAGCTGTCCTTAAGTGAGGCGCGGTTGGGATTTGTAGTCCAAGTTGTTACAGTATTGGGGGTTCAGGCCTGGGGTGGTCTGCCTCTGGGTCACGTGTAGTATCTTTGTTACACTGCATGGGTTTGAATCCGACCTACTTCTCTCTCTGTCCTTCTTTGTTTTTCTCTATTGCACAACCTTTTCCAATAAATGTAAAAAATACAAAAAGAGTGAGAGTTCACTCCTCTTTTAAAAAGAAGTGATTAGGACGTGTAGCAATATATTCAGTAGACTAACTAACCCAGTGCCGACACATGGGACACAATCTATCAAAATGAAATCGTAATGGGAACACAGTATTTATGGGTTTGAACATTTAGCGTGTGTCCATACTGTATGTGCACAGAGCAGGGTTGCGTTCATTAGGCCACGCAACAAAAAATGTTGTTAACTGAGCGTTTTATTATTGAACAAGTCCTGGTGGACCCTCCCTGTTTCAGTCCGTTTTCTTCTGTTTTTGTGCATAATGAACGCAACCCTGCCCAACCTCCCCAGTCTCCTCTCCTGCTAGGTGCTGTGGTACCGGTATACCTGACTGTATTAGGCATGGCCAGGCCCACAGCCTCCTCCATATCGTTATATGACTGGCGCTGTATCTTGTTTATCGGGCAAACATACACCGATTTAAGCTCCTGACTTTCATCCTTGGTTACGTCCCAAATGGCATCCTATTCCCTATATAGTGCACTACTTTTGACAAGAGCCCTATAGGTTGTCCCATAGGCCTCTGGTCAAAAGTAGTGCACTATATAGGGTGCCCTTTCTGACATAACTCTTGTTTTTGCTCCCACCTTGATGCTTGACCACTGGCTCTTCCCATTAATCTGTCTGGCCCCTGTAAATCACCCAGTCACCCACATCATTATGCTGTGGGGACAAGGCCAAATTGCTGACTGCCTATTGGCTGGAGGGTCATTGGCCTTTCAATAAGGGGGCATATCATTGGATCGCTGAATAAACATGTTGTAGACGTTAACTGACGGCACTATGTGGTGAGTACTTTTTTTACTGCAACAATCTCTGGAGATGTCTGTCTACACAAAGTGAATTGGTCTTAAAGATGGAGTTTTTCTTCACATTTTCTTCCGGCAGTGTCGGGCACATAACTATTGGTGGCAAAATCTGGAAGAAAGCTGTCTCGGTCATACCCAACATACAGACTTCTAAAAGTCTCCTGGCCAAACACAAGTTGTAATAGGTCATGAGGAAAACCCACGCACGTACGTACTTACAATGGGGTTAGTTATATGTCACTTTACTGCACTTTTCTGTCCTTAAATGGCTAAAATGGAAATGCGTGTCCACATCTCTTTCAGCATGCATCATGCCCAGAGCAACAGAGGAATCAAGTGGACTGTGGCATGGCAATGCTGCAGTGTTTGTGTGTGTCCAACACACTGGATTTGGTGCCAGGTTGCAAACAGCCAGGTTGCAAACAGAAGGCACTCCACACAAAAGAGGACTCGTCCTCTGGACTAACATACGAGTGGGCAAGAGCTCTGCTGGAGTTAGACCAGCTAGTGAGTGAGGATTATACTGTTCAGGAGTGGAGCCAAAGTCTTTCCACTCAGTTGGCCGATTCACACTATAGTGCCAACTCGTACCGTACTGGCTCGGATATACAACTTTAATGTAGTCCTTTCCTGCAGTAGCTATGATGTATGTGTAACCAGGAAAGCCAAGTAGAGCTCAATTTGGCCCTTTTGTGTGAATCAGACACACACTGAGTGTACGAAAACTAAGAACACCTTCCTAATATAGAGTTGGCCCATGTTGACTCCAATGCTTCCCACAGTTGTGTCAAGTTGGCTGGATGTCCATTAAGGAATCATAGCTTTCACCTGGTCAGTCTACACTCAGTGCATGAGTCTATTTTTTAATTTTTTATTTAACCTTTATTTATTAGGCAAGTGAGGTAAAAACAAATTCTTATTTACAAGGACGGCCAAACACTAACCCGTACGACGCTGGGCCAATTGTGCGCCGCCCTATGGGACTCCCAAACACAGCAGGTTGTGATGCAGCCTGGAATCAAACCAGGGTCTATGGTGACGCCTCTAACACTGAGATGCTGTTTCTCATTTAGAACTGACTTATGAATAATGAATAGCTGTTGTTTGTAAAGACTTTTCCTGAAAAAGCAGCTCAATATTTTTTGTGTTAACATGTATTTCTGATAGCCTCAGAGAGTAAAACATGACTTTTGTTCGTACTTACAGTGGAGAGGGTTCACATGCCATCTTATCTGGTGCTGTGCATCTGTCAGGTTTCAGAAGAGGAACCTGCTCCCAGGGTTTGTACACAGTCAAATGCATCATTAACTGCATGGCTGATATGGAAAAGCCTTACTTTCTCTTGTGTCTTTCACAAGCATGATTGAAAACCCCAGCCGAGATACACAAACAAACATGGATGCATGCAGGCATGCATGCACGCACGCACGCGCACACACACAATCTCTGACAGGCTCAGGTTATTAATTTATTGCCACCGGGGCCCACTGGTGTAACCTCTAAACTGCTTGCTAACTGTACACTCTATTGCATGATTGTAGCGGGTTTATTAACGCATTAGTTCTACCGTAGTAGCTATGTTGACTTGACTTTAGCTAATATGGTGACAACGACGTAGGCTGTGTGTAGCAGTTAGCGGTTATGATATGGGTTGGCTTGGAACGTTTTTTTTGCCTGGTCACAGGCAGCTGATTTGTTGTTCACTGAAGTCCACAAGTGAAGAGAAAAGGTGAGAGGAGGAGAGTGCATAGATACGAGAAGGTATTCTTCAATGATCTGGCTGCTATAGAAGTGAACCGTGTTTGCGTGTGATCAGGGGTGTATTCATTCCTGATTTTTTTTTTTTCTGAAACTGAAGAAAACGGAAGAAAACGGGGATAAACATACCTGGATTTGTCCAATAGAAACTTGTTTGCAACTGTTGGACTAATGAGTACAACATATATCAGCTAGATGCAGCTAAGTTTGTGGAAGGCGGTATTGAATGTGTCACTGTCTACCACCTTGATTAGTCACATTTCTCTCTACCTGTAAACGTTCATTCATAGGCTAGGTTGTAGTAACCTCATGATGGGTCGAGGAAAAATTTGAGTATCATGTAGTAAGTAGCCTAAACATATTGATGTTACATGGAACTGGGTGAATGTAATATGAATGACAGTCATCAAATATGCTGTAACTGAAATAAGGCCATGCTCATGAAAACATTTATCCTCCCTCATCTTAAATGGCACTGACCGCCACTGAGTGAGATTAATGAACTGACACCTCCATCCATATTCAAGTGATTACCATTTCAACTGCTGAGCTGACACCTCCATCCATATTCAAGTGATTACCATTTCAACTGCTGAGCTGACACCTCCATCCATATTCAAGTGATTACCATTTCGACTGCTGAGCTGACACCTCCATCCATATTCAAGTGATTACCATTTCGACTGCTGAGCTGACACCTCCATCCATATTCAAGTGATTACCATTTCGACTGCTGAGCTGACACCTCCATCCATATTCAAGTGATTACCATTTCGACTGCTGAGCTGACACCTCCATCCATATTCAAGTGATTACAAGTTCGACTGCTGAGCTGACACCTCCATCCATCTTCATGCTGGCTCAGTGGTAAGTGGAAGACATTTTATCATCTCACTCAAGCAGACTGATTTGTGTCCCAAATGGCATCCTATTCCCTATACAATGGAATACTTTTACAAAAGTGTTGCACTAGGGTTCCATTTAAGAAGCACACTGCAGGTTCTGAATATACAGTAAGATACTGTATGTAGACTCCTCCCATGGGATTGTGTGTGTGATTCAGTCTGGTGAGAAATCCCAATGGGATTTGAAACAGAGGTGTCTTGTCAGTGGTGGGAAGGGGGAAAGGGACACACACACACACACACACACACACCAGCAATTGCGCACACACAACCACTGAGTAACACACACACACACCATTATCTAATCCAATTACCAAACCAGTTAGCTCGCATCTAAAATCCAATCGTACTCCTCTCAAATCACTGCATTTCACGGCCTTGACTAGATCAAGAACATGAAGCCCCTGGTTCTCTGATCAGGGAGATTATACTGACTACATTTGAACACACCTTCTTTGCACAAGGCAAGGTTAGTGAAAAGGTTATTGACAGGTGTAAATTACATCAATCCACAGTCAGCAAACATCTGCTGTAAATGTTGTGTGTAAAGAGCAACACACACACAGTGCGCAACCGTAAGCATGTTACCTTAACGAACCAAGATGCGTACATCTTGCCTACTTGCTTAATCAATTATTAAATGATCAGGTCCAATCTAATGCACTGTGGATGAGAAAACAGAATAGTACAGGAGATAATCTAGTAGTATTCTAATTCAAATCAAATTTGATTAGTCACATGCGCCAAATACAACAGATGTAGACCATTACACCGATTTAAGCTCCTGACTTTCATCCTTGGTTGCGTCCCAAATGGCATCTTATTCCCTATATAGTGCACTACTTTTGACCAGAGCCCTATAGGTTGTCCCAAGGTTGTCCCATAGGGCTCTGGTCAAAAGTAGTGCACTATATAGGGTGCCCTTTCTGACATAACTCTTGTTTTTGCTCTCACCTTGATGCTTGACCACTGGCTCTTCCCATTAATCTGTCTGGCCCCCGTAAATCACCCAGTCACCCACATCATTATGCTGTGGGGACAAGGCCAAATTGCTGACTGCCTATTGGCTGGAGGGTTGTTTGCCTTTCAATAAGGGGGCATATCATTGGATTGCTGAATAAACATGTCGTAGACGTTAACAATTATTAAAATATCAGGTCCAATCTAATGCACAGGGATGAGAACAGAATAGTACAGGAGATAATCTAGTTGTATTCTAATTCAAATCAAATGTATTAGTCACATGAGCCGAATACAACAGGCGTAGACCCTGACAGTGGAATGCTTAATTACGAGCCCCTAACCGACAGTGCAGTTTCAAAAAATATGCATAAGAATGAGAGAAAAGTAACAAGTAATTAAAGAGGAGCAGTAAAAAATAACAATATATACAGGGGGGTGCCGGTACAGAGTCAATGTGTAGGGGCACCGGTTAGTTGAAGTAGTATGTACATGTAGGTAGAGTTAATTAAAGTGACTATGCATAGATGACAACAGAGTGGCAGTGGTGTGGAGAGTGGGGGAATGCAAATAGTCTGGGTAGCCATTTGACTAGATGTTCAGGAGTCTAATGGCTTGGGGGTATATGCTGTTTAGAAGCCTCTTGGACCTAGACTTGGCGCTCCGGTACCGCTTGCCGTGCGGTAGTCAGGATGCTCTCGATGGTGCAGATGTAGAACCTTTTGAGGATCTGAGGACCCGTGCCAAATCTTTTCAGTCTCCTGAGGGGAAATAGGTTTTGTCATGCCCGCTTCACAACTGTCATGGTGTGCTTGGACCATGTTAGTTTGTTGGTGATGTGGACACCAAGGAACTTGAAGCTCTCAACCTGCTCCGCTACAGCCCCGTCGATGAGAATGGGGGTGTGCTCGGCCCTCCTTTTCCTGTAGTCCACAATCCTCTCCGTTATCTTGATCACGTTAAGGGAGGTTGTTGTCCTGGCACCACACGGCCAGGTCTCTGACCTCCTCCCTATAGGCTGTCTCGTTGTTGTCGGTGATCAGGCTGTTGTCATTGGCAAATTTAATGATGATATTGAAGTCGTGCCTGGCCGTGCAGTCATTAGTGAACAGGGAGTACAGGAGGGGGCTGACCACTCACCCCTGAGGGGACCCTGTGTTGAGGATCAGCGTGGCGGATATGTTGTTACCTACCCTTACCACCTGGGGGCGGCCTGTCAGGAAGTCCAGGATTCAGTTGCAGAGGGAGGTGTTTAGTCCCAGGGTCCTTAGCTTATTGATGAGCTTTGAGGGCACTATGGTGTTGAACGCTGATGGTAACCCTAATGGTAACCCTAAGCTTTGTCCCAGCCAGAACTGGCAATATGGCAGGAGCCCATCTCCCATGTCTGTAGCGTGAGGCAGCTTGATGAACAAGTACAGTGCCTTTGGAAACTATTCAGACCCATTGACTTTCTCCATGTTATAGGTTACAGCCTTATTCTAAAATGTTTTTTTTGTTTTTATCTCATCAATCTACATACAATAGCCCATAATGACAAAGCAAAAACAGATTTTTGGAAATGTTTGCTAATTTATAAAAAAAAATAAAAAATGAAATATCACAATTACATAAGTATTCAGACCCTTTACTTTACTCAGCGATTTACAGCCTCGAGTCTTCTTGGGTATGACGCTACAATCTTGGCCACCTGTATTTGGGGAGTTTCGCCCATTCTTCTCTGCAGATCCTCTCAAGCTCTGTCAGGTTGGATGGAGACCATCGCTGCACAGCTATTTTCACGTCTCAACAGATGTTCGATCTGGCTCCAGGCTCTGGCTTGGCCCTTGAAGGACAATGAGACTTGTCCTGAAGCCACCTGCTGTGGGCTTAGGGTTGTCTTGTTGGAAGGTGAACCTTCGCCCCAGTCTGTGGTCCTGAGCACTCTGGAGCAGGTTTTCATCAAGGCTCTCTCTGTAAATTACTCCATTCATCTTTGTCTCGATCCTGACTAGTCTCCCAGTTCCTTCCGCTGAAAAACATCCCCACAGCATGATGCTGCCACCATGTTTCAAAGTAGAGATGTCAGGTTTCCTCCGGACGTGGCACTTGGTATTCAGGGCAAAAAGTTCAATCTTGGTTTCATCAGCCCAGAGAATCTTGTTTCTCATGGTCTGAGAGACTTTAGGTGCCCTTTGGCAAACTCCAAGCGGGCTGTCATGTGCCTTTTTTTGATGAATGGTTTCCATCTGGCTACTACCATAAACCCTGATTTGGTGGAGTGCTGCAGATATGGTCATCCTTCTGGAAGGTTCTCCCATCTCCACAGAGGAGCTCTGTCAGAGTGACCATCAGGTTCTTGGTCACCTCCCTGACCAAGGCCCTTCTCCCCCGATTGCTCAGTTTGGCCGGGCGGCCAGCTTTTGGTAGTTCCTAACTTCTTCCATTTAAGAATGATGGAAGGCACTGTGTTCTAGGGGACCTTCAATGCTGCAGACATTTTTTGGTACCCTTCCCCAGATCTGTACCTCGATACAATCCTGTCTCTGCGCTTTATGGACAATTCCTTCAACCTCATGGCTTGGTTTTTGCTCTGATACGCACTGTCAACTGTGGGACCTTATATAGACAGGCGTGTGCCTTTCCAAATCATGTCCAATCAATTGAATTGGACTCTAATCAAGTTGTAGACACACCTCAAGGATGATCAATGGAAACCGGATGCACCTGAGCTCAATTTTGAGTCTCATATCAAAGGGTTTGATTACTTAAGTATATATGGTATTTCTGATTTTAATGCTTAGATTTTTTTTTTTGCTTTGTAATTATGGGGTATTTTATGTAGATTGCTGTTTATTTATATATATTTTTTTCAAAGGGCATTATCCCCAATTAATTTCCTTAATGCTGAGTGCCCATTTTTACAGTCTTGGGTATGACTGGACTGGGGATCGAAACCCCAACCGTACAATCTCAGGGCTGACACTAAGCACAAGATCACTAAGTTAGTATGGAGTATACAGCAGCACCATAAATATACCAGGACTAGTGTGTGTGTGTGTGTGTGTGTGTGTGTGTGTGTGTGTGTGTGTGTGTGTGAGAGATGTCTAGACTTTGTATTTGACTATAGTGTGTGTCTATTAGGGCTGACCACATTTAGTCGATTGTTTGGTCGATAGGCTGTTGGTCGACTGAGATTTCTTAGTCGAGCAGTAGAAAAAGAAAATACAGTATATCATGATGTACAAGACACCTGTCGGAGTGGCTTGAACCATTGTGGAGTCCGTGGGGATGGCACAGTGTAAGATGTGCTATTGAAATTGTATATGGTTATATTACATAAGAACAATACTAATACAATAATATGATTTTGTAACATGCGCTTTGTCCCTCTTTGGATTGTGGTTTCTGTCCACGGTTCTGAAACACATCAGTGCACTGTTGAATTGCCGCCTTTTTCCGAGACCATGTTATGTGCATAACAGCAAAGTTAACCAGCATACTGGTGGTAAGAACAATGCCTTAGAGGCAGCAGCAGAATGAGGAGATGGGAAAACAGCCCTTGCCGTATTATCTAAGAAAAGTGAGAGGGGAAACCCAAACTTAATTAGGTCTATAATAAATTGCCTAACTGTTAAATGTACCTGGATTTTAAAATCATCAATACAGTTAAAGTCGGAAGTTTACATACACTTAGCTTGGCGTCATTAAAACTTGTTTTTCAACCACTCCACACATCTTGTTAACACACTATAGTTTTGGCAAGTCGGTTAGGACATCTACTTTGTGCATGACACAAGTCATTTTTCTAACAATTGTTTACTGACAGTGAATTATGTGAAACAATCTATCACAATTCCTGTGGGTCAGAAGTTGACTGTGCCTTTTAAACAGCTTGGAAAAATCCAGAAAATTATGTCATGGCTTTAGAAGCTTCTGATAGGCTAATTGACATCATTTGAGTCAATTGGAGGTGTACCTGTGGATGTATTTCAAGGCCTACCTTCAAACTCAGTGCCTCTTTGCTTGCCATCATGGGAAAAAAAACGCCATAAAAAAAGCCAGACTACGTTTTGCAACAAATATCGTACTTTTTGGAGAATGTCCTCTGGTTTGATGAAACAAAAATATAACTGTTTGGCCATAATGACTATCGTTATGTTTGGATGAAAAGAGGGAGGCTTGCAAGCCGAAGAACACCATCCCAACTGTGAAGTACGGGGGTGGCAGTATCATGTTGTGTGGGTGCTTTGCTGCAGGAGGGACTGGTGCACTTCACAAAATAGAAGGCATCATGAGGTAGGAAAATTATGTCGATATATTGAAGCAACATCTCAAGACATCAGTCAGGAAGTTAAAGCTTTGTGGCAAATGGGTCTTCCAAATGGACAATGACCCCAAGCATACTTCTAAAGTTGTGGCAAAATGGCTTAAGGACAACAAAGTCAAGGTATTGGAGAGGCCATCACAAAGCCCTGACCTCAATTCTATAGAAAATTTGTGGGCAGAACTGAAAAAGCGTGTGCGAGCAAGGAGGCCTACAAACCTGACTCAGTTACACCAGCTCTGTCAAGAGGAATGGGCCAAAATGTACCTAACTTATTGTGGGAAGCTTGTGGAAGTCTACCCAAAACGTTTGACCCAAGTGAAACAACCCACTGGGAATGTGATGAATGAAATCAAATCTGAAATAAATCATTCTCTACTATTATTCTGACATTTCACGTTCTTAAAATAAAGTGGTGATCCTAACTGACCTAAGACAGGGAATTTCTGCTGTGATTAAATGTCAGGAATTGTGAAAAACTGAGTTTAAATGTATTTGGCTAAGGTGTATGTAAACTTCTGACTTCAACTGTATATCTAAAGAAATAAGACAGAACCTGCTTCTGTTGCCTGTTTGAGTGTTTGTTTAATAGCCTACTGTTTCCGTGAGCTCCAAGCCTCATGCAACAGCATGTCAAGTAAACAATTTCACAAATTCGGACGTTTTGAAATATGCTTTGCTGCAATAAAAGCTTTACACTTTTTTTTTTTTCATTAGAAATATCTCTCGTATTATTTATAATTAGTATTTACACTAAATAATATTTATAATAATAGCTCTCCTTTTTATTGATCTCCTTATTGTTATTAATAAGTAGTGTCATTAGCAGGCTTAGTATAGCAGCCTTGTTTAACCACCATCAAACTGTAGGTCTAAGAGCACATCCTGTTTAATCTTAATGCTGTATCCTGTTTAATCTTAATGCTGTAATTTACTTTGGCCTATATTTCAATACATACAATTCGTTCATGATTGGAAATTCAATTTTGCATTTTATTTTTTAAATCAAATAAAGCAAGCCTTGAATAATTAGCTTAAATAATAAATAAACTGCTCCATCTCGGAAACAGTTTTTAGTGTTTGCTGTAATAAAGGCTTAGCAAAAAAACTTGACCACAGACTCTAATATTCTTAAACTTGATTTAGTTCCAAACGGTCATAATAATTATATTGTAATCTATATAGCACCTGTTTGGCACACACACAATATTCTTGCACCTTACCTTATTTTGCTTGATCTCCAATATTTTACACAACTAGTCACATTTATTCCACACATCTGACTTTCTCTTTAACTCCTGCGCAACCTGTAAATGTTCCCCCATTTCGAGTTTGTCATGACCTCTGCATCCATTTTGCTGTTACGTGTTCAGAGTTTGTTATAACCAATTTATTGATGTGAATATGATATGCTATAGGCACTGCCTGCCCGGTCATTAGGCAGGATTAGGCGGTCGTTGTTAGAGTTGCGTAAATTCAAATCTGGTATCAGGATAAATATAACAATGAGTCACCGATTTTATACTATGTATTTTTTATTAGCTAAGTAATAAATGGCAAATGCAACATTCGTATATATGGGCTCACTGTAATACCACGCAGGGCAGAACAGAGAACTGACAAGACGTATGTAAAACAGTATTCTTTATACTGTGATAGACATAGTTCCAACACATCTGTTGGCCTATCACAGTAGAGGCTGAGCGTGGTTTAAACTTGCCCAGCCTATTGCAGGCGCTCAGGCGGGTCCCCGCCTCTTGGCGCTTCTTGGAGTTCTCCCTCCTCGATGTATAGATCCTTACTGTTCTGGTATCGCAGCCTAGTTAAAACAGTTGCTCAGTTCCTGCTATTGTGTTGTTCAGTATTTTTCCATCTCAGTTAAACCTCGTGATGACCACCCCTCCCTATCACAACTTTGTAAGATACAGCAAGTCACACTATGTGCTCAATATTGTTACATACAAACACAAGGACAAAGCATCTGCTGGGCTGTTATCTACAGTTTTGCAACATGCAGGTCACACCATGTTACTCAGTTCTTGTCACACACAAACAGGAAAGTAGCAAGCAGTTGTTTAATCGCATAATGATGCTCCAGTGCACAAATGCAGACACCTCACACAACCAACATCAGATAATATTTAATCATATATATCTAATGGCTATAATGTAAAATACAGGATCCAACACCGTCTATGGCGGCAGATTGACGAGGGTAACATTTTCTAAACAGATCAAGACGCACCTCCAACAACAACAACACATAAAACCTCATATAATTCTGCCCAAAAACAATTACAATTTCTCTCAACCAAAGGCATATGGGCTTTTTGGGTGAGTGCTGATGCCACCCTGTGATAAGCAGTGCCCACTTTGTCAACGGCGGGGGGGGCAAAATATGTTGCTTGTCCATTCCCAGCGCAGCTCTCCATGGTGCTGTTGAAGAGACGCATCTCTGCAGCACTCCAACATTCAGTCCCAAAGAATTATCTAACATATATGGTAGAGTATGTGGCATTTTTATGTAGCCTACAGGCTGATAATGTATGATAATGATAATGTAACGAGACGGACACCTCAGTAAGCATGGACTGACGCCCTTTCGATGTCTTTTTCTGGTGCGTCCCAGACCGCCCTTGACTTTGTCCAAACATAGGTGTCTAATAAAAAACACAAATATTTTCAACGGCTGTAAAATACAATGGTTGATCCACTAAAAGTTTTGGCAATTATGCTGCAGGACTTAGATGTATTTTGTGGTTTAGTACAGTACCCTGCGTCACCACTTCATTGCTCCAGACCAGTGCAAGGGGGAGTTGGAGCCCTGATTATGCTTTTGGGTCCTACTGTGTCTCTGAATGGGCGACAAAACTACAAAGCTAAATAGAAACTGATAATTGTGCACGACTTCAGTATTACTTACTAAAACTGTTGTTAAACTAAGGTTTTTATTTTATTTTATTTTGTTAGGATTATTTTGCTCTTACTGTAGTACTGTAGGCCACTCCCGACCGGTCACATTGTACAGCGCCTGAATGACGCAACAGTCTAAGACACTGCATAGCAGTGCAAGGTGTGTTGCTACAGATGCTGGTTCAATACCCGTGCTGGCCTCGACTGGGAGACCCATGAGATGACTGTAGGTTTTTCGTTTCTCTCCCTCTAAATACAGAAATAAATCATTCTAAATAACAAACTGGCTTCATTTACAAATGAGTAACTGTCTCACCCCATGTTCAAGAATGGCATTTTTCTCACTCATTTTATGTTATTTGAAAACTAAATCTCCAAAATATTGTTATTTTTTAAACGAAGTGATTTATTATTAATTTAGAATTATATAAAAGCCTGTTGGATATTCTCACAGATTATTAACCCTGTTATTAGCAGGACAATGTATATTTTGGTCATTGCTCCCGAGTGGCGCACAATGGGATCGCCTTGCAGTGTTCAGCTGTATCCACTGAAAGCGTGCGAGGTTCAAGGCACAAGGGCAGGGGGCACGGCATGGGCCGCAGATACACGCACAGAAGACCAACCTATCCCATGGGGAAGGAAGGGGGGTGGATCTTTATTGATCTTGATGAATCAGAGATTTTTATTTTGACAATCTCCGTTTGGGTGTTGGTTAGACTACAATTATGGTTTATAACTAGGCAAGTCAGTTAAGAACAAATTCTTATTTACAAGGACAGCCTACTCCTTCCTGCCCATCGGGGATTTGAACCCTGGCCTCGACCGTCACTTTGAACAGCGCCATTTGTTTCCGTTCCATCCTCCATTGTTTTTCTTGGGATAAAAACATAATATTTATCAAATTAAGCATGTGGAAAGGTAGATACAAATTATTTGTGGTTACTATAAAGAATGTAAACAAGATGCTGTGTTTTTATTTACAGTAGTGATGGACAGCTGGTGGCATTTTGAAAATAGATTTTCAAACACTTGTAGCCCGATTTTCACTGGACAATACTCTTTATAGCCTGGCTACTATAGGTGTGAACATCCCCCTACCTGCAATGTATTCGATGCTTAAGTACTCTGAAGTGTTACATTTCTAACTCAAAACAGCAGTACAGTATTTCTTCATCAACATCTTTATGCTTTTGTTAAATTAACTAGAAAAAATACAAATGCAGATGGTTATTTAAACTACATTTTAGTTGAACAGCCACCTACTTCCACGACCACAGGTAAAACCTTGCTGAGATGATCAATGTATTTGTTGCATTGTAGTATCGTCAATTTCTCTAGCCAAAACGTCTTGATGGCCTTGACCAGTTCACCTTTGCTTGTAGGTTTGGCAGAGTTACGGAATAATGTTTTCAGTTGATGCATGTAGAGATAAACAAAAAACATTTTTAGATATACTGTAGGCCTACCATAGGTGTTGTAGGTATTTTTATTTATTTTTAATTAACCTTTTTTTTACTACATAAAGGTCTACTTAATCATAGGGTCCAGCATAACTCTTGATGATTTCTTCCTCAAAGAAATTTTGTGCCATGATACCTGAAAAAGGAGGCAACAGTGAATTATTGTGGAACACATTGCAGTCCGTGCGGTATAGGCTACCATATTTGATGTACCTTTTTGATTTGTAAATAGCCAAACTTACCAACAAAAATCAAATATGGGCCTGGTCTCTGGCGAGACATTGCCCCCCACACATGGAGTTTGAGGGGATGCTTGGGACTCTGCTTGCTTGACCTTCCTTTTTTTGTAGAAATTTTGAGCAAATTGCTCAAGGGCCACGGTTGTTTCTTCCGTGAAGTTGACATCATCGAATGACTCGCCAGCTTGGATCCATGCCTGGGCCTGCAGGACGCAAAGTTCTTTGTTTGCCAGACAAATCATTGGGTTGAAACTACAGAACAGTATAAAATGAGAGCACACATGGTTAATGTTCTGAAAAATTTTCCCAGCTGTTTTGAATGTGACAGAAGTCATGCTGGATTGACAGCATGGCCAATGTATTCAACTTTTCTGGCCCATGATTGCATATGAATGTTTATATTTTTAAACTTGTAAAAGAGACCCTTAAACCCAGACTTGAACCACATATCCTCTCAACTGGATAGCAAGCTAATGATTGCTTTGCAATGCTTGCAGTTAGCCACTGATTCCTTCCAAACCACTCATTGTTGATTTTGTGATTTCCCACTTGTTGTGTAATGTTGATGTCAAATGGCCGATGAGCACCAATAAGTTGTATCTATCATTTCTCTTCATATGAAAATCCTTGAAAAGGATTTACCAGTAGATTGTCGACTTGATTCATAATGTGGCAGGGTCTACAGTCAATCAGATTACAAAAAGAAAACCAGCCCCGTCACGGACCAGGATGTCTTGCTCCCAGGCAGACTAAATAACTTTTTTGCCCGCTTTGAGGACAATACAGTGCCACTGACACGGCCTGCAACCAAAACATGCGGCCTCTCCTTCACTGCAGCCGAGGTGAGTAAAACATTTAAACATGTTAACCCTCGCAAGGCTGCAGGCCCAGACGGCATCCCCAGCCGCGCCCTCAGAGCATGCGCAGACCAGCTGGCTGGTGTGTTTACGGACATATTCAATCAATCCCTATCCCAGTCTGCTGTTCCCACATGCTTCAAGAGGGCCACCATTGTTCCTGTTCCCAAGAAAGCTAAGGTAACTGAGCTAAACGACTACCGCCCCGTAGCACTCACTTCCGTCATCATGAAGTGCTTTGAGAGACTAGTCAAGGACCATATCACCTCCACCCTACCTGATACCCTAGACCCACTCCAATTTGCTTACCGCCCAAATAGGTCCACAGACGATGCAATCTCAACCACACTGCACACTGCCCTAACCCATCTGGACAAGAGGAATACCTATGTGAGAATGCTGTTCATCGAATACCGCTCGGCATTTAACACCATAGTACCCTCCAAGCTCGTCATCAAGCTCGAGACCCTGGGTCTTGACCCTGCCCTGTGCAACTGGGTACTGGACTTCCTGACGGGCCGCCCCCAGGTGGTGAGGGTAGGCAACAACATCTCCACCCCGCTGATCCTCAACACTGGGGCCCCACAAGGGTGCGTTCTGAGCCCTCTCCTGTACTCCCTGTTTACCCACGACTGCGTGGCCACGCACGCCTCCAACTCAATCATCAAGTTTGCAGACGACACAACAGTGGTAGACTTGATTACCAACAACGACGAGACGGCCTACAGGGAGGAGGTGAGGGCCCTCGGAGTGTGGTGTCAGGAAAATAACCTCACACTCAACGTCAACAAAACTAAGGAGATGATTGTGGACTTCAGGAAACAGCAGAGGGAACACCCCCCTATCCACATCGATGGAACAGTAGTGGAGAGGGTAGCAAGTTTTAAGTTCCTCGGCATACACATCACAGACAAACTGAATTGGTCCACCCACACAGACAACATCGTGAAGAAGGCGCAGCAGCGCCTCTTCAACCTCAGGAGGCTGCTGCCAACACACTGACTCAACTCCAGCCACTTTAATAATGGGAATTGATGGGAAATTATGTAAAATATATCACTAGCCACTTTAAACAATGCTACCTAATATAATGTTTACATACCCTAGATTATTCATCTCATATGTATACGTATATACTGTACTCTATATCATCTACTGCATCTTAATGTAATACATGTATCACTAGCCACTTTAACTATGCCACTTTGTTTACATACTCATCTCATATGTATATACTGTACTCGATACCATCTACTGTATCTTGCCTATGCCGCTCTGTACAATCACTCATTCATATATCTTTATGTACATATTCTTTATCCCCTTACACTTGTGTGTATAAGACAGTAGTTTTGGAATTGTTAGTTAGATTACTTGTTGGTTATTACTGCATTGTCGGAACTAGAAGCACAAGCATTTCGCTACACTCGCATTAACATCTGCTAACCATGTGTATGTGACAAATAAAATGTTATTTTATTTGATGACTGCTTGCTTGCTAAGATTTTGAAAGTATGATGTTGACATTGCTCAGTCCAATCAAAGCTACGGTAGATATAACGTGATTTGACTTCATTTTGTCTGTGGCCAATGACCTTGAGCCTTCTTGGATGGGAACTTCTAATGTAAATATATGGCAGCACCCAAGGGACTTGATTTTCGAGCTCTCCCCGTCGATTTTACGTAACGGGTCACCACTGATTATGATCACACTTCAATTCAAATATTATGGTGACACTATATGGTTTGGTATGGTTTAGAAACTTGGGAACCTAGCTTGAGTTATACCTATCATCTGGTTAGGGCCACATGTTGAAATACTGTATCTTCACTCCTAGAATAAAAACCTCCAGGTTTCCGTCATAACTGTCAATTTATTGGAAGAAAATAAAGAATTACAGTGTGGCAGTTTGGAAAAAACATATCCTGTCCGAATCGTCCTCTGGAATAACAGATATTCTGGAGTAATAATTACATAAACAACATTCTCTAGTAATACTAGTCCCATGCCAATAGGTATTTAGTCACGTGCATGCGATGGATACATGAGCAACGTAAAGAGAGCAAGGGTCGAGGGAATAGGGAATGTTTTTCCTAAACAAATTAGGGATTTCGGTAACAGAACTTTTCATTCAGAAATGGCTGTAATTATGTTGCAACATGGACAGTGCAATAAATACTTATGTTCTGTGGTGGTTGCTGCAGCAGGGAGGCGAGAGAGAAAACAGGTGCTAGTAACAGTCACTCAGTATTTTTTTGTATTTATTTTATTTTTACACACTGCAGCAAGTCTGGGCCCGGCACAATCAAATCAATTGCTGGTCGGACTCCCTCTAGTAATTTGTGCGTCTTAATTATTTAATCAAATCATGTGCTTAAAGCATCAGACAAGCTGAGTGAATATAGTGGATTTGATTCAAATGCATGGAGTGTCAATATATGGAAAAATACACATTTAAACAATTTTGACCTGTCGTTTGGTGCAACAACAGACGGCTCTTGGTCGACCAAGATTTATTTAGTCGGGGACAGGCCTAGTTTCTATAGAGCTGCTCCTGCCATATCTCCAGCCCTAAACAGACACATCAACCGTTGTACTCCTGCCATATCTCCAGCCCTAAACAGACACAAAGACCTCTTTCACAGCCTGCACAGTCCCTGTCTCTATCAGAGATCCATGCTAGCAGTGTTGCAGTGAGACTGACAGGAGGCAATCCGTGCTGATATCAGATCTTGGACGTGTGGGAAGGTGTTGAATACAGGGAGGATGGGAGAGACAAGAGATATCTGGAGACTGAGGGCTCAGCAGAGCTGACTGTATACCAGGTGTGTGTCTCAAATAGAAGCCTAATCCCATAGGACTCTGGTCAAAAGTAGTGCACTGTATAGGGAATAGTATGGTTCCATTTGGGATGCACACCTGCTAGAAGCCCTTAAACCCTGCTGTAGTGTAGCGGTGGGATCAACAG
Source organism: Oncorhynchus nerka (assembly GCF_034236695.1). NCBI lineage: Eukaryota > Metazoa > Chordata > Actinopteri > Salmoniformes > Salmonidae > Oncorhynchus > Oncorhynchus nerka. The sequence goes on from NC_088401.1 coordinate 67,248,659, forward strand.
GGTAGAGTTTTTAGGGTCAACATTTGTATGAGTAATTGCTGTTTTTAAGACAACAAGGAGGAAGTTGACGTGTTGCAGGTGTTAACAGGATTCATCAAGTCCTTCAGGTGCTGAGCAGAACAATGCAATCAGTGCCCTTCACTGTACAGTAGGCCTTCAGTAGCAATGTTACTAGACTGAAAGGCAGTTCTAGGCAGTTCTATAGACCTTACACCAAAGCTTTGACAACATACCTGAGAAAAACAAATATATTGGGCTCATTAATGTGTGGATTTCTCCATATGTAAATCCTTACATTGGGCACAATTAGTGGGTGACCTTTTGAGTATGTATGCACATATTAAACTGGATTCTACCTAATCAGTTAGTTACTTAGACCAATGTTGAAAAGAGACAAAGCTGCCATGATAATTAATAATAGAATAATCAGCTGCTGGGTTTTTGCGAGTCGGCACTCAGTGAGACGGTTGAAAGTGACAGCAGATGTAGCAATTAAGAGTTGAAGAAACCCAACGTGATAGAAAGAAAGCTTCTCTCACTTCTAATCGTATAACATCCAGACACCTAGCTGATAGCAGCATCACATTAGAGGGAACACTCAATATTAATAGTTTGAAGGTTTCAGTGTGAAGAAATATCTAAGTTGCAAGACTGAAAGTAGAGGAGTAGATCAGCTAAAACTGGAATGGCGTTATCTGGGTCATCAGACCAGATGTAGCTCTACCCTCAGACCAGATGTAGCTCTACCCTCAGACCAGATGTAGCGCTACCCTCAGGCCACATGTAGCTCTACCCTCAGGCCACATGTAGCTCTACCCTCAGGCCACATGTAGCTCTACCCTCAGACCAGATGTAGCTCTACCCTCAGACCAGATGTAGCTCTACCCTCAGACCAGATGTAGCTCTACCCTCAGACCAGATGTAGCTCTACCCTCAGACCAGATGTAGCTGAGGGTAGAGCGCATGAGTGTCGGAAGCGGCGATTGATTTCTTAGTGGGTTAGCAGCATAGATTAGTTTAAATCATCGATTATAACCCAGGGCTTGCAATCAGACGGCTAAATGTACAATGTTTCCATAAAACTAATTTAGCAATTTGTATATTTAGTAATTTAAAAAATATTTAGCATAAACACAGTAGTGAATATTAATAGTTCAGTGATGAGGTGGAGATGGAAGAGAGACCAATAAGAAAATGATATGCTATGTTTGTAGAAATGACTGTGTAGATTCCAACCCAGCCACACAACTCGCAAGGTCAATTTATGTCCCGGGACTATTTTTACTCTACTGCCTGCTCCTGTGTCTCTTGTTGCCCTGAACAGCATTTTCCCACCCACTCTATACCGCCAATTCTCAACTGTACTCTGAAAAACAATTGCTGAAGGATGATAATGAATTCTTGGCGCTCCATGAACCAATGATGAGGCAGCGAAGTGGAGTCCAATGTGATCCTGTGTGTCCTATGTTCTCTTCCTTCAGACTTCAATGGTAAACAGGAAATACAATTCCTCTTTCTTTAGATAGGTGTCTTGAAAATAATATATAAAGTAGGCCTATTAGAACATTTTGGGATGTTCAACACTTCCTGCAATGTTGATTTACATAACGGGTAGAGCTGAAATGTGTGTAAAATTGAGGAAATGTAAATGCTCTAAAGTTATTTAACTTTCTCCCCATGACGTTAACAGCCCAGCAGTGAAACATATTATAGTCATGTGTCTTACAAAGAGCCTCGGCTGTAAATTGAACCAGGAACTCCCCTATCACCATTTATGACTTAACTTCTTTTTCACAACCCAGTCACGACTCAACAAAAACATGTTTCTCCTCCCAGGTATATTTCTGTATGTCTGACCTCTTCTTTGCTCCTTAATTCAGGCACCTTGGTTGGCAAGCAAGGTAGCGGCAATGATCCCTTCCCTTTGCACTGTGTTCCAGTTTGCTGTCTTGTGGGGTTTCGCCCCCTGCTCACAAAGGATACATATGGCCTTTACATCTGACCCATTCCAGTTTCTCACAATTTCTCGGGCAGAGCATTTTCAGATTCAGAAAACATTTTGCCGCAGTCAAAGTACATACAGACACGATACATATTCATATGTAAAACACAGAGAAAAGCTACAGATATTGACCGAATATTTACAAAAAGGTCGGCATGATAGTGCAAAGGTCTTAAAATGTCTGAGTAATGCTGGGCCTGTATTTGCATGTCAAAGTACTTAGTGCTTCAAGTGCATATCAGTCCGTCTTGTTCATTTGAAGTATTTTGTCCAGCTGTTGATGCGATCCCTTTTGTTGTGTTCGACTGGGAGTTGCTGAAGTCTGCTACTGTATAGAGCACCATCGCTGTTCACCATGGTGCAGTGGCAGGGAAGACGAATGTGCAGGGGTAAATTGCAATGTTCTCCAAATCCCATTCCCCAATGAGGCTATTGATCAATAGCGAAGGGCTTCTGTTATAGGCCATAGAGCGAGAAGGTCCACATGGGTCATTCAGGACAAAAAAATGACATGTTGATATATTACCATATAAAGGTCAGTGGATATGTAACATGAAATAGGGCTCGTCAACGCTCTGTGTACAAGGTTCCATTCATTTGGTTTTATTGTAAAAAATATATATATATTCACATACTTTAAATGTTTTAGCGTGTGATTTGTGTCAGATGAGCAGTCAATTGTGCACCGCATCGTTGTACTTTGCAATGTAACCCAGTTGTTACAAAGGGTGTATTTTTTTTGCTGATCAAACACGCTAGTGCAAAGACAGATGTACTAGCATGATCTGGTCTGGTTGATGAGGATGATGAATCAGGGTTCTACACTAACTTTTTCCCCAAGGAGTACATGTGCTAAATGAACAAATGTAGGAGCGCACAAAGGAATGCAGGAGCACAATATAAAATGTTTAAGTAACAGAGTTTATTAACAAACAATTTATTCCATACATATTTACGCTGTGTGTGTGTGTGTGTGTGTGTGTGTGTGTGTGTGTGTGTGTGTGTGTGTGTGTGTGTGTGTGTGTATCTGTGTGTGTGTGCGCTCGTGTACTAAGGGACACACATCTGTGCAACAGCACATACCACCAATCACACATTGACCCAGGCCTACTAGACGCAAAGGAGATCAGTTGTCCAGATGCTTTTGTATGTTGGCCGTCTGGCCCGCTTAGAGGTCAGCGAGCGGTCCCCGGCAGGAGTGGGATCCATCTCCTCGACAGAAGGCCCCTCCAGGCTGATCCTCATCAGGTCTTCGGTGGTAGAGACCCCAAGGCAGCTTCTTGTCGAATTCTTAATCCGGTTCTGCGCAGAGAAGCCTCGCTCACACTGGGCGGCTGGAATGGGCAGTGCCAGCATAAGCTGCACCAACTCCAGTATGTTCTAGGGAAAAGATGATATCTTTCAATTTCTTTTAAACTCTTAACATTAACTTATCAAAACCAACCATAGAAGGATGCCATACATAACCACTCGGGACTGTTAGTCTACATTGTAATCGTGCCTGTAGGGGTTCTTTGTCAACATGGACTGCCACAGGCCACTGTAGGACTTGACATTGTGGCTGCCCAGGATTTTCAGTTCCTGACACTCATAGGGGATTGCAGCCATGTTGCACCCCAATCTGCAGGTTTGAACAGAGCAAGTGAGTTTGCAAATATGCAAACATAACATTGTCTCATATGGCAATGCAGTGTCAAATAAATTCTTTCCTCTCTAGAGGCTCCTTGAAATGCCTCGTCAGGTCTGCCACGCCATCATCGCCAAAGGTGAGAAGGCTGGCCTGGTCTTCTGGCCATGTGTCAGGGTTTATCACTCTGAAAGTCTCCACTGTGTTCTGGACACCCTCATCCTTCAGCAAACCACCAAACCTGGCTTTGAGATCATCCACCACGCCCATGTTGATGAACGCCTCCATCTGCTGCTTCAGCTGGGGATTGGTGAGGTCTGTGAAGCCTTTCAGATTTCCCTTCAGTTTAATTTCTTTAACATAAATAACACGCACACACACCAACACGCAATGAAATGTCTGTCTCCCATAAAACATTTTTTAAAGACTTCTCCACTGCATTTCCCTCCTTATCCTCAAATTCTTCTATTGAGCAACGGATACATTGATTTTTCACACTGAGAATCTGTCTTAATCATTGATTTATCTTACATCCTAATAAGCTCTCATCCTAACACACCTGGAATCTCCTCTCATCACCCTGCTACTGAGCAAGCATGGTCTGGATCTTCTCCAGCATGCCTCCTGCCTTTGCCCTAAGCCTGAGTGCTTCCAGTCTGGGGACTGTATTCCTCAACTGTGACATGGCTTGGGGAAGATCAGGTCATTCCTTTGCAGAGGCTAAGTGAGAACAGCTCTCAAACATGTCTGAGAGAAAATGGCAGAATAGAAAAGAGTGCATTCTTTATTTCCCGCTCTATCTGTTAAGTAGTGAGTAAATAAACTGTCACCTGTCAAGTACTTGCACACTGTGCTCGTAAATCATTTTTCCCGTTCGCACATATCTAATTTTAGGGGCAAATGTGAGTGAAGTATTTCACTCACTGTAGAGCCCTGTGATGATGATGATGATGATGATAGTATATATGCCATTCAGCAGACACTTTTATCCAAAGTGACTTAGTCAACCACGCAAAATTGTCATAAATTGGTGGCCTTTGTCTGAGAGAAAAATTTAAAGCTTGAGTAGATTTAAAGGACAATTTCCAAGCTATGGGAAATTAAAAATGCATATTCCAACAGGTGGAAGGGCCTGTTTTGTTCCATCTCCCATTATGCTAATAACACAAAACGCATGGCTGTCTAAATGACTCTGATTTCCCGTGATGCGTGCTAAATCCAAGGAGCGGCGGGGCCACTATTCCGAATTGATCTGATCACTGGGCTCACTAATAAAAAGCAATTGGCAGCATATGTTTGCAATTGATGCGCTGAATATGGGCTCGGTCTAATTAAAATGAATCTAATTTGGTGAATTCTACACAGAGGCGCTGCCAATTTGCTTCTTGTAAGGCAAAATAATTTCAACAATGCTTAAGTAACATGAGAGAAGAGAAGCCCGCACTCTGCTCTTGCTAGTATCACTGTTCTTTATTAAGCTTTACGAATCGGCCTTAAGGCCTTCGTCTGAGCTTTTGGGAGTTTTATTTTTTATTTAATTTGCACCCTTATGTAGACATTGCTCAATTCAATGCATCGAATGGGGTTGGAGTGAAGGAAAATGTACGTGTTACCAAATATAACAATGTGTATTTCATAAATATTCTAAAAGTGATTTTTAGACGTGTTTAATATACTTAGTACACACTTTATTCTAACATTTATGAAATTCAATGTTATATTTTGTATCATTTTTCCTCGACTCCAAGAAGAAGAGCAGAGTGCGGGTTTCTTCTTTTTCTCATGTTTTTCAATTGTTACCATGCACCTGCAACAGAGGTCAAATGTTCCAGTTCCTTTTTTGAATAACAGAGGAAAAGTAACATTGAGTAAAATAGTTTGAGACTTGCATTAAGGTAGGTCGAGAGGCGAGGATGTATTATTTAAGACTGTCCACGCTAACCGTGTCGGCTATAGCTTTAATGTGGTGAAAGAAGAAGTATAGAAGTGTGTTTCATAGACTCCTAGGGGTCCAATGATGCCTGTGGAGAGAAGAGTTGGTGCCCTAAACACTGACCCCGACACCCTTCCCCCTTCCTCCAGTTTAAATATATTTAATACAATGCAGTTCAATGCATTATATTATTGTTCTACAACTCCTGACTTGTCTGTTCTGTTCTCTTTCACTTTCAGTTGCATCTTCGCATTGTCCCTGCATTGTAGTGAATGGTGTTGTTAGCTGTCTCTCTTGCTTTACCTCGGCCTTACTGGTTGCCTTACAACTCCTCATGAAGATTATAGCCTCATAAATCCAAGCCTTGAGTTGATGGGAGAAAGAGAAAACAGTGCATTATGTATGGGGGTAGAAGACATGCTACTGTATAAAGCTGTTCAATGGCGCAGCAAATGTCAGAAAACCTTTAGCTAAGTGAGGCTAAGTGAGGCAGAAGGCTGGACTGTCTTGGAAGCATTGTAAGATATTTGGCTGCAAAAGCTCACTGGAGATAAACTCCCCAAATTAGCAGAAGGCTCCAGCCCCATATGACTTGCGTAGTCAACAGAAGAACAATGACGGTGAACATGGACACTTCAAACTCAGTACAAGTTGTGGTACCTAAAATAAACTCCCTACGCCCATGAGCAAAATCTTTTACTGTGAGCCTTTAATGACTGACATAAGTAATGTATTAATATTGTACCATCTGTCAAATCAATAATTGATGAAAGCTTGAAAAGCAACTAAGGGAGGCCTCCAAACATGTTTCCAATAGTTACAGGACTGTCAAATGTTGTTGCTGTGCCGACCGTACACTCACTGCTCATGAGAGGGCTGACGGAAGTCGACACAGTGCTTCCTTCTCAAACCAGACTGTCAGCATATTACACTGGGTCGACACAATCAACACAAGATGAAGATATACACACCCGCCTCCCTTAATGAAATGGGAAATATTGGTCCTGTGGTTTTCTGACAAAGTTAAATATCGCATTCATTCTGAATTAGTACTATGCAGTTGCATCTTTGATGCTAAACAAAAACTGACATTCAAGACAGGGAGTTGAATACACTAGTCACATGGCATGAATACACTAGTCACATGGCATGAATACACTAGTCACATGGCATGAATACACTAGTCACATGGCATGAATACACTAGTCACATGGCATGAATACACTTGGCACATGGCATGAATACACTAGTCACATGGCATGAATACACTAGTCACATGGCATGAATACACTAGTCACATGGCATGAATACACTAGTCACATGGCATGAATACACTAGTCACATGGCATGAATACACTTGGCACATGGCATGAATACACTAGTCACATGGCATGAATACACTAGTCACATGGCATGAATACACTAGTCACATGGCATGAATACACTAGTCACATGGCATGAATACACTTGGCACATGGCATGAATACACTAGTCACATGGCATGAATACACTAGTCACATGGCATGAATACACTAGTCACATGGTATGAATACACTAGTCACATGGCATGAAGCTATCTTGAGGAAATGACATTCTCGCTATGCGTTCATCGGTCTCGGTTGTTGCTCGAAGAGAGATTGAAACTAACGATTCATGCTAAATTTCTACATGTAAAATTCAGTGACGAGGATGTTTTACAGGATTGATTTTTTTTTCTCACCAAAATGCATTCTGAAAAGCTGTTGAGTTATAATGCAATTCTCCTGTTGTATTTGGTAATAGCACTGTTCAAGGTTTGCCCAATCCCACAGCTTTGAGGTTTCCAATTGCATTTGATCTATGGCAGAAATATAGATTTTCTTCTTCTCCTCTCCAACGGCAGAGCAGTTACAAGTCCCCGTGTCTCTCTTTGTTTATCATTTCAAGAAATATGGCAACAATTTAACCTCCGTTTCAAAACACATTGTTGACCAAATGTTGTTATTTGTCTGAAAGTCAATAATAAACTAACCACATTACAGGAATCTGATACACAGACAATACAAGCCTTCTGTGAGGAGGGAAGGAGAGAGGTAAGGAAATCAGAGTTGTTAGATATTCCTGGACACGCTCCGATGTGGATACAGAGATCAGACGAGATGTAGAGAAGGCCTGAAAAGGTCATTCAATGTCCCCAACTTGCATCTCAGTGATTTAGGAAGAGGCCCTGGGTTTTATTTAACAGGCTCCTGCTGCTCTGTCGAGCCATCACCACTGACCTAAAGATGCAAGCAATACAGACTTGATGGAGGCCACAACCTCTGTCAGATAGTTGCACAATTTACATTCAACATCGGGGTCATTTCTTTACACTTGACGACGCAGGACAGTGTAGGCAAGACTCAGATTAGAAATGCGTTAGGGTTGATGGAGAGTTGGTGTGCTGTAAAGCCTAAGGGGATGCATAAGGAAACCCACAGCTTTCAAGGGCACCTGGGTAAAGATTCAAGATTCACATGAGAGAGGGCTGCAGACCATTACAAACAGGACCGAAGAACTAGTGAACTGTTGTGGACTGAAGGAAGCCTATATAATGTTGGGAAGGATCCAAACTCGAGGACCACTCTCTTTTATTTTTTATGTCTTTGAAAGTTAGCTTGTTATAATAGCAGTCAGTATGTACCGGGGTGGGTTGGACGGTCCAAATAAATATATTCTCAGTCCCGAAGTCAAAATTCTAACTGCTTATTAAAGTAACAGCTTTAAAAACAATAACATTTCAATTGTATTTGTCACATGCTTTGTAAACAACAGATGTAGACTATCAGTGAAATGCTTACTTATGGGAGCTTCCCAAGAATGCAGAGAGAGAAATAATAGAAAAGTAAATCACGTAATAATAGATTCACAATGTACCGATAACTTTTCTTTATACACGGGGTGCCAGCACTGAGGAGACATCTCAAACTGAACTGTCCTCAGTGCTTATTAGTATTACCAGGCACATAATGAGTCACCTAAAGACCGCTCCACGATTCTAGGCTGAAATTCACTCATTCTCTCAAAAGTATGTCTTGCCTAATAGCTTTGTTTCCAGAGCATTGCCTCACTGATACAGTATATGGGAGGGAAGTAGGTTGGCTTATGCTCTCGGCTCACTCCGTCTTGAGCGAGAATGTGAATAAAATAAGTTTCCCCAACTCCCCTGAACCCTTTTGCGGCTTAACTGACATGGGCGTCATAAAATGGACACCCTATGGAGATTTGTTCGGTTTTCACGTAATTGTCCTCAGTCACCTTCCCGCCGGCCTGTCACAATCACCCAGAAATCCATGCCAACACCTTCGCAATTGTATTTAAGGAGACCAGTTTCTCATGTGTCAATATTTCTTGAAGTCTGAAGAGAACTGTCACAGCTATTTAGTTTTTTAACGCTCGAGGCGAGATCGAGTCGCAAATTTGCAGCTCAGAGGAAATCGCTATTTCAAACTTGTCAAGAAAATCAGATTGCTTTTGTCTTTGGAAATGTAATTTGGAGCTTGGTCTCACAGCAGATAGGAATGAAACATATATTTACTGGATAGAATTCTATTCAGGTTACCCATACAACGTTTTGTGTGTGTGTGTGTGTGTGTGTGTGTGTGTGTCTGTGGCCATAACCGAGAGTAAAAGAGATGGAAGGTGCATCAATGCAGTAGCATCAACTGTAAACTTCATTCAACAGCAGATGAACCAAAGACTAGGGGGAATTCAGGAACTTTCCCGCAGTAAGAGAGACTGAGATATATCTCAGTAGAATCCTCAGGGGTATATAGTTGATGATTGATTTTCAATGGAGGGTGGAGAAAGTGAACGTTAGTCAGACATCCAAGGAGACCCCAAATCAAAGGTTTTACTCTCATTTGTCATTAAAAATGCATGGTTTTTGTGCAGGCATCATCTTATTAAACACATCACAGCATAGTTTGAGTGAGGGATTTGTGATACTATTCAAGGCTTTTAAACCATTTTATTTCCTCTTTAAATGTAGTCATCAGAAACACCAGAGTATCCCACTCATGTAAAAAAAAAAAGACAATCATATCTATGTAGCTAAGTTTGCTACCCGGTTTCATCAGATTTGGGGGCTCTTCCAGGATTGAATGGAGTCAGTGTTGTGGCTTTTCGAGGTGTTTGCCTGTGTAGCTGGCCAACGCATGTTGGGTTTCACTATTTTTTTCATACGCAACTCTATACACATCAAATGCGCCAGTGCTTCTGAAATGGAGGTGGTGGTTTGTTGAACCATGATATTTGGATATGTAACCTTGCCTGAGACCTGAACTTGTGTGCTAGTTTCTCAAGCAAATGCCTTGGCTTTAGCTCATTAGGCTAACACAGTCTTGGGCACGTAGGAGACCGGGGTTCGAACAAGAGTGTATGGGACTCAGCAGATGACTACAGTTCAGAAACCTTGTGATCTGTCTGGAACCTTCACCACCCAGGCTACACAGGGCACCAGGCTATTCAGGGCACCAGGTTACACAGGGCACCAGGCTACTCAGGGCACCAGGTTACACAGGGCACCAGGCTACTCAGGGCACCAGGCTACACAGGGCACCAGGCTACTCAGGGCACCAGGTTACACAGGGCACCAGGCTACTCAGGGCACCAGGTTACACAGGGCACCAGGCTACACAGGGCACCAGGCTACTCAGGGCACTAGGTTACACAGGGCACCAGGCTACTCAGGGCACCAGGTTACACAGGGCACCAGGCTACTCAGGGCACCAGGTTACACAGGGCACCAGGCTACTCAGGGTACCAGGTTACACAGGGCACCAGGCTACACAGGGCACCAGGCTACTCAGGGCACCAGGTTACACAGGGCACCAGGCTACTCAGGGCACCAGGTTACACAGGGCACCAGGCTACAGGGCACCAGGCTACACAGGGCACCAGGCTACTCAGGGCACCAGGTTACACAGGGCACCAGGCTACACAGGGCACCAGGTTACACAGGGCACCAGGCTACACAGGGCACCAGGCTACACAGGACACCAGGCTACACAGGGCACCAGGCTACATTGGGCACCAGATTACACTGGGCAGATGGCACACAGGGAGCCCCTTCACAGCCCAGGTTACACATTGCACCAGGTTATACTGGGCACCAGGTTACACTGGGCACCAGGTCACACAGAGACTCTCTTCACAGCCCAGGTTACACATGGCACCAGGTTACACAGAGCAGAGAGGGAGCCTCTTCACAGCCCAGGTTACACAGAGCACCAGGTTACACAGAGCAGAGAGGGAGCCTCTTCACAGCCCAGGTTACACAGGGCACCAGGTTACACAGAGCAGAGAGGGAGCCTCTTCACAGCCCAGGTTACACAGGGCACCAGGTTACACAGAGCAGAGAGGGAGCCTCTTCACAGCCCAGGTTACACAGAGCAGAGAGGGAGCCTCTTCGCAGCCCAGGTTACACAGGGCACCAGGTTACACAGAGCAGAGAGGGAGCCTCTTCACAGCCCAGGTTACACAGGGCACCAGGTTACACAGAGCAGACAGGGAGCCTCTTCACAGCCCAGGTTACACAGCAGAGAGGGAGCCTCTTCACAGCCCAGGTTACACAGCGCACCAGGTTACACAGAGCAGACAGGGAGCCTCTTCACAGCCCAGGTTACACAGGGCACCAGGTTACACAGAGCAGAGAGGGAGCCTCTTCACAACCCAGGTTACACAGAGCAGAGAGGGAGCCTCTTCACAGCCCAGGTTACACAGGGCACCAGGTTACACAGAGCAGAGAGGGAGCCTCTTCACAGCCCAGATTACACAGTGCAGAGAGGGAGCCTCTTCACAGCCCAGGTTACACAGGGCACCAGGTTACACAGAGCACAGAGGGAGCCTCTTCACAGCCCAGGTTACACAGGGCACCAGGTTACACAGAGCAGACAGGGAGCCTCTTCACAGCCCAGGTTACACAGTGCACCAGGTTACACAGAGACCCTCTTCACAGCCCAGGTTACACAGGGCACCAGGTTACACAGAGCAGACAGGGAGCCTCTTCACAGCCCAGGTTACACAGCGCACCAGGTTACACAGAGCAGAGAGGGAGCCTCTTCACAGCCCAGGTTACACAGCGCACCAGGTTACACAGAGCAGAGAGGAAGCCTCTTCACAGTCCAGGTTACACAGAGCAGAGAGGGAGCCTCTTCACAGCCCAGGTTACACAGGGCACCAGGTTACACAGAGCAGAGAGGGAGCCTCTTCACAACCCAGGTTACACAGAGCAGAGAGGGAGCCTCTTCACAGCCCAGGTTACACAGGGCACCAGGTTACACAGAGCAGAGAGGGAGCCTCTTCACAACCCAGGTTACACAGAGCAGAGAGGGAGCCTCTTCACAGCCCAGGTTACACAGGGCACCAGGTTACACAGAGCAGAGAGGGAGCCTCTTCACAGCCCAGGTTACACAGTGCAGAGAGGGAGCCTCTTCACAGCCCAGGTTACACAGGGCACCAGGTTACACAGAGCACAGAGGGAGCCTCTTCACAGCCCAGGTTACACAGGGCACCAGGTTACACAGAGCAGACAGGGAGCCTCTTCACAGCCCAGGTTACACAGTGCACCAGGTTACACAGAGACCCTCTTCACAGCCCAGGTTACACAGGGCACCAGGTTACACAGAGCAGACAGGGAGCCTCTTCACAGCCCAGGTTACACAGCGCACCAGGTTACACAGAGCAGAGAGGGAGCCTCTTCACAGCCCAGGTTACACAGCGCACCAGGTTACACAGAGCAGAGAGGAAGCCTCTTCACAGTCCAGGTTACACAGAGCAGAGAGGGAGCCTCTTCACAGCCCAGGTTACACAGGGCACCAGGTTACACAGAGCAGAGAGGGAGCCTCTTCACAACCCAGGTTACACAGAGCAGAGAGGGAGCCTCTTCACAGCCCAGGTTACACAGAGCAGACAGGGAGCCTCTTCACAGCCCAGGTTACACAGGGCACCAGGTTACACAGAGCAGAGAGGGAGCCTCTTCACAGCCCAGGTTACACAGAGCAGAGAGGGAGCCTCTTCACAGCCCAGGTTACACAGCGCACCAGGTTACACAGAGCAGAGAGGGAGCCTCTTCACAGCCCAGGTTACACATGGCACCAGGTTACACAGAGCAGAGAGGGAGCCTCTTCACAGCCCAGGTTACACAGGGCACCAGGTTACACAGAGCAGAGAGGGAGCCTCTTCACAGCCCAGGTTACACAGGGCACCAGGTTACACAGAGCAGAGAGGGAGCCTCTTCACAGCCCAGGTTACACAGAGCAGAGAGGGAGCCTCTTCACAGCCCAGGTTACACAGAGCAGAGAGGGAGCATCTTCACAGCCCAGGTTACACAGAGCAGAGAGGGAGCCTCTTCACAGCCCAGGTTACACAGAGCACCAGGTTACACAGAGCAGACAGGGAGCCTCTTCACAGCCCAGGTTACACAGGGCACCAGGTTACACAGAGACCCTCTTCACAGCCCAGGTTACACAGGGCACCAAGTTACACAGAGCAGACAGGGAGCCTCTTCACAGCCCAGGTTACACAGTGCACCAGGTTACACAGAGACCCTCTTCACAGCCCAGGTTACACAGGGCACCAAGTTACACAGAGCAGACAGGGAGCCTCTTCACAGCCCAGGTTACACAGAGCAGAGAGGGAGCCTCTTCACAGCCCAGGTTACACAGGGCACCAGGTTACACAGAGCAGAGAGGGAGCCTCTTCACAGCCCAGGTTACACAGAGCACAGAGGGAGCCTCTTCACAGCCCAGGTTACACAGGGCACCAGGTTACACAGAGCAGACAGGGAGCCTCTTCACAGCCCAGGTTACACAGGGCACCAGGTTACAAAGGGCAGACAGCACACAGGGAGCCTGGGGGAGGGGCCTGGGGTGGGATAGCCTTCCATAGTTCACAGGAGGGAGCCAGGATCGTGACTGATACGCTAACAATTGCATCAAAAGCATCGTGCAAAATCAGCGGCATGCCAGCCAGGAGAGATCCATCACACATGCCAGGGCCCGTGGGCTCCGGAACTGCTCTCTCCCCCTCTCTCTCTATCGCTCTCTTTCTCTCCTTGGCCTGTTGGGCCTGTCAGTGGCAGACTGAGCCATGCAGGAGCTGGAATCAAAGCCTTCCTCCCCTGGTGTGACATTCACAGCATTTCAATTGAGCCATCAATCTGTCAAGCCCCACTGCTGCTAAACCAGGCTGGATTACACACTGAAAGGGGGAGTGCAGGGGTTGGATGTGGATGTACCTTTCCCCTTTCGCCACCTCACTGTAGTTAGGGTCTATTGAACACTATGTACTGAACATCATGTGACAAACGATGGGTTTTCGGAGGCGGCCGTGTAAAAGTTTATTTTCTCTCATTATGTGTATTCCACTGATGCCAATTTGAAGTTTCTCTAACTCTTGCTTCTCTCTCCCCCTCGTTATGTGTTTGTTTTTGTTCTTCCTCAGACCGGGCTCCTGTAAGGAGGAGATAAAGTCCTCTAGTAGGACCGTCCCCTCCTCGCAGTCCCCGTCTGACTTCCTGGACAAGCTCATGGGGAAAAGGTCTGGCTATGACGCCCGCATCAGACCCAACTTCAAAGGTACCTTAAGTATTTTCAGAAGTGGGCCACAGCTCCCATAAAAAACACTGAAACTTCACGGAATGAATGCAAGCGGACAGCCACTGTTTTTAATACAACGCTGAATAGGACTTGCCTGTAGAAGTATACAGGAAGCATAGAACTGCTTACTTAAAGTTTGAATTCTATCCATAAATGTACCCAGATTTCTATTATATGAAAACATTTTAATTACTGAATGCTATAATGTCATTATTTTGTTAGATACTTCTCCCTAATAGCTGTAATCATATTTTTTCGAAGCCATTTTAGCTGTCACGCTAGCTGCTCAGCCAGAAATATTCACAAATCATGGGAATCCGTTGTGCTGTGCAGACACTGTCTCCCTCCGAGGCACGTGTTGCTAGGCAACGCCCTGCACTTGCCTGGGTAGGCCTTCTCCCTCCATGGCTAAAGCCAGCGTAAGAAACGTGCTAACAAACGTTTGTGCTATGAAACTAAATACAACTTCTTTGCTAGATTCATGATGGTGTTAGAAAAAGCAAGGAAAGTGAACTCATTTGCCCATGCTAACGTTCAATCAAACCGTAACCGAATGCCTCATTGCCGGTCTGCCTACTTTCCATAGCAAACCATTTCATGAACGGGGTGGTGTAAATCAAATTTGTCACATACACATGGTTAGCAGATGTTAATGCGAGTGTAGCGAAATGATTGTGCTTCTAGTTCCGACAGTGCACTAATATCTAACAAGTAATCTAACAATTCCCCAACAACTACCTAATACACACAAATCTAAATGGGTGAATGAGAATATGTACATATAAATATATGGACGAGCGATGGCCGAGCGGCATAGGCAAGGTGCAATAGATGGTAGAAAATACAGTATATACATGTGATATGAGTAATGTAAGATGTGTAAACATTATTCAAGTGGAATTATTTAAAGTAGCATGACTAGTGATCCATTTATTAATGTGGCCAGTGATTGGGTCTCAGTATAGGCAGCAGCCTCTCTGAGTTTGTGATTGTTGTTTAACAGTCTGGTGGCCTTGAGATAGAAGCTGTTCTTCAGTCTCTTGGTCCCAGCTTTGACTCACCTGTACTGACCTTGTCTTCTGGATGGTAGCGGTGTGAACAAGCAGTGACTCAGGTGGTTATTGTCCTTGATGATCTTTTTGGCCTTCCTGTGACATTGGGTGCTGTAGGTGTCCAGTGATGTGTTGTGCAGACCGCACCAAGGCTCTTGAGCCTTGCGTGCAGTTGCCGTACCAGGCTGTGTTACAGCCCGACAGGATGCTCTCGATTGTGCTTCTGTAAAAGTTTGTCAGGGTTTTGGGTGACAAGACAAATTTCTTCAGCCTCCTGAGGTTGAAGAGGCGCTGTTGCGCCTTCTTCACCACACTGTCTGTGTGGGTGGACCATTTCAGTTTGTCTGTGACGTGTACGCCTAGGAACATAACATTTTCCACCTTCTCCACTGCTGTCCCTTCGATGTGGATAAAGGGGTGCTCCCTCTGCTGTTTCCTGAAGTCCCCAGGATGTGGGGACAACAGACTGGGATAGGGAGCGATTGAATTGTCCGTAAACACACCAGCCAGCTGGTCTCCGCATGCTCAGAGGATGCGGCTAGGGATAGTGTACATAATAAACTGGCCACTGAGTGGCTATTTCATACTTGCTCCACATAAGAGAGTTAACAGCAAGACACTCACCACTTCCTGTACATACAATAACCCTCAGTGTCATTCAAAGATTTCAAAATGATCTCTAACAAACTTTTACACAGCAGGTCAAACAGTTGAAAGGATTCTTCCATATAAGGAGTGATGGATTGTCTTTTTATCATTTCTTCAGGTCCGCCTGTGAATGTCACCTGCAATATTTTCATCAACAGCTTTGGGTCCATCACGGAAACTACTATGGTGAGTCAACTGACCAACTTGAATTTCCACAGTGAATGAACATCCTGGAATAAGAAACTGTTTTAAGCTAATAATTTAATGTGTTGCTGACTGCTGCCATCTTGAATGGGTCTCAGAGAGACAAACCTGTATAAAGAAAGGTGAAATAAAAAATTTAAATGAATATGCGCTTTATACAAAATACCATAATTATCCAGGTAGCATGATAACCCTAAGGCAGTCTCATTGCTTTGTAATCATGAATGACCGTGATAAGGAGCATATTTGAGCAGGCTACTAGCTAAATCCCTGAATTGAAGAAAGATACATCTAAATGATCTCCTCCAGCTAATACAATACCCTGTTAATTCCTACCCTTTGGCCTGCTCACTATTGGATCAATTCCCTCACCTCTCTCCCTTTATTTCCTGGAGCCTATCAGAGCAACCTTCAGAGACCAGTGGGTCAGTGATGTTCTGATAATGAACTGTCCACTCTGCAATTAAAATGAAAAATTGGAGGGGGAAAAAAAGAGTGAAATGGGAAGAAGTGCGAAAGAATCTCTCCCTGTAAGCCTGTCCAATACAAGAGGGAAAGTGCTTGGTCAGTAGATTGTAGTTGTTAAAGGCTCTTTTGGCACAGAGGGCTGGACCCCAGGTTAGGTCAGTGTGGACAGAGGACACTTGTGATGTCACTGGACAATGTGGTAAAGGCCTAGTGTTTATTGTGATAAATGTGTTGTGCTGCCCTTAGTTTATTTGTGGTACCTCATGGGAACAGAGACAGACCGTTATGAACTGCCGGAGGAGACAGACACAGCTGAGTCTTTCAATACCATGAGCATTTACTTAAATGATTCACTTGAATAACTCCTGTGACTAAATGAGGACGTGAACTTTTTGTGGAATTAACCAAATTTCAAAGTAGTCATTCATTGATTTTGCTTCCCACAAAGCATATTTTTGTCATTTCAACAGGCACTGAACAGAACATAGATTAACCCAGAATCTGGTACTTCATTCTGCACTAAGTATTCTAGGTTATTGTCTGTGATTTCCCCCTTTACAAATGGACACAATGTCAATTACTCCTGCATGACTCCTAATTCCTTTAGCGTAACCCTAAACTACATAGATTCACACTACTTTCCAAAGTATAAATACACCCTACTTTTCAAAGAACTAATTAAAATGTTGCATTGTCTTGGCTATAATTAACAACAGTAAAGGTTATTCATTGAATCAGACTTCCTACTTTACATCAGAGACAGACGATCATGAACCGAACAAGCTAATTGAAGAATTGAAACCTGGCAATGGTATCACTTCATTAATTGCCTCCTATAGTGTGTGACAAGGTATGACACACTGTTTCAAACTACTATGTCTCAATCTCGATTCATCTTCCACAATTCCTGACGTCCTACCTCCTCGCCTCCTTCTCAACCGCATTCCAGGAGAAGTTCCAAATCCATCCCCTCTGACCTTTTTTCCAGTGCGTTTTTGAGGAGGTGGCGAAGAAAGAGAATGCGAGGAATCGAGGAAAGATTCATGGAGAAAGAGACGATTACTAAATGTATTGGTCAATCCACAGGACTACAGGCTCAATGTGTTCCTACGGCAAAAGTGGAACGATCCCCGCTTGGCTTACCAGGAGTACCCAGACGACTCCTTGGACTTGGATCCTTCCATGTTGGACTCCATCTGGAAGCCTGACCTTTTCTTCGCTAACGAGAAGGGGGCTAACTTTCACGAGGTCACCACCGACAACAAACTGCTGCGGATCTTCCAAGATGGGAGTGTACTGTATAGCATCAGGTGAGCAGAAACAATTCTGTCTGTGGCCACAGGGGGAGCAAGTGAGTTATTCAAGATGCTTCTGTCTGTGGCCACAGGGGGACCGAGTGAGTTATTCATCACATTAACTTTGATGGCAATATATTAGTCCCACAATCAAAAAGTTGATCTATCTCTCCTTCATCAACATTCATGACCCCATGAAAGGAATTGAAAAACATGCAGTTAGGCATACCATATTGGTTACAATGGCAGATTTATTCGCTAACAATCACACAGTAGTCCAAAAGGCATTTTAGTAGCTACCTCTCTGAAACCGAGGACACAAAGAAACTTCGGAGGCTCATTCGTCAGTGTATTTGTGGGGGATATTTTTGAGCCTGGAATTTCACGTCATCGCAGCACGATAGCGATGGGGCTCCTGCTGCGAGCAGCATAGCGCTGGTGCCTCTCGTCTGTCCTCTGGGCAATGCATTACAGCAGGTAATTACACGGCTTCTCTTAACTCAAACTCCTTAATAGTTACTTCTCTTCCCCGCGGCTCCTTGAAGGCTCAATGCATCAGCGCCTCAATAAATAAAGGGAAGGATGTGTCTACCAATTAGTTTGCTATTGTAACCAAATGGCATTGTAACTCACGGCATCCTTTGCAATTTGCCTTTTCCGATAACGCTCACAATTCATGCCATAATGTATAGTACAGAGTTCATCTTGGGATAGGTCGTAAAACTGTCCACCGTCAAAGCATTAGGTGAGTTTTAATCAAATGTCTGCCCTGTGAAGCACCTTTGGTGACCTTTGCAGCTGTCCTCCTTGCCTCTGTCTTCATTTCTCTCTGTATGTTATAATTCTCTTCTTCTACGCTCTCCTTTGCCCTTTACCTTTAACCTAAAGCTGCCCTTCTCTCTCTCTATCTCAGGCTGACTCTCATCCTGTCCTGCCCTATGGACTTGAAGAATTTCCCCATGGATATTCAGACCTGTACCATGCAGCTTGAAAGCTGTGAGTCTCCCTCTATCTCCTTCCTCGTTTTCATCTCCTCCTCCTCCCCTTTTCACACTGGCTATTAGCTTATAGATGGAGCAATTTTAGTTGTGAAAATCTTAATCTTATCATCACAAAGGGGTGACATTGATTGAGGTTATATTCAATGCCTGAATGTGACCGGCTAGGTTTTGAGTTGCTGCTTTTATCAAACATCCTCTGATGACGGTTACGCATGCATAAAATAAAAGATGGACTTTCTGACACCGACTTGTGTAGTGCAATAACAAATTACACGCTTTTTATTTTACTAGACAAGTCAGTTAAGAACAAATTCTTATTTTCAATGACGGCCTAGGAACAGGTTAACTGCCTTGTTCAGGGGCAGAACAACAAATTGTCGTCTCGAGGATTCGATCTTGCAACCTTTCGGTTACAAGTCCAACGCTCTAACCACTAGGCTACCTGCCACCCCTTTGACAGTGATATCCTTTAAGGGCAATGAAATTAATGTGCAGTGTATCAAACATGTAGGAATCTCTTCATAAAAAATATAAATAGAACAAAGTCAGTGGATAAATCCTGGATATAGCATGTCCTTCCTTATTACCTAGATAAAAGGTCAAGAAAAAAAGTCAATTCGCTACCCCCTTGCCCCCAGCACTGATGGCATCTGCCCCCTACAAATCTCATTTCCAGGATATCAATAATGAAACCTTCATTTTATGTTCCCTTTTATTATATGACTCACCCCTGGCGCCCTCCACAAGGCCAGACAAAATAACTTAAGTCTAGTTGATATTCCTATTGCTTTGCCCCTCTGTTTCAATTGGAATAGTTTTACTAGTTTAAGAACTTGCTTGGAGCAAAAACAGACTATACCAAACATTAGGAACACCTTCCTAATATTGAGTTGCACCTCCCCCCTGTTGCCCTCAGAACAGCCTTTAAGGTGTACCACAGTATGAGTCATAATACCCATAAAACCTAGTGGTCAAACAGGGAAATGGTTCCAATATTTTTTTCCATTGGAACCATTTCCCTGTTTGACCACTAGGTTTTATTGCTGTTATGAAACCTCCACTGTTGGCTTCTATATGTCGGGGTATGGACACTACTAGGTGTCCATGCCGGATGCTGGCCCGTGTTGACTCCAATGCTTCCCACGGTTGTATCAAGTTGGCTGGATGTCCTTTGTGTGGTGGACCATTCTTGATACGCATGGGAAACTGTTGAGTATGGAAGAACCCAGCAGCATCGTAGTTCTTGACACAAACCGTTGTGCCTGGCACCTACTACCGTACCCTGTTCAAAGCCACTTAAATATTTTGTCTTGCCCTTTCACCTTCTGAATGGGACACATACACAGTCCGTGTCTCAATTGTCTCAAGGCTTAAAAATCCTTCTTTAACCTGTCTCCTACATCTGTGAGGTTCACTATTCTCAGCATTGCTCTACAGAGTAACCCTATACCACTGTCGTCGTCCCATCCGTTGTCTGCAGTTAAACCCTCCTAAAGTGTGGAGATCAAGTGAGGAGAGATCTTGTCCAACAGCGGAGAACGTGCCAGCCAGCAGGTTTACTACCTGACAGGGCCATTACAGGAGTCCTAATCCTTTCTGATTAAAGGAAGCCCTCCTCTCCGTGGCTCTAAAGGGGCCGGCCAGCTCTGTTTTGACAAGTGTTAGTACACCGCCCAAGGGTGTGATCACCTTGTCTGCCCGGGAGGACAGGGCGAGGACACAGTTGCAGGTTTAACTGCCACGCGATGTGCCAACTGCCAACGCTGCCACATTGAGAGAGAGCGAGGAGGGAAGGGAGGGGGAGGGAAAGAGGGAGTGGTCTGAGGATTCCAGTGCTGTTTGTTAGCTGTAATCTTGATGCCTTGAGCTCTAGTAAACATTTACATTTTTAATGTTTGCCTTATTCTGACAGATCATGTAGATATTTCATATTTCAAACAATCTTTTAAACCATGATGTGTTCTTGTGACCCAATTTGGTATCATTAAGCTAGTAAGTAAATGGATAAAGTGTAAATCCACAGGACAGAGTTAGACTGGACTAATTCAGAGCACCATCTAACTGTGTTTTTTACAGGGACAAGGCCCATAAACATCAAAAAGAGACCAGACCACATCAATGCGAAACCATATTCTCTGCTAGGTAACCTTGTCAAACACATCCAGACCGTCCAGAGAACATTTCATCACCGTTATGAAAACCTTGATATTCTCCTTGCTCGTTAATGAAGGTTGTGTGAATGACTCAGAACTCAACAGGGGAGAAATACATGTGTTTTAGTGGTGGCGTTGTTTTCAGTCTGCTGGTAAGGATCGGGGGATAATATCTTCAATAATTGATGTCTTTGTTACTCAGGCCCCAAGGGGCCCCAGATGGACATCAGTAGTATTATTCAGATGTGTAAAGTATTCCACGGCAGCCTCAGCTTACTGTCCTTTGTCTGAGGCAAGGCACTTCTAAACAACTCCTGTATACTGTGCTCTAATGGGCGGCAGAGGGTGGGGTGTGTGTGTGTGCAAAGCAATTACAGTCTCGTCTTGAGTGGTTATGTACGGGTGCTTGGTCGAGTGTGATGTATGTTTGCTTACACTGTAACCTCGCCAAACTGACAGGCTTTGTGGGTCTTCAGCGGCGCAAACACGTGTAAGCGAATGCAAGGGCAACCCTGCATCCATTAAGCCATTAGCTCCCGCTGTCGGGGAGGCATGCACCTCACGTTCACCCTTCGCATTCAACCTTCAAGCAACCGGTCTGCCACTTTGGAAGCTGTGGCGTATGACCTTTATCATGACAAACAGGCGGGGAGGGAGATGTGAACAGAATGACAGCTGGACTGAGGGACATCACCCTATATATCCCACACCTCTCCCTCCCTAACTCTTTACACCCTGGTCTATCTCTGTCCAACCCTCCATCTCTCCCTTTCTCAACTCTATCCCTCTCTCCATATGTCTATCATTTAAGCTTGGGCAGTATACTGTATACCAGGTTATTTGTAAATGGCCACGGGATGGTTTTTTAATACCATTTGAAACTTTCTTTGAAGTTTTTCAATACATTGTAGTTACTTTTTAAGTAAATACCTGCAGTCAACTTGTGCAATGCGTTAGGAGATAAAGCAGGTTATTACATATTATTTTACATTATGAAGCTTATAGTTCCCCAGAACAGCCAGTCACGTGTAAATAGCACAAAGGGAGAAAGCCGGAGCAGGTGAGTCCAGCTGTGTATTGACGGGTCGCGTTTCATATTGAATGTTTTTGGTTTCAATCGAGTGATAAGGGACGTGCAACTATAGATTTCCGTCTGAAATACGTTAGTGCAACACATTCGGCAGAAAATTGGTTAATTTTCATGAACAGAAGTGGAACGCTATTCAGCTGATTCATGGCCATCCTATTTCTAATGTTTATCATGGTTTCTTGAAGTTCATCTTGAATTTTACCAGAGAAAAGTAGGTTCGCTATACCAAGAAAAGTACCAGAGAAAAGTAGCTACACATCAGTCAAAGCACTGTCTGCTGATAGAATGCCCATTCTTGAATTCTCATGAGTGGAGAAGTGCAACTGAAGCACAAAATGTGTGTGATGCCCAGCAGAAATGACAAAAATAAGCATTTGAGATCTGCCTTTACAAAACGCAGAATAAGATTTCTTACGTATATTATCTTTTTTTCCTGCGTGAAAAAATCAGTTTAACTTCCCTTACGAAAAAAGATTGCAGTCAGAGTGCAGTATAACCGAGGTGCAATACAGTATAACTGCAGTTAAAGTGCACTATGCTGCAAATACGGCTTTTAAAAAAACTATTTTTTTTACTACGGTAATTTTGCAGTGTAACTGCAGTTACAGTGCTATATAACTGCAGTTATAAACTGGATGGTTCGAGCCCTGAATGCTGATTTGGCTGACAGCCATGGTATATCAGACCGTATACCACAGGTATGAGAACATTTATTTTTACTCCTCTTATTACATTGGTAACCAGTTTATAATAGCAATAAGGTACCTCGGGGGTTTGTGGTATATGGCCATCATGGTTAAGGGCTGTATCCAGGCACTCCACTTTGCGTTGTGCATAAGAACATCCCTTAGCTGTGGTATATTGGCCATATACCACCCCCCTCCGTGCCTTATTGTATAATTATATTGCAGTACACTGCTGTTATTCTGCAATTACTGTGTCCAAAATACCACAGTCGACTGCAGTTACTGCACTTTTTTTGTAAGGGTTGCTAGTTATCTAAGTAAGATACTGAATTAATAAGGTGACGGGGCATCATAATGTCTTAGCTTTCTGCCGTGTCAAAGAAGTCAAAGCCCTTTGGATGAGTTATCTGTACAGCTGCCAATGCTATCTTTTTGATTTCCTTGCATTTTTCTCCTCTGCCTGTCTGCTCCTCTCCGCCTGCTCTTTTCCCATCTTCTCAGAGCAGAGCAGGCAGGCCCCTTGCCCTAGCGACTCCGGACAGACACAGTGTGTACACATGCTGCTTCAGAGCAGACAAGCATGGATCAAAACATTGTTCATTTGCGCAATGTCTCATTCACATTCGCTTGTAAATGTCTAAACTCACCAAAAGTGACATTCGGTAGCTCCTACATATATTTATAACTTTATGAGCTGGATTGCCTGTCTTTGCAATTTGTTATTTTCGTGTGTGTTTGTTAGCATATTTAGCTAGCAGACTCATTGGAAATTCGCTGTTACTTGTGCTACTTTTGTTAGCATTCTGGAAACAGATTCCCAATGGTCGTTTTTTTGCATTTGTTTGGCGCCCCCTAGTGTATTAAGCATGTAATATTGTAAATCCCAGAATGAAGATACAAAAATCTGGAAACCGCTCAACACTTATATCTTGCCCTTTGCACCTCTGTTTCTCAATCTCTCCCACTCCTCCTCCCCCCACTGTCTCGTTCTCTGTAGTTGGGTATACCATGAATGATCTGATCTTCGAGTGGCTGGCCGAGAACCCGGTGCAGGTGGCTGATGATCTGACGCTCCCACAGTTTGTGCTGAAAGATGAGCAGGATCTAGGCTACTGCACCAAGCACTACAACACAGGTGGGACCTTGGTGGAACTTCACTTCCATTGTTCTTCTGGTAGAAACATAAATGAGAGTATAGAGGTTTGGGGATTGAATCCAAGTTTAAGAAAAGTTCAGAGCATAAAGACGGTGCTTTATGCTCACTTAATTATATATATTTTTCTCAGTTAAACTAAGTGCTCAATGGAGTAGCAACAACTTCCTTATCAACATGGACCTGTGGCAACTTTTCCAACCTACACATTTAAACATTTAGACTGACACACATACTTGCCATTTCTATTGTTTCCGGTGGCAGGTAAATTCACCTGCATCGAGGTTAAGTTCCACCTGGAGAGACAGATGGGCTATTACCTGATCCAGATGTACATCCCCAGCCTGCTCATTGTCATCCTGTCCTGGGTCTCCTTCTGGATCAACATGGATGCTGCCCCGGCTAGAGTGGGCCTAGGCATCACCACCGTGCTCACTATGACCACCCAGAGCTCTGGGTCCCGCGCCTCTCTACCCAAGGTCAGCAGAGATAATGGTCTACCAACCTCAGGGATGTAGTGTTAAAAAGTAAGGCAAGTAAGCGGGATGATGGACGGCGAGTATAGTAAGTGCTAGCGCGCGTAAACACTATACACCAGATGCGTCGCTGTCAACGCAGTGCTTGTAGGAACCGCTAGATTTGGTGGGTATGTATCAGAATCTTTCAAATTGTTTCAGTCCAATCAAATGACTCCTCTCCCAAATGCTGATTGGCTATTTCAGATGTCACTTTAGTAGGCTGGTTCAAAGTAGACCATGCCAATATTCGAAGTATGAAGCTAAGATCAATCTGATGTTACCCCTGGTTATCGTCACCTGACCGATCAACAGAACGCAATGTAACGGTCCAGTTCATAACCAATACTTCCAGCATCTGCAATGCTTGCCATGACACACATGTGGAAGTACCTGGATAAGTAACTGCTGCCTCACGCTAGGCCTCTAGGTTTGACGGGTTAAGAAAATATCACAATAGCTAGGTTAGACTGAATAAGGAGATATCACAATAACTAGGACATGTCTAGACAGGTAGCTGACAGACTATTGAATTTCCAATTTGAGTTTGATCTGTTTTGACCTTGGCGTGTTCATGAATAGAGCGGAGTTGACTTTACCTGGGTCTTACTGTGACCTCTCAAGGATGATGTCTGCCTGTATCTTATTGACTCCCATTGGAATTCTGAGCCATTCTAAGGACATGGCTCCATAGTCTGCCTGGTTGAGGGATGGGTTGAAAGTCACACCTCCGTCATTATGCGCACCAACACCTCAATTGATTGGCTATTGATGACCCGGCGACATTGTGTACTCCTTCCCTGCGTCTCCAGGTGTCCTACGTGAAGGCCATTGACATCTGGATGGCCGTGTGCTTGCTGTTCGTGTTCGCCGCACTGCTCGAGTACGCAGCAGTCAACTTTGTCTCACGGCAACACAAGGAGTTCATCAGACTGAGGAAGAAGCAGCGGCGGCAGAGAATAGTGAGTGTAAACCACCACACACACACCTACCTGTCATCTCCTATCACACTGACTTATGCCCCATGTCATGGTGCGCCTATGTTTATTCAGAGACTGACAACGGCAACACACTACAGCTGGCCGTCACATTACATGAGAAAGATCAGCTCGTTTCAGGCTCAGCTCATTTCCATGGTGAGCACTAACTTGCATAGAGGTTTGTGTGCTCCCTGCTCCCCCCGGCACACCATTCCCCTGCTGGGTTAACAGGCTGTTTTCCAGCCTCACATCACTGGAACTCTGGGAAAGTAATACAGGGGGTTTTAAAGGATGAATGAGAGCTTCAGACTTAAATTGCTGATCTGAAGTATTACTTTCCAGGCAAACAACCAATCCACCATGTACCCACTTGTAGAGAGTGTAGAGCGGTAGTGCTACTGAGAGCATATGATCAAATGGAAGACCCTTTAGTGAAACAGAATTAAATCTCAAGAGCAGAGACAAGAGTCCGAAAGAATCACATTAAGCTGTGCTCCAAAATGGCTGGGCTGCTTTCCCAGACTTGTAGTAAAGCTTCCACTGTCCAGGGCAGACAAATCCCACAGATTTAATGGACCGTCTACTGGACCCAAATCAATAACAGGGGAGAAAATGATTGTCCACGAGAGCAAGAAGTAACTCCTCCCATAGCGGCTATATCGGTCCGTTAACACAGGACTAGTAAAGGGCCAGTACATTACTTTTGTGAGGAAATATTAATATTGTTTTTTAATTCCTATTTTTTAGCACCCCTACTTCCCTATGACTCCTCCTCTCCACATCAGTTGGGCAATTACTCCCGTCGAGAAATTTGGCTTCTGAGTTATCCATCTAGGGTGGTATTGAAGCAAAGCCTTGGTCTGATGGAGCACACCTGTCTACTGCCACCGACTGACCAGGGTTCATCAATACCTATTGTACCTCCATGGTCTTCAGCTTTGAAAAACCAGAGAGAGCAGTTAGACCCTGAGTTCCAAGCACCCATGTACCTCTACTGTATACACAACTTACATCATACAGGAATTATAATGTGTTATATTATAGGGTGTTTGCCGAGCCAACAATTGTAGGGTGTTTGCCGAGCCTACTCTAGTTCCTTAAGGATATTTTCCTCAGCCTCCTGAGCCACAGTAATTCCTTTGGTAACAGCTATGGATGATGAATTGTACTTTCAACGTTTTCCTTGAGCACTTCTGACTTAAAGACTAAATAGCATAGCTTGTTTTCCATTTAGTTCCACATCACCATGTTTGATACATTTTATGTCCACTTCTTTTATCACACGTTTTGGCTCAAAGCCAGTGCTTTAGCTGAATTTGGAATGAAGCAGAGAAGATTTCCTGCACTCAGCAAAAAGCAGATTAGCATTTCTGTGGAATTAAGTTTGAGGAACTTAGCGACTCTTTCTCTCGGGACCCTTGTAATATAATAAAAGCTGAGCAAATAAGTACACAGTCCAATGTGCAACTGGTTTCTGACTGGTATTGAGAGAATAGCATGGTTTAAAATGGCATTATTCCAATCTGTGTACTTGCTCCTTTCCCTACGGAGGCCATGGCCTTGGCCAATCAACCGGGGAGTGTAGAGTCACTGAGGAAAGTGAACGACCTGCCTAGCAACAGCACTACCAGCACCAGCTACCACGGGAACCTGAATCAGCACTGCAGCGCCTGTGCCAGGGTAAAACCAACCCGTGTCACCCCAAACTTAATGTCTTCCGCCACTTCTGATCCCCAAACTGAATGTGGTCTGCTCCACCATGTGTTTGCCTAAAACAAGCCCCTTCTCACTCTCCTTCCCCTGGTTTGGCTCCTGACCTTCACTCCGTCCTAATTATAAACATTTATTTGAAGTCCGATGCCTTTCTATGTCTGCGGCTCCAGGTGTGTTCTCTCCCTCGTCTGTAATCACTTTGTGGGGGGGGTTTCACAGTGCCTTCAGAAAGTATACATACCCCTTGAAATATACTTACCTGTTTGATTTCAAAGTGGCGACAACTACTTGCTGCTCTGACCCCCAGGCCAAAGTCGATAATGTAAAACGTTGGTGTGAATTTCTAGCAGTCGGGTAAAAGGAAAGTCACCAGAAGTGCAACTCCATTTTTAACACCAACTTTTCCACATACACTCAGTTTACACTGGCAATAGGGCAGTTCGGGCAAATACCCGGTGGGCTGGTCCATCTTTAGGACGCAGAGCGGGCGCAGCCCATGGGCATGCAAATGTTATGATTTTTGCTCAGAATGATCACCATTTGGCTAATTGACTGCTGTCCAATTAACCAGACGCTGGCCCAAAATGGACCGACCCAGGTCCGGTGTGTCAGAAATGCCCTGGCCAATTTCTGGTCCTTGTCCACCCCTGCTCTGCAGAGTCAGGACACTGCATGCTGTTGATCCCAGTGGTGAGAACGGCACTCCTCTTCAACAAATCACAAAGTGTGTACCAAAGCTACCTGACTGGGGCCATGAGCACGGGCCAATGACGATGAGTACCTATTATCTTTAGTGAAACGCATCATTAGACCTCAGCACATGACGTACTGTAGTTTAGGTGGAAGTAGAAGAGATAATTAAGTGCAAGAAGATCTCCTCATCCTTCTGTTGTAAGGTGTAATTTGTCATTGTGCAACAGATAAATGGTTAGTTTCTACCAAGTTCACTTACAGCCAAGGAACAAGGCAGGCAAGTTGGAGAGGGAAGCCAATGCTCATTATTGAAGAAAGGAACATGGCGGAGCTGAAGTTGGGCAATAAATGGGGACATATTGGTAACTGCCCTTCACTAAGGGCATTAAGGGTCAGGGAGAGAGACACTCGAGGGGGGGAGGGTCAATTGACTCACTGCCTTCACACTGACTATTAATCACCCAATTTAGATCCTACATCTCCACTTTCCCCCTGCCAAATGGCATCTCTCAAGGTGTCAAAGGACTGTCAGCGTTAAGCTACATGTCTATTAATATTCTCCACAAAGAAAGGGAACAGGGCGTCTCACTCTGCGTGGAAAGGGTGCCATCCATCACATGGTAATGCCCATTGTGAGTTTTTTGTCGGACCCCGACTTTTCACTCAGGCACCTTGAGAGATCATTAAAAAAAGTGTCCTTAGCCTACAAAGAAAAATGGAGGTGATTTTTGTTATACTGATAATTAAAACGTCCCCTTCGCTTTAATGACGCTGTTGACACTCCAGAAAGGCAGATGATTGAACAAAAGTGATCTTAGGTCGCTGGCTTGATTAATCAATCAATCAATCAAATGTATTTATAAAGCCCATCTCTCATAAAGAATCCATCACACGAGGCAAAAGTACAGCACTTTAGACTGGAAATACATCTCCCTTTAAGTTATATTTTCAGGCATGCTTGATGTTTGTTTTTTTTTATATCGTGCCCTCACCCTATAGCCCTTTTGCTACGATACACCCCAAATGCCTGCGTCTGAGAATTATCCACTGGGAACAAATATGAGCTAATGCCAGTTGACAGTGTGAAGCCAATCTGTGTTTTCCTTTTGATCCCCCAGGAAGAGGAACTGGCGAGAGACAGCCGTGGGTTTTACTTCCGTGGCTACGGACTGGGTCACTGCCTACAGACCAAGGACGGAACAGCTGTGGAGGGGGCAACAGTCTTCACCCCGCCACCCCCAGCGGTGTCCACTGTTTATGATGGCGAAGCGGTCCGCCAGCGCTTTGTGGACCGGGCCAAGCGCATCGACACGATATCCAGGGCCGTCTTCCCTCTGAGCTTCCTCTTCTTCAACATTTTCTACTGGATCACCTACAAAGTGCTGCGACACGAAGACATCCATGCAAACTTGTAATACACTCTCTGCTCTAATCCCCACAACTTCCTCATTGTTTCATGCTACATTTCAGTTTTTCTTCTTTCAACCAAAACTGCCTGCAAGATATACATTAAAAAAGGAGGATTAAGTGTTTCAGAGGCATATGCTTCATAACCATTGATCCTAAAAACTCTGCTCAGGTAGGTCTTCGGGATCTCAGAGCGAGAGCATGTGAGCAGAGAACGAAGTGAAGATATGGATTCAAACTGGTGTTAGATTGCAGTTTGTTTTTTGCATTCTCTTTTATCTTACTCCTCTTGTTTTGACTGGATTACAGCAGATGCTACAGGCGCTAGACTAGAGACATAACAATGCTAGTCTTTGAACTTCTGCCTGAACTCTGAAGTCGTTGTCTTTGCCTTTAGCCATATTCCAAAGTGAATATTGATTGTAGCTGGATGGATAATGCTGACTTGAATTTTAACACTCAATGCATCTTTGAATGAATGTTTTTAAAAAATAACAATTAAAAAAAAGGCTTTTTTACAACTTTAGATTGCCAAACAAATTAGGGAGGGATTGGGGTCTTTGATATTCTGGATATTTAAATGGGGTGGGGATATGTTGTTTTAACTACATATGACGAGATTATATATGTATCACACACAAATGTATAAACTGTAGATAAACAGAGTTGTTCATCGATTGCACACCTCACAAATGTGTATTTCCTTTTGTCTAACATTTGAATAAATGGGATATTCTGCCAGGAAATCGCAATTGCTTTTGCTCCTCTCTCGCTAAATGTATTGTTGGCGGAAGATCGAAATTGCTTGCATCACAGAAGAGCAGAGCTGTAATACACCGAAGATTCAAGACTGACTTTTAAAACAGTCAGGAAATTAATTCCCCAACAGATTTACAGCATCATAGACAATTGCTTCCTGTTATAGTCTTCCATTATAAACTGGGTGGTTGGAGTCCTGAATGCTGATTTTGCCAAAAGCCATGGTACAGTATATCAGACAATACCACAGGTATGACAAAAAATACATTTTTACTGTTCTAATTGCATTGGTAAGAAAGTTTATAATAGCAATAAGGCACCTCGGGGGGTTGTGGTACAGTGGAGCAAAAAAAGTATTTAGTCAGCCACCAATTGTGCAAGTTCTCCCACTTAAAGATGAGAGAGGCCTGTAATTTTCATCATAGGTACACTTCAACTATGACAGACAAAATGAGAAAAAAAAATATCCAGAAAATCACATTGTAGGATTTTTTATTTATTTATTTGCAAATGATGGTGGAAAATAAACTTTTGTTATTGACCAAATACTTATCTCAATACTTTGTTATATACCCTTTGTTGGCAATGACAGAGGTCAACGTTTTCTGTAAGTCTTCACAACGTTTTCACACACTGTTGCTGGTATTTTGGCCCATTCCTCCATGCAGATCTCCTCTAGAGCAGTGATGTTTTGGGGCTGTTGCTGGGCAACACAGACTTTCAATTCCCTCCAAAGATTTTCTATGGGGTTGAGATCTGGAGACTGGCTAGGCCACTTCAGGACCTTGAAATGTTTCTTACAAAGCCACTCCTTCATTGCCCGGGCGGTGTGTTTGGGTTCATTGTCATGCTGAAAGACCCAGCCACGTTTCATCTTCAATGCCCTTGCTGATGGAAGGAAGTTTTCACTCAAAATCTCACGATACATGGCCCCATTCATTCTTTCCTTTACACGGATCAGTCATCCTGGTCCCTTTTCAGAAAAACAGCCCCAAAGCATGATGTTTCCACCCCCATGCTTCGCAGTAGGTATGGTGGTCTTTGGATGCAACTCAGCATTCTTTGTCCTCCAAACATGACGAGTTGAGTTTTTACCAAAAAGTTATATTTTGGTTTCATCTGACCATACGACATTCTCCCAATCTTCTTCTGGATCATCTAAATGCTCTCTAGCAAAATTCAGACGGGCCTGGACATGTACTGGCTTAAGCAGGGGGACACGTCTGGCACTGCACGATTTGAGTCCCCGGCGGCGTAGTGTGTTACTGATGGTAGGCTTTGTTACTTTGGTCCCAGCTCTCTGCAGGTCATTCGCTAGGTCCCCCCGTGTGGTTCTGGGAGTTCTGCTCACCGTTCTTGTGATCATTTTGACCCCACGGGGTGAGATCTTGCGTGGAGCCCCAGATCGAGGGAGATTATCAGTGGTCTTGTATGTCTTTCATTTCCTAATAATTGCTCCCACAGTTGATTTATTCAAACCAAGCTGCTTACCTATTGCAGATGCAGTCTTCCCAGCCTGGTGCAGGTCTACAATTTTGTTTCTGGTGTCCTTTGACAGCTCTTTGGTCTTGGCCATAGTGGAGTTTGGAGTGTGACTGTTTGAGGTTGTGGACTGGTGTCTTTTATACTGATAACAAGTTCAAACAGGTGCCATTAATACAGGTAACGAGTGGAGGACAGAGGAGCCTCTTAAAGACGAAGTTACAGGTCTGTGAAAGCCAGAAATCCTGCTTGTTTGTAGGTGACGAAATACTTATTTTCCACCATAATTTGCCAAAAAATTCATTAAAATTCCTACAATGTGATTTTCTGGATTTTTTTTTCTCATTTTGTCTGTCATAGTTGAAGTGTACCTATGATGAAAATTACAGGCCTCTCTCATCTTTTTAAGTGGGAGAACTTGCACAATTGGTGGCTGACTAAATACTTTTTTTGCCCCACTGTATATGGGCAATATACCATGGCAAAGGGCTGTAAATCCTAAAACCAGCCCCTTAGCCGTGGTCAATTCGTCATATACTACACCCCCTCAGGCAGAATTACTTAATTAGAGTACACCAACAGTGGGCCAAATTCCATTAGGCAAGTGCAAAAAGTGTTGCCACTATTTCATGAAATTTTACAACTTTGCCTCCCAGCAAATAGAACATCAGTGAACATCAACAGTTTTTGAAGGCTTTTCCCCGGGGCATTAATTGTCACTAGCAGAAACATGCATCACCCCTATACTTTTTTCTATTAGAAGCATCACTGCCAGAATCCTTGAGTGAAACGTATGAAAGCTTCCGTTCATTTTCCTGTTCCCAGTGTGGCTATGGACATGTGGAGACGTGGAAAGAAAGAGGGCATTGCCAGCAAGGGAGGATAAATTATTTTTTTAATGGGAAATCAGAGGGTGTTTTATCAACTAATGGGTTTAAAAAGGACTTGCCGTTCACTGCTAATGACAATGAATCCAGACCAGCAACTTCAGCTCACTGTCCTTTGTCTGAGACGAGGCATTCCTAATCAACTCTTGTTTGCTGTGCTCCCATGGGCGGGTGAGTGCAGGGGTGTGTGTGGATGTGGGGGTGTAGGTAGGAGGTTGTGGACACTTGATGAATCGATGCATACAGACAGACCTATTGTCAAAAACCAGCACGTAAACCAATCAGACTGAAAGGGAGTGGGATCTCCTCATTACTTGGGGGATAGTTGCATACAATCTCCATACAATCAGATTTTGAAGGGGCTATTTTTCCCCTCTGATGGAGCTTGTCATTATGATTCTGAAATGACATGTATACTCTTCCACATGCCCACTGCAGAGTTAATCCAAAGTGGCCTAGAAGGCCCATAATAAAACACTGTCCTCACTATGACAAGTTACTGACGAGAGCTCGATTCCTGTTGTCTCAAATCAAGTTTGATGATGACCCCCTTTTCCAGACATGAATACATGAAAAGAAACATCGGAAATGGGGGAAGGTGAGGCATATTGCCTCAGAGAGTTGAAGGGTTTCTGGACATGAGAACGGATATAGTGGGTTGACACATTCGCTTAAACCCTGCATACTCGCCTCTGACAGCTTAAGTAGATTTTTGAAAAGGAAATCTGAGGGCAATAGCCAAATGTCAAAAAGATTGGATTTTGTAGTCAACAGCGAGGGTCTGTCTCTCGGTTTCTTCACAGCGATCACAACCCAAGGGGGAGAGACTGCAACAAGAAAAGTTCCAGAAATGGAGACTGCTGTAATTTACTTTAACAACCATTACAGCAATAATGTATCCATTTATTTGAATTATGGCTCTGTATAACATGAGAAGGCATTGTCTCATTTTGTGGAGAAAATTTTTGCTTTTGTGTCAGCATAAGAGGCTTTTCTAAATCTGCAATCCATGACTGACACACACAAAATAGGCCCTGTGCTTTCTGGCGCATCACTCCCACTAGGCTCCATCCTGCTCCCACCTGCTCCATCCCCACCTCCTGAAGGGAACATTTTATCCTCGGGGTCTCTTTACTCAGGGAAATGGGGGAAGATTGAAGGGTGGTGAGGCTCTAATGGATTCCAATAAAGTGTAATCTCACGGATGCCCCTGTAAGACGACTCCGCGGACCTTCCTCTTGACAAGCAACCGGGATTCATAAGCTAACTGTCATTACGCACTTAATCCCCGGGAACGTGAGGACTTTTACAAACGCCGCTCTCGCTCTCTTGCACTCTCTGTGAGAGTAGCATGATTGATCTTGGCGAGGTGGCCCCCAGGTTTTCTCCTGATGGGCATCATAGGTAAAGGCGGAACCACAGAGCCCTCTAACGTTCTAATCAATAAACTAATTTTCCATCGAAACGATGGCTTCAAATGAGAATATTAAATATTTATTCACTCACTCGACCGTGAGCCACTTGACGATGCCGCGTCATTCCCAACAGGTGACATCAGTCGACTTCGATGACTTCCGTAGCGAGGCGTGTTTTTGTGTCTAAGAAAGGGAATTTGGTCCAACCAGGCACTGGAGAAAAGGATATGGTCTGTGTTTGTTCCATTTCTTCATGGCAGGCTTTATCATTTTCTGGTTGTCCATGAGCATTCAACAACACAAGTGAACAAAGGACAGACGTGTTGGTTTGATGGATGCATTGGTCCGCTATGTCAAGGGCATGTCCTTGCCTCCCCCTTGGGGATAATCAACATGCTTTTGCCACTTCCTCGGAGTAGAATGTCAATGGAAGCCACAGATAAAAACTGATGTGTAAGCCAACATGGAGCATCCTAGGACTGTTGTAATCAATACTGTTGTCCTTTTGGATGAAAGCCTTTTCTGTCTTTCAGTACCATTTCTCACTCACAAACATAGAAACACATGAATATAATAATAATTAATTACATTTGTAAAGCACTTTTCTCAAAGTGCATAAAATAACAAATAAAAACCAAATAGAATGGTTGTTGGCACAACTAGACGGGGGAACTGACACCAAGGAACCCAGCTGACGCTATATGGGACAAGGACACCAAGGAACCCAGCTGACGCTACAAGAGACACGGATACCAAGGAACCCAGCTGACGCTACAAGGGACAAGGACACCAAGGAACTCAGCTGACGCTACAAGGGACAAGGATACCAAGGAACCCAGCTGACGCTACAAGGGACAAGGATACCAAGGAACCCAGCTGAGACTTCAAGTGACAAGGACTCCAAGGAACCCAGCTGACGCTACAAGAGACACGGATACCAAGGAACCCAGCTGACGCTACAAGAGACACGGATACCAAGGAACCCAGCTGAGACTTCAAGTGACAAGGACTCCAAGGAACCCAGCTGACGCTACAAGAGACACGGATACCAAGGAACCCAGCTGACGCTACAAGAGACACGGATACCAAGGAACCCAGCTGACGCTACAAGAGACACGGATACCAAGGAACCCAGCTGAGACTTCAAGTGACAAGGACTCCAAGGAACCCAGCTGACGCTACAAGAGACACGGATACCAAGGAACCCAGCTGACGCTACAAGGGACAAGGATACCAAGGAACCCAGCTGAGACTTCAAGGGACACGGATACCAAGGAACCCAGCTGACTCTACAAGGGACAAGGATACCAAGGAACACAGCTATCAACAGCAAATATGCACTTATCGAACCACTACCTTCCTCGGACTCGCACACTATAAAATATGATAGAGTGTTTGTACAGAGGGAATTGCTCCAAGCAGGGTTTTTAATGTAGACCTTGAAAATGTCACCAGGCACTTCAAATATAGATATCCGTGCATGGCCTCCAACTGCTCTTAAACGCAAATAAACCTAAATGCATGCTATTCAACCGATCATTGCCCACCCATCCAGCATCACTACTCTGGACGGCTCTGACTTAGAATACGTGGACAACTACAAATACCTCACATTAAGCATCTCCAATCAAAAATTAAATCTAGAATCGGCTTCAAATTTCGCAACAAAGCTTCCTTCACTCATGCTGCCAAACATACCCTCGTAAAACTGACCATCCTACCGATCCTTGACTTCGGCGATGTCATCTATAAAATAGCCTCCAACACTCTACTCAGCAAACTGGATGTAGTCTATCACAGTGCCATCCGTTTTGTCACCAAAGCCTCATATACTACCCACCACTGCGACCTGTACGCTCTCGTTGGCTGGCCCTCGCTTCATACTCGTCGCCAAACCCACTGGCTACAGGTTATCTACAAGTCTCTGCTAGGTAAAGCCCCGCCTTATCTCAGCTCACTGGTCACCCTAGCAGCACCCACTCGTAGCACACGCTCCAGCAGGTATATCTCACTGGTCACTCCCAAAGCCAATTCCCCCTTTGGTCGCCTTTCCTTCCAGTTCTCTGCTGCCACTGACTGGAACAAACTGCAAAAATCACTGAAGCTGGAGATTCCCATCTCCCTCACTAGCATTAAGAACCATCTGCAAGAGCAGCTCACAGATCACTGCACCAGTTCATAGCCCATCTGTATACAGCCCATCTATCTACCTCATTCCCATACTGTATTTATTCATTTTGCACCACAGTATCGCTACTTGCACATCCATCTTTTGCACATCTACCATTCCAGTGTTTAATTGCCATATTGTAATTACTTCGCCACCATGGCCTATTTATTGCCTTTAACTCCCTTATTTGACCTTATTTGCACACACTGTATATAGACTTTTTTTTCTTTTTTTTCTACTGTATTATTGACTGTATGTTTTGTTCATTCCATGTGTAACTCTGTGTTGTTGTATGTGTCGAACTGCTATGCTTTATCTTGGCCAGGTCGCAGTTGCAAATGAGAACTTGTTCTCAACTAGCCTACCTGATTAAATAAAGGTGAAATAAAAATAAAAATAAAAATGGTGAATACACTGGTGAATAATGGTGAATAATTTCATATGTGGTCACTTCAATAGCTCCCTTTACGTAGGGGCCAGGAGAGAGGAGTGATCCTATTTAGCAGTTCCTCTCCCTTAGAATTCTACTGACAACCTTATAAAGGCTCATGTCAAGGTCTGTCTCCCCCACAATGTCACATCTACATTAAACAAAATACTCAGGCCTCTCCTGCAGGAAAACCACGGAAAATGCTGTGCAGAGAAACACGGCGCAAACGCACAATCCTCTGCACACCAACACAACTAAAAAAGCACCATCAATACCACTGGCCCAGAAAAGCCAAGGTGCACCACAATTAACCAGCTAGAGATTCTACATCAGCTGTAATCACATAAAAGGAGACACGTCCATACACAAACATGGTTAATTTTTTATTTTCTCATTTCTGTTGTCTGAGGTGCCAGTAAGTCTGTTAAGTCCACTGGGAGCAACAGCAGAGATGCCACAACACACAACCATTACAGAGATAGAAACTCAATTTCGAGACTCTGTATACTGCAGGTTTCCTCCAGATTTTCAGTAAACAGAGGAAAACATTTCCCCGGTATCCTGCAGCTCATCTGTCAATCTCAACACCAAGGTTAAAAGACCCCATAATTGATGGTGCCTTAAGGTCACAGAGAGATAATATTTGTAACCAGATAATATTTATAACCAGGCTCCCTGTCCCTGTGGCAGAGGTTTCAAACATTCCGCTAGATTTACGGCTGAAGCCCTTCTGAACACACCCCTCCCCCACCTTACTGAGTGAGAAGACAAGGATACAGTGCAGTGTGTGATCAAGTCCTCCGAGTGAGAAGACAAGGATACAGTGCAGTGTGTGATCAGTCCTCCGAGTGAGAAGACAAGGATACAGTCCAGTGTGTGATCAAGTCCTCCGAGTGAGAAGACAAGAATACAGTCCAGTGTGTGATCAGTCCTCCGAGTGAGAAGACAAGGAAACAGTTCAGTGTGTGATCAGTCCTCCGAGTGAGAAGACAAGGATACAGTACAGTGTGTGATCAGTCCTCAGAGTGGAAAGAAAATCCATTTAAAAAAGCATTTAAGTGCTTACTGTTCTGCACACTTAGCTATAGCAGCCTACATAGACAATCCTTTTCACTAATCCCCCTCACTGCTTCTGCATTTCTTTAATTCAGTAATCTGAGAGAAATTCATTTTCAGCCTACATGCTTCACGGTTTATGTGGAATGATTACGTGCATGTGTTCCCACTACCCTTCTCCTCTTTGTCTGAGAACATGACAGAAAGAGAAATAGCACTTTGGCAAATCCTTCAATGTTGAGGAAAAGAATCACCGAAATGACTGCCAAGTCTCCTACCCAAATAGTTTCACTTGCATGATTAAAGTCAGGGAGAGCAGTCTAGTCACATAGACAAGACGTAACATAGTAAGCTTAAATCCGTGACACTGAAATTAGTATGATATTTTACGTTTGGTATGGTTACATAAGACTGATGGTTACTTAAGGCAAAAACAAAAATTGAGTGGTTGGTCGGTGTGGATGGGTGGGCGTATAGTGTGAACCCAAAGGTAGCGAGTTCGAATCTCATCACGGACAACTTTAGCATTTTTGCCAATTAACAACTACTTACTTCTTTTTAGCTACTTTGCAACTACTTAGCAGGTTAGCTAACCTTTCCCCTAACCATAAATTTAACCCTTTAACCTAACTCCTAAATATAAAACATTTGACAGTTTAGTCATTTAGCAGATGCTCACCTAGCTAGAATTCGTAACATATCATACATTTTGCATATTCGTAACATATAGTATGTTTTGCACATTCATAACATATTGTACTTTTTGCAAATTCATAACATATTGTACTTTTTGCAAATTCGTAACATAAGATTTTGCACATTTGTAACATATAATAAGAATTGTAATTTGTAACATATCATATGAAATGGATGATGGACATCCACAAATTAATACATACTACTGTATATGAAATGTAACATTACAATACTAAATGGAGTTTCTCAGATTTATGTACAGAATTAAACCGTTTTCAGTATAATTTAAATTACGGTCGGAGAATAGGTGTAGTTGTAGCTCATGGTATGGACAACAAGACCCACATAATGTAAAAACTCTTCACATAACAAAGCAGAAAATGTGATTCTATGTAGAAAACACATCTAGCATGTTGCGTAATTTCACAATATTATCAAGAACTAAACTCAACTCAAAGGACTTTGTTGTCCTTAAGACATTTTGCCACAACTTTGGAAGTATGCTTGGGGTCATTGTCCATTTGGAAGACTCATTTGCGATCAAACTTTAACTTCCTGACTGATGTCTTGAGATGCTGCTTCTATATATCCACATACTTTTCCTACCCTCATGATGCCATCTATTTTGTGAAGTGCACCAGTCCCTCCTGCAGCAAAGCATCCCTACAACATGATGCTGCCACCGCTGTGCTTCACGGTTGGGATGGTGTTCTTCGGCTTGCAAGCCTCCCCATTTTTCCTCCAAACACTACGATGGTCATTATGGCCAAAAAGTTCTATTTTTGATTCATCAGACCAGAGGACATTTCTCCAAAAAGTATGATCTTTGTCCCCATGTGCAGTTGCAAACCATTGTCTGGCTTTTTAATGCCGGTTTTGGAGCAGTGGTTTCCTCCCGAGTGGCCTTTCAGGTTATGTCGATATAGAACTTGTTTTTACTGTGGATATAGATACTTTTGTACCTGTTCCCTACAGAATCTTCACAAGGTCCTTTGCTGTTGTTCTGGGATTGATTTGCACTTTTCGCACCAAAGTACGTTCATCTCTAGGAGACAGAACACGTCTCCTTCCTGAGTGGGATGACGGCTGCTTGGTTCCATGGTATTTATATTTGCGTACTATTATTTGTACAGATGAACGTGGAACTTTCAGGCTTTTGGATGAGGCCTTGACTGATTTCTTTTGATTTTACCATGATGTCAAGCAAAGAGGCACTGAGTTTGAAGGTAGGCCTTGAAATACATCCACAGGTACACCTCCAATTGACTCAACTGGTGTCAGAAGCTTCTAAAGCCATGACATCATTTTCTGCAATTTTCCAAACTGTTTAAAGGC
Source organism: Oncorhynchus nerka (assembly GCF_034236695.1). Lineage (NCBI taxonomy): Eukaryota > Metazoa > Chordata > Actinopteri > Salmoniformes > Salmonidae > Oncorhynchus > Oncorhynchus nerka. Next base: position 67,288,127 of record NC_088401.1, read on the forward strand.
ACAGTCAACTTAGTGTATGTAAACTTCTGACCCACTGGAATTGTGATACAGTGAAAAAATCTGTCTGTAAACAGTTGTTGGAAAAATGACTTGTGTCATGCACCAAGTAGATGTCCTAACCGACTTGCCAAAACTATAGTTTGTTAACAAGACATTTGTGAAGTGGTTGAAAAACTAGTTTTAATGACTCCAAGCTAAGTGTATGTACATTTCTGACTTCAACTGCCTGCTGTAAAACCTTATGATCCATGACAATCCCTGAACAATCTGAGCTACCAAAAACATTTTACGCCTTCGCTGGTGTGGAATTGCCCAGGTCACAAAGTACAAAGGCATGCCATATCAGGACTTTAATTTCTTTATCTCACCTCAAACTCAATTAGATTCACAGCAGATCTCCCCTCTCTCCAAACTTCCCTCACATGGATCTGAAAAGAGCAGAAGTGGAACAAACTGATATGATATTTAAAAAGAGAGAGAAAGAACCTCTCTTTTGTAATAACACATCTCTGGAGGTCTGTCCACGCTGACCCGTGCAGACACGAAACGGACCGTCTCTCTGGAATCCCTCCCTCCCCTCAACCGCATCTCCTTTCGGTTCCCTCTCTCCTCTCAGTCTCTCCATCTGTCCAGGCGCTATATTATTAACTGAGCTGATTTAAGCAGCCTGCAGGTAGGAGGCTAGACCTGGGGACTTTGACAGCTTTGAAAGGAGAAGAAGAGATGGGCAGGAACGGTGCATATGCTGCTGCCTCTGCCTGACTGTCTCTCTACAGTGTCTCCAACTCAGCTCTCATCCAGCTCCACTCTTAGGTCTAACCCCTATCTCCAAGAGGATTTCTTCTCCTCCCCCTGTTTTTTCTGCCCATCTGACATCACTCACACTGGTGTAAATGCCCAGGAGAATGGGCGAGTGAGACAGCCCCGCACCGGTTTCCACCGCGCTCTGACACTGATTCAGTGCTGTAGGTTTGGCCCGGGAGAGAGGCAAGAGAACGGGGGAAATAATTATTTCCATCCCTGGGAGGTGTGTGTGTGTGTGTGTGTGTGTGTGCATCTCTGTTCCTGATGCTCAGATACACAGCGGAGGGTTAAGGTAACACAGCTACACGCCTCCTTGCCTCCCCGCAGAGGAAATATGGAGGAAAGCCACTAACCCCCCTTCCTCTTGCTCCCCTGTCAATACCACACCACTGAGTGATGACCATTACAGTGTGGCTGTCTGTCTCACCATTCCATACGTCGGTCACTCTGAAGGTACATGTCTGTGCTTTGAATCCAATTGATCACTTTTTCACTGCGATTCCCTTTATTGGAGGGGGGATTAATGAGACATACCCATCAGAGTTTGTCAGACTTGACAGGGACATTGGCAATCCTTTACACTTTGACAGTTGGGCTCTTTTAAAATGTAACTTTAAAAAACACTGTGTTAAGAAATACTTTGTAAAAGCCATAGAGAAGACAGATAGGGGAATGACATCTAAATGTAGTCTTCAAACCCCTAATTCATCAAGCCAAGGACAGTATCTTCAATCTCTTATCAGTGAAAGGTATGACTGTCTGACTATCTGATTCCTCAGGCTTTTCTTTTCGGCGGCCATGCACTGTAAATGCTTTGGTATGCCTTTCAAAAGAAGTTGCTTTGCATTAACATACAAGCATCTTTCAAGAAACAGGGACGTATTCAATAAAGGCACGCATCAGAAAACATTCTAAAACGTTTTGTAACAGAAGCATTTGTAATTGGACAAGTCCGGGTCCTAGTAAGTCCCTGTGTGTTTCAGTCAGTTTTCCTCTGTTTGGTGCATAATGAACACAGCCAAGGTGTCATCCCAGTGGCCTGGACCTCACCAGGGCAACAACGGCAGAGGCCTGTAATGAATAAAAAGGTAACTTCCTCCATGCTAATTAGCAATGAGGTGGGGTGGGGAGGTAAAAGTCCCTCTGCTAAATATCATGTGGATCCCTCTGAATGCCACACTGCATTATAATGAGCGTCTTAAGGTTAGCCTGTCCGTTCTCCTCATCCTCATGCTTGTTTCCAAGGACAGGTGATAGGCGAGGCAATAAGGGAGAGGGTCCTCTCACACTGGGTTTAGTCTCAAGGTATTTCTTTACTCTTTGCCGCATTTGATTTTTATTCATTTTATTTGACCTTTATTTAACTAGGCAAGTCAGTTAAGAACAAATTCTTATTTTCATTGGCGGCCTAGGAACAGTGGGTTAACTGTCTTGTTCAGGGGTATTTAATCAATACAATTAACAAATGTCAATTTACAAAATGTCACCCAAACACAGTGGAAACTACTTTATAACACTGTTTTTATTTGTTTGAGATAGGATTCTGAATAAGTTTAACTGGGAAGGCGACAAACACATTCATCTAGGTAAGATAAGTTAAATTAGTGTTTTCTCACCCAAATGGTGCATCTAGAGAGCTGATCTTAATTTGTGCCTTGGACCAACTTTGGGTAATTCTGGGTTATTTTAGGTAAAAGAGTCAAACTTAGAGGGGTATTTTTCTTACCACTTTGTCCTGGAATTAGAAGACTACCTTCTGTCTGGGCGAGCCAAACCATTTCTCACTTTCTACACTGTCTGCTCTTGTCAGCAACAAAACTATAATAATAAGCTGCAAGGTCAAGGTGTTGGAGGGGAACAAAGCTCCTGGACTCCTTTTGGAGTTAATGGTTTGTTTTGATTTATTTTTCAATTTTTTTCATTTGAACTGCTGCTTTGTTTTTCTGTTAAAGGAAGTTTGGAGAAGTTCCCTGCCAACTACAAGTTGGTGGTTTTCTTTTTGAGTGTCAAACTAATTGTCAAAGAGCATTCATAAGATCCTCTTTCCTTCATATACACTGCAGCTATTTATACACTACATAACCAAAAGTATGTTGACACCTGCTCAACGTACATCTCATTCCAAAATCATGGGCATTAATATGGAATTGGTCCCCCTTTGCTGCTATAACAGCCTCCACTCTTCTGGGAAGGCTTTCCACTAGATGTTGGAAAATTGCTGCGGGGACTTGCTTCCATTCAGCCACAAGAGCATTAGTGAGGTTGGGCACTGATGTTGGGCGATTAGGCCTGGTTCACAGTCGGCATTCCAATTCCTCTCAAAGGTGTTCGATGGGGTTGAGGTCAGGGCTCTGTGCAGGGTTAGGGTTAACCATGAAAAACACTTATAGACCATTATTCTTACTCCACCAAACTTTACAGTTGGCACTATGCATTGATACAGGTAGCATTCTCCTGGCAGCCGCCAAACACAGATTCATCCATCGGACTACCAGATGGTGAGGCATTATTCATCACTCCAAAAAAGTGCTTCCACTGCTCCAGAGTCCAATGGCGGCCAGCTTGTGTGAGGCCATGGAAACCCATTTTATGAATCTCCCGACTAACAGTTCTTGTGTTCAGTTCTTGACGTTGCTTCCAGAGGCAGTTTGGAACTCGGTAGTGAGTGTTGCAACCAAGGACAGACAGATTTTTTTTATTTTACCCACTTTTCTCTCATCGCTACAACTCCCGTACGGGCTCGGGAGAGACGAAGGTCGAAAGCCATGCATCCTCCGAAACACAACCCAACCAAGCTGCACTGCTTCTTAACACAGCGCGCCTCCAACCCGGAAGCCAGCCGCACCAATGTGTCGGAGGAAACACCGTACACCTGGCTACCTTGGTTAGCGTGCACTGCACCCGGCCCGCCACAGGAGTCGCTGGTGCGCGATGAGACAAGGATATCCCTACCGGCCAAACCCTCCCTAACCCGGACAACGCTAGGCCAATTGTGCGTCGCCCCACGGACCTCCCAGGACCTCCACCAGTCTCTGGTGGCACAGCTAGCGCTGCGATGCAGTGCCCTAGACCACTGCACCACCCGGGAGGCTGACAGACAGATTTTTACGCGCTACGCACTTCAGCGGTCCCATTCTGTGAGCTGATCAGCCCAGCTCTAGCAGCGCAGAAATTTGACGAACTGACTTGTTGTAAAAATGGCAGCCTATGACAGTGCCATATTAAAAGTCACTGAGCTCTTCAGTAAGGCCATTCTACTGGCAATGTTTGTCTATGGAGATTGCATGGCTGTGTGCTCAATTTTATACACCGGTCAGCAACGGGTGTGGCTGAAATAGCCGAATCCACTCATTTGAATGGGTGTCCACATCCTTTTGTATATGTAGTGTATGTCTCCCAAGAAGAGATTTGAGTCAAAGCGGATGCAAGAGCTGGAAATATAAAATGTCTTCTTATTGTTTAGCATTATGGGGAAATGTGCTCCATAAATGAATTATTATTAACAATTTAACATTGTACATTTTTCTAATCAAGCTTTTGCTTCTTTTATGTGTGGTAACCAAAATAATGATGTTTGTCTAGACCAGAACAACCTCCCAGATACACAGCAACATCTTGTTGCCTTGGAAACAAGGGCCTGCTGAGAAGCTGGGAGCAAGTCATTCTGTGGGAGGAGGAGGGCAACCTAACCCATAAGAGCTGTGGGGTGAGGAGGGGGGAGGAGAAGATGTGACTAGAACCATGCTGAATTGAACTCTCGGACCATTTATTCAACCCCCCCATCTCCTCTCCACATGCACACACCCCTAGATGACCCAACTCCCGACATCATCATCACCAGCAACAACATTTGTCTCCCCATCTCTCTTCATTAACTGCGTTGAAGGGGAGAAGCCTTGCTTCACAGCTCCTCGTGTGTGGAGTGTTTGGGTGGAGGTGAAGGAGTGTTGTAGGGGCGGACTGGCCCACCAATTGGTGGTGCAAGAGGCTCAGGAGGGCAAGGCTCTAGAGGTGCTCCTACGCTCCATTATTTACTGTCTGCCCTCTGCGTTGAGCACTGAATGCTGCTGGGTGCCCATCCAGTCCAGTCATCCCCCGCTACACACCACCGCAATGTGTCAACTTAACTACTGGAAATAAAAAGTGCTGTACAAACTCAAATTTGTCTGGGGCCTTGCCATTGCTCATAATCTAAACAAATAAACGTGTTGCAGATACAGAAAATGGGTCCATGAATGCTATTTGTCAAGCACTCAACCCTGCTCCCGAGTTGGAAAAGTTATCACTTTATCCCTGCATCACCTATATTTTCATTTTGGATGAGCATGGGCTACAAAATGCAAGTGTGACACACATAAAACTCTTCTCTACATTCAAGGACGTATTCTAGTACTTGAACTTAAAGTCATTTAATCATTTATGAATATGTTTTTATATTTGTATTCATAGACAACAATAACAAGAGGTACCTGAGAGCATTGTTTGATTGAATCAATCGTTGATAGGGCTTGAAGCTGCAGCCTTTGAATTTTCATTCATGAGAAACGTGGAGAAAATGGATTATCTGCTTTAGCTACCAGGCTCATTGATGGAGCAAAAACCTGTGAGCTACATATTTTTTGATATATTTTCCTGTTCATTTTCTCGCAGGGAAAGAGTTACTGGTTTACTGGTGGTTGCAAATATGAAACTGGTATTGTTTGTTTCATACTGCTGAACATCCCCTGAGCATGTTTGATGCTTTACACAAAACTCATAAAAGATGAGCCACTCTCACTTCGTACAAATGATTAGGAGCATATTTTATTTTCCCCTCTAAGGACAGAGAAGAAATTGTGTATTACAACATCAGATCTTGTTCTGTTTTCTGAAAAGTTTTTCATACTGTACAAAACCCTTGGGAAATAATATTTTACCACTCAAAGACAAGGTGTAACATGGACGAGGCAGTGTTCAACATCATACAGCATCCCCATTTTGCTGACAGTAACAGAGACTGAACAGGCAATGGGAGGTATTTAACAAAAGGCAAGAGGGATTACTAGGGACTAGGCACTACTTGGATCAGTTTCTCTAATCCCCCCCCCCCCCCCCCAAATGTGCATTCCTATTATAACACCTTCATGCACTAGAGAAATATATTATTTTTGACGGGATTGAAAAGTAATTTTAATAAAATGTTGCCTTTGCCACATGATTCCCACGTCGCCATGCTTGCCAGTCAAGTGCAACAAGAGGCGATGATGGGTTGAACCTTCCCGTTTTAGCATGATGTAAATTTCAGACCAGACAATGTCTGGATGCCACAAGAATGAACATCTAGGTTGCATTCCCTGCTCAGACATTGCATGCATCAACCAATGGTTGCATGCCACGCAGTCGACTCGACTAGATTGCTATAACATATGTGGTTAGCTGATAAGTAAAAATAACTATCCAGGCGTTGTAGGATTTGGTATGTGTCAGCAACGCCTGGGAAGAGGAACACTTTTTTTTATTTCACATTTATTTAACCAGGTTGAGAACAAGTTCTCATTTACAACTGCGACCTGGCCAAGATAAAGCAAAGCAGTGCGACACAAACATGGAATAAACAAACATAGTCAATAATACAATAGAGAAAGTCTATATACAGTGTGTGCACATGAGTTAGGATAAGGGGGGTGAGGCAATAAATAGGCTATAGTGGTGAAATTATTACAGTATGGCAAATTAAACACTGGGGTGACAGAGGTGTAGAAGATGAGTGTGCAAGTAGTGATCCTGGGGTACAAAGGAGCAAAATAAATGACAATATGGTGATGAGGTAGTTGGATGGGCTATTTACAGATTGGCTATGTACAGGTGCAATGATCTGTGAGCTGCTCTGACAGCTGGTGCTTAAAGCTAGTGAGGGAGATATGAGTCTCTGAACATTGATATGAACACTCATATCTCTGATATGAGTCTCTGATATGAGTCTATGAACACGCTCCAAAACCTTCTGATGTCAGCCATGGGGACATATTGGTCGCGTTACCCTGCTCAGATGTTGCATGCATCAACCAATGGTTGAGTGCCACGTCATCGACTGACAAATTGCTATAGCATATGATGTGGTTAGCTGATACCTTTCCAGGCATTGTAGGATCTGGCATGCGTCAGCGATGCCTGGGCAGAGGAACACTCCCACTGCTTCCATGGGATCCTCTGAAAATAGATTCAAGGATATTAACTTGTCTAGTTTCCATAGTGATCCCTATTGTATATGGATATACCCAGTGCTATATAGCTAGGTCTATAGACATACACTGTATATGGATATACCCAGTGCCATTTAGCTAGGTCTATAGACATACAGTGTATATGGATATACCCAGTGCCATTTAGCTAGGTATATAGACATACAGTGTATATGGATATACCCAGTGCCATTTAGCTAGGTCTATAGACATACACTGTATATGGATATACCCAGTGCCATTTAGCTAGGTCTATAGACATACACTGTATATGGATATACCCAGTGCTATATAGCTAGGCCTATAGACATACACTGTATATGGATATACCCAGTGCCATTTAGCTAGGTCTATAGACATACACTGTATATGGATATACCCAGTGCCATTTAGCTAGGTCTATAGACATACACTGTATATGGATATACCCAGTGCCATTTAGCTAGGTCTATAGACATACACTGTATATGGATATACCCAGTGCCATTTAGCTAGGTCTATAGACATAAAGTGTATATGGATATATCCAGTGCCATTTAGCTAGGTCTATAGACATACAGTGTATATGGATATACCCAGTGCCATTTAGCTAGGTCTATAGACATACACTGTATATGGATATACCCAGTGCCATTTAGCTAGGCCTATAGACATACACTGTATATGGATATACCCAGTGCCATTTAGCTAGGTCTATAGACATACACTGTATATGGATATACCCAGTGCCATTTAGCTAGGTCTATAGACATATACTGTATATGGATATACCCAGTGCCATTTAGCTAGGTCTATAGACATACACTGTATATGGATATACCCAGTGCTATATAGCTAGGTCTATAGACATACAGTGTATATGGATATACCCAGTGCCATTTAGCTAGGTCTATAGACATACACTGTATATGGATATACCCAGTGCTATATAGCTAGGTCTATAGACATACAGTGTATATGGATATACCCAGTGCCATTTAGCTAGGTCTATAGACATACAGTGTATATGGATATACCCAGTGCCATTTAGCTAGGTCTATAGACATACAGTGTATATGGATATACCCAGTGCCATTTAGCTAGGTCTATAGACATACAGTGTATATGGATATACCCAGTGTCATTTAGCTAGGTCTATAGACATACACTGTATATGGATATACCCAGTGCCATTTAGCTAGGTCTATAGACATACACTGTATATGGATATACCCAGTGCCATTTAGCTAGGTCTATAGACATACATTGTATATGGATATACCCAGTGCCATTTAGCTAGGTCTATAGACATACAGTGTATATGGATATACCCAGTGCCATTTAGCTAGGTCTATAGACATACAGTGTATATGGATATACCCAGTGCCATTTAGCTAGGTCTGTAGACATACACTGTATATGGCTGTGGATATATTTGTTGATATTCATTTATTGTGTTCTATAGTAAATAATGCTATGGTAAAAAGGAAACAACTTATGTACTCGCTCCTTCTCCACTAGCTTATCAAGTTAACAACCAGTGTGTTGATTTCAAAGGCGATTGCAACAGACAATGCCAAATTTAAAAAGGTATTTTAACCAAACTGATAGGATTGAGATCCCATGTGTTCTCTTCCAAAACCCTTGCCTTTGGCTCATCTTACCGTCCTAAGTGACTAGATGAAATCATTTGATAACCCGATCGTCTTATCAGATTTGTTTTCTCGCCAAATAGAGCCATATTGCACATTGTGTTTAGTTTAGGAAGTAGATAAGATTTAGAAGAACAGTGTTTGTGAATCGTGACATATTTTCTACCTCAGAGGAAGGAGAATAAGAAATGCTGCACAATACTAGGAAATCTATTTGCTGGTTGATAGTTGGTGAAACAGTGCAGTCATAATGCCAGGAAAATCTCTGCACATTTTACAGCAGCAATGGCTCAATGCAAAACAGCACAAATGATTTGATATTATTTGTGATTTAAATCTTTCTGATTTGATTCTGCCGTACATACCTAGACGTACGCTACGGTCACAAGATGCAGGCCTCCTAATTGTCCCTAGAATTTCTAAGCAAACAGCTGGAGGCAGGGCTTTCTCCTATAGAGCTCCATTTTTATGGAATGGTCTGCCTGCCCATGTGAGAGACGCAGACTCAGTCTCAACCTTTAAGTCTTTACTGAAGACTCATCTCTTCAGTGGGTCATATGATTGAGTATAGTCTGGCCCAGGAGTGTGAAGGTGAACAGAAAAGCTCTGGAGCAACGAACCGCCCTTGCTGTCTCTGCCTGGCCGGTTCCCCTCTCTCCACTGGGATTCTCTGCCTCTAACCCTATTACAGGGGCTGAGTCACTGGCTTACTGGTGCTCTTCCATGCCGTCCCTAGGAGGGGTGCGTCACTTGAGTGGGTTGAGTCACTGACGTGATCTTCCTGTCTGGGTTGGCGCCCCCCTTGGGTTGTGCCGTGGCGGAGATCTTTGTGGGCTATACTCGGCCTTGTCTCAGGATGGTAAGTTGGTGGTTGAAGATATCCCTCTAGTGGTGTGGGGGCTGTGCTTTGGCAAAGTGGGTGGGGTTATATCCTTCCTGTTTGGCCCTGTCTGGGGGTATCATCGGATGGAGCCACAGTGTCTCCTGACCCCTCCTGTTTCAGCCTCCAGTATTTATGCTGCAGTAGTTTATGTGTCGGGGGACTAGGGTCAGTTTGTTATATCTGGAGTACTTCTCCTGTCTTATCCGGTGTCCTGTGTGAATTTAAGTATGCTCTTTCTAATTCTCTCTTTCTTTCTCTCTCTCGGAGGACCTGAGCACTAGGACCATGCCTCAGGACTACCTGGCATGATGACTCCTTGCTGTCCCCAGTCCACCTGGCCGTGCTGCTGCTCCAGTTTCAACTGTTCAGCCTGCGGCTATGGAATTCTGACCTGTTCAACGGACGTGCTACCTGTCCCAGACCTGCTGTTTTCAACTCTCTAGAGACAGCAGGAGTGGTAGAGATACTCTTAACGATCGGCTATGAAAATCCAACTGACATTTACTCCTGAGGTGCTGACTTGCTGCACCCTCGACAACTACTGTGATTATTATTTGACCATGCTGGTCATTTATGAACATTTGAACATCTTGGCAATGTTCTGTTATAATCTCCACCCGGCACAGCCAGTAGAGGACTGGCCACCCCTCATAGCCTCTCTAGGTTTTTTCCTAGGTTCTGGCCTTTCTAGGGAGTTTTTCCTAGCCACCGTGCTTCTACACCTGCATTGCTTGCTGTTTGGGGTTTTAGGCTGGGTTTCTGTACAGCACTTTGAGATATCAGCTGATGTACAAAGGGCTATATAAATAAATTTGATTTGACTTCTTTTAAACCACAAACAAATGTGGTATACAAAATCCCAAATCAAATCCAATACTGTATCGTTGGAACAAACCTGGCAACACAGAGCCAGTAAAATGACTTTCCTTTATGATTCTTATACAAATCAGGAAATCTAAAGCTTTGGTTTTTCCTCGGGAGTTTCAAGTGCCTTGGAGCTCGGTGTGTAAACTAGGCTTAATGTCTCATCCAGCCTTTGGGGGCCACCACTGTTTTTATCTCAGAATGATAAGGTCATTTCTGTACTCTCTCACGCAACATGTGCTGTGAACCGTAAAAAAAAGGCATTTTATCCTAGTAAAAATCTCTTACTTTGTGCCATATGGCAAGGTTAGGTGATAGAGAGGCAGAGCATTATACAGTGTGACTGCCGTCTCCTCTCTGTCAGGCAACACAACAATAATTCTCTAATCAAAAATCACCTGAGGATATTATTTACCTCATCATTGAGCACAAAGGTACTGCTGTTGCAGCTTACTCAGCGTGAAGGACCAGTGGTGTAAAGTAGCATGGCAGTAGCTGGATGACACAGAGGACCCATCAAAGCCTCCTGGAGCAAATCAACTTTTTTTTGTTCCCTTTCACATTATTTTATCTGTGAAAAGAATACAAAATATGCTAACTTTAAAAGTGAGGGACAGTTTATGTATTTTGTGTGTACCACTGATTTACCTGTTTTAAAAAAAAGGTATAATAATTAATTTTGTTTAATTTGTGAAACACTAAAACAAGCACCACACAGTATAAATTGGTATCAGGTAGTTGCTAATTGTGTTGAATTATTTGAAGTGAATGTCCTCTGTGTCACACCAGGTAAAAATACCACTTCCCTGAAACAGCCTAGGTCTAGGACTATAAAATCCAGTGTTACCGGTACCCATGAATCTACTTGTCTAGTCAAGTCCTACACAGACAGACAGATGATTTGTGACTGTGCTGGAGAAAAAAATGCACTCAGACAAACAACAGGAAAACTGTCTGCAAAGATCCTTGAGCTGCTGCCTCCACCAGCCTGCCTGCAGCCTGTTTCTGCGGGAAACATACTGCCGCTACTCTTTGCCTGGCATTTTGCTGTGGCTATTCGTTTACCAGCTCCTACTCCAGCAAAAAAGCAATACTATGCAGGTCTATCTAATTATTACAGGGGGCATGAGATCCATCAAGGCTCCTCAAAGTTGAGATTAGTCATGGCAACCTTGCATGCAGTACAGTGCTGCGAACAGTAATCATAGTCAGAGCGAAGGTTAGGCTTTGTGTACTCTCAGACTCTTTAAAGGACTACAAGCTGAATCATGTATCGATTACACTATTAAAATAGATTTTTATTTTTCTAATATACTGAAAGGCCCTTCACCAAGGCCTTGCAAGTCATCAATGAGGTATAGTAGCTCTGCTAGATCATTATTAATAATATTTTTGATTGTAATCACGAAGAAGCCATTATTGAAAACCATTTTCATAACAGCGACCAATGTAAAATTATAATTAGGTGCATACGTTTCACGGTATTACTCTCTCCACTGTTTGATTCACTATCTGGGCTTGGGCTTAAGTTTTGCAAATAGATGTTTCAACAGAGCTTTCAGTAGTAGGACTATTGAAATGCCAATGTGTGTGTGTGCAAGGACCAGAGTGTCTGGCCCTAGAAAGTGTCCCATCAAGTGGGACTGATAATCTGTTCTCTCCGGAAATGTACAAGTAAATAAGAGTAAAGAAATAGTTTAAAGTATTTTGGTGGCTGTTTACCACTATACAGATAAACTCAGCAAAAAAAGAAACGTCCTCTCACTGTCAACTGCGTTTATTTTCAGCAAACTTAATGTGTAAATATATGTATGAACATAAGATTCAAGAACAGACATAAACTGAACAAGTTCCACAGACATGTGACTAACAGAAATTGAATAATGTGTCCCTGAACAAAGGGGGGGTCAAAATCAGAAGTAACAGTCAGTATCTGGTGTGGCCACCAGCTGCATCTCCTCCTCACAGACTGCACCAGATTTTCCAGTGAGATGTTACCCCACTCTTCCACCACAATTTCTGGGGGGGAATGGCCCTAGCCCTCACCCTCCGATCCAACAGGTCCCAGACGTGCTCAATGGGATTGAGATCCGGGCTCGTCGCTGGCCATGGCAGAACACTGACATTCCTGTCTTGCAGGAAATCACGCACAGAATGAGCATTATGGGTGGTGGCATTGTGGGTAACACATGAGGGAGGAGGATGTCTTCCCTGTAACACACAGCGTTGAGATTGCCGGCAATGACAACAAGCTCAGTCCGATGATGCTGTGACACACCGCCTCAGACCATGACGGACCCTCCACCTCCAAATTGATCCCGCTCCAGAGTACAGGCCTCGGTGTCACTCTCATTCCTTCGATGAAAAACGCGAATCCGACCATCACCCCTGGTGAGACAAAACCGCGACTCGTCAGTGAAGAGCACTTTTTGCCAGTCCTGTCTGGTACAGCAACAGTAGGTTTGTGCCCATAGGCGACATTGTTGCCGGTGATGTCTGGTGAGGACCTGCCTTACAACAGGCCTACAAGCCCTCAGTCCAGCCTCTCTCAGCCTATTGCGGACAGTCAGAGCACTGATGGAGGGATTGTGCGTTCCTGGTGTAACTCTGGCAGTTGTTGTTGCCAACCTGTACCTGTCCCGCAGGTGTGATGTTCGGATGTACCGATCCTGTGCAGGTGTTGTTACACATGGTCTGCCACTGCGAGGGCGATCAGCTGTCTGTCCTGTCTCCCTGTAGCGCTGTCTTAGGCGTCTCACAGTACGGACATGGCAATTTATTGCCCTGGCCACATCTGCAGTCAGCATGCCTAAGGCACGTTTATGCAGATGAGCAGGGACCCTGGGCATCTTTCTTTTAGTGTTTTTCAGAGTCAGTAGAAAGGCCTCTTTAGTGTCCTTAGTTTTCATAACTGTGACTACATTTGCCATACTCATGAGGTGAAAGGTTGATAGGTCATTGATATACACTAAATTACCAAAAGTATTTGGACACCTGCCTGTCAAACATCTTATTCTAAAATCACGGCCATTAATATGGAGTTAGTCTCTACTTTGCTGCTATAACAGCCTCCACTCTTCTGGGAAGGCTTTCCACTAGATGTTGGAACATTGCTGCGGGGACTTGCTTCCATTCAGCCATAAGAGCATTAGTGAGGTCGGGCACTGATGTTGGGGGATTAGGCCTGGCTCTCAGTCGGCATTCCAATTCATCCCAAAGGTGTTAGGTGGGGTTGAGGTCAGGGCTCTGTGCAGGCGAGTTCTTCCACACTGATCTCGATAAACCATTTCTGTATGGACCTCACTTTGTGCATGGGGGAATTGTCATGCTAAAACAGGAAAGGGCCTTCCCCAAACTGTAGCCACAAACTTGGAAGCACAGAATCATCTAAAATGTCATTGTATGCTTTAGCGTTAATATTTCCCTTCACTGGAATTAAGCAGCCTGGCCCGAACCATGAAAAACAACCCCAGACCATTATTCCTCCTCCACCAAACTTTACAGTTGGCACTATGCATTGAACCAGGTAGCATTCTCCTGGCATCTGCCAAACCCAGATTTGTCCGTCAAACTGTCAGATGGTGAAGCATGATTCATCACTCCAGAGAACGTGTTTCCACTGCTCCAGAGTCCAATGGCGGTGAGATTTACATGACTCCAGCCGACGCTTGGCTTGCGCGTGATGATCTTTGCCTTGTGTGTGGCTGCTCGGCCATGGAGACCCATTTCATTAAGCTTCCGACAAACAGTTCTTGGCAAGACGTTGCTACCAGAAGCAATTTGGAACTCGGTAGTGAGTTTAGCAAATCAGGACAGACGATTTTTGTGAAATGTGATGAACTGACTTGTTGGAAAGGTGGTATCCTATGATGGTGCCACGTTGAAAGTCACTGAACTCTTCAGTAAGGCCATTCTACTGCCAATGTTTGTCTATGGAGATTGCATGCTGAGTGCTCGATTTTATACCCGTCAGCAACGTTTGTGGATAAAATAGCAAAATCCACTAATTTGAAGGGAGTCCACAAACACCGCACATACAAAGGTATGTTTAGTCTTGGGGGCAGGGGGCTTATGAGGTGGGCAGAATACACTCACTGGATAGTTTATTAGGTACACCAGGCTGTTCACAAAAATGGATAGCTCCTACAGACAGTCAGTCACGTGGCCATGGCTTGCTATATAAAGTTACTGTTCGATTGGACATTAGAATAGGCAAAACGAGTGACCTAAGCGACTTTAAGCATGTATTGATCATCGGTGCCAGGCTCGCTGCATCCAGTATCTCAGAAACAGCTGCCCTTCTGGGCTTTTCATGTACATCTGTGTCTAGGGTTTACAGAGAATGGTTAGACAAACAAAAAAACAACCAGTCAGCGGCAGTCCTGCGGACTAAAATAGCTTGTTGATCAGAGAGGTCGAAGGAGAACGGCAAGAATCGTGCAAGCTAACAGGCAGGCCACAAACAGACAAATAAAGGCGCAGTACAACAGTGGTGTGCAACGCACAACTCGTCGATCCTTGTTACGGATGGGATATTGCAGCAGACGACCACATCGGGAAGCAGCAACTCTAGTGGGCCGCCCAATCACCAACGTTGGACAATTGAGGAGTGGAAACACATCGCCTGGAAACACATGGCCGCGAGTTCAGTTTGAGAAAAATGTAAGAATCTATCACTGCTGTGGCTGGGAGCGAGATCCTTTTTATAGTGAGGAAACCAAGTAAGTTTGTAACCAAGTAAGTCGATGGTCAATCGCTCAGGTGGGACGAGTCATTTATAGCCTCCACTTCTTTGCCCAGGCTCTCTGATATGAAATACAGTGAGTGACAAATTCTTTGTATCAGGCCTGTCCCTCTTGGTAAGGCCTCTGATGATGTTCAGGGCTGAAATACACACCCTTGACATTTGCACAAAGGTCAGGTTTTGTGTTCATTTTATGATGCTCGCTTTCTAGACCCATGACAGCACAGCGACGGGGATTATTATGATAGTCTGGGGTTTGCCATGTCAATAATTCTACCTTGCTTGTTTACAATATAGGCTTGGTGTTCATTATCCCAATAATGGACTAAAGGAACCTAAAGTCAGTCATAGTCCAAGGTAGCTCTGCTAGATCATTATTAATAATATTTTATTACTAAAGGCAAATTGGATCTGGAAGCCAGAACAGTCAAATTCTCCATCTAAACGTGAATTGATTCTCAATTGCAGTACGGTTCTAGAAACTTAAGGTCATACCACATAAAAATAAATTCACAAATGCAAAATACACACTTACTGTAGACAGTTTTTTTGTTGTTGAATTTTTAGCCCTTTTTCTCCCCAATTTCGTGGTATCCAATTGTTGTAGTAGCTACTATCTTGTCTCATCGCTACAACTCCCGTACTGGCTCGGGAGAGACGAAGGTTGAAAGTCATGCGTCCTCCGATACACAACCCAACCAGCCGTACTGCTTCTTAACACAGCGCGCATCCAACCCGGAAGCCAGCCGCACCAATGTGTCAGAGGGTACACCGTGCACCTGGCAACCTTGGTTAGCGGGCACTGCACCCGGCCCGCCACAGGAGTCGCTGGTGCGCGATGAGACAAGGACATCCCTACCGACCAAGCCCTCCCCAAACAGTGACAACACGTTTGTGGCATCCGTTTTCCATTTAGACACAGGTGTTCGAAGATGCAGATAGCTAATTAGCACAGGTAGTCCACTCTGTCTTCTGTCTGTTTTCCGTAAACAAGCGCTGTAACATGGAAATATGTGGGAACCCTAACCCTATAAACGTGTATCAATTTAACCTTTTGTTTTTGGGAAATTATTTCTTGGTGATATAAAAGATATGGTCCTTATGCTTCCAAAACCGTACCGCAAGAGACGCGTGTTAATGTTTAGACCGAGCATCGGAGCTCTTACCAAAACTCCACCATACAGAAGATCCCTTCGTCCAATGACTCTTATATGTAATGTAATGGAACTGAGAGTCATTGTTATGCAGGTGAGTGAGGACCCAAAAGCGCTTTAACAGAAACAGAGTCTTTTAATGTCAAAACACAGGGAAGACATAGATCCTCTTCAGATGTATCGATTGACAACATAGACAACCCGCAGAGAGGGCGACAAACAAATATAAAGTCCTCTGATCTTAACAGGAGAGTCCCCTTCTAGCAGCAGAGGAGAATAGCAGGGTTAGCGGCGACAGACTGCTGGTCTCTCCGGGTAGGCGCGGGTTGTAGAGGACAGAGGTACCTGATCACACGTAGCATCTGATGAAGAGGCAGATTACGACAGGACAGGACAAGGGTGAAGCAAACGAGAATCTGACAAAGACAGAAGCAGAAACAGAGAGAGAAATAGAGACCTAATCAGAGGGAAAAAGGGAACAGGTGGGAGAGGGTAAACGAGGTAGTTAGAGGAGATGAGGAACAGCTGGGGGAAGGAAAGGAAGAGAAGGTAACCTAATACGACCAGCAGGGGGAAACGAAGTGAAGAGAAAGAACAGGAACAAAACATAACATGACAATACATGACAGTCATGATCAAGAGCCAGGTGTTCACCAGTCAAGAAGTTGTCTTTTCGGTGTGGCAACATTCTGATCATTGGATAGGCCTTGGCCTGGTCAAACAAATTATAGTAAGATGTTTAATTGGTGCATGTGGTTGTGATAATCTTTTATGTGGACCTCAATTAGGCCAACACAGGGATAGCCTCCATATCAGATTTGGAGAGCCTTGACACACAGGTCAAATAACAATTTTTGACATCTATTTCATACCTGATACACTTGCTTTTTCTGTTGATTTCAATGCTGCTGAATAGTCAAGTCATTGACAACGCATGGCTGTTTCTCTAACGCTGCCAACGGTGTGTGAACATGTATAATCTCGTTAAAATGCGCTTGAGGTGGGTAAAATATTGACTGTGTCCGAGATGGTTCGAGAGGATTAAAACCATAATGCATCATGGGTAAATTGACTGACTGATATACAAATAATGAGTAGTTATTCATGATGCAAGGTTCTTTGTAGCTCAGCCAGTCAGCAATTGCATGCAATGTCGAACAAGACCATCAGGGCCAGTATTGTGCAGAAAATGTCCCCCCTGCCAGAATTCTCCCCCCACTTCGTTCTTCATTGCTGCGACTTGCTTGCTAGTTGAGATTTCTGCTCTTCACTCCATTGTCAGTTAAGCCTACATTTCACTGATCTTAGTAGCAGAGAGCATTTTTGTCTGCAGTTTTCGGTTTGGCTATTTGTTTCAAGTGTATTAGTCTATAAATAAATCTCTTTGCCAAAATTTGTCATCTCTCCCATTTCTTAGTTGTTCTGAAATGTTTATTGCTTGCCTACATTTGACTCCCTCCTCTATGTTTAATATAACACACATATTAATTATTAATTTTGGTTGCCCATCCTGATGTGAAGTTTGTTCTATAGAAAGTATTTGACTCTAATGTGTGCCACAAAAAGTATTTGACTCTAGTGACGAAATTAAGGAAATTAGAAGGGGGGGGGGATTCGGCAAGGCCATTGTCTTGCCATGAATGTTGGCAGGAGGAGATTTTTGGCACAACACCGGCTCCAGGTATAAGTGACTTAAGTGGTCGCTTCGGGCCTCAAGCCTCCTTTTGGGGGGGACTCAGTCGGGTTGAGACAACT
This sequence comes from Oncorhynchus nerka, assembly GCF_034236695.1. Lineage (NCBI taxonomy): Eukaryota > Metazoa > Chordata > Actinopteri > Salmoniformes > Salmonidae > Oncorhynchus > Oncorhynchus nerka. The sequence goes on from NC_088401.1 coordinate 67,306,183, forward strand.
GACTGTTGACAGTTAACATAGTAGAATACACAAGGTGGAAGTTGAAAATTTGGTTGTGCATCAACAATTTTTGTATTTTTATGTCAGTGAAATGTGTTATAAAACTGCAACATGTTCTCCTCGCCCCATGGAAAATGTGTAGAGTTGTAGGAAATTAATTGCAGGAAAATTAACCTCTGTTCTCTTGGCCCTCCCACCACTACAGGAGGGCAGCTCCCGCTCAGCCCAGTCCAAGCTCTTCTCTGTCCTGGTACCCCAATGATAGAACCAGCTTCCCCCTGAAGCTAGGACAGTAGAGTCCAGGCCTATCTTCTGAAACCCTACCTCTTCAAAGAGTATGTTAAATATTCCTACAGCAGCTCCTCAATAATAAAATAAATAAATATTGAACTAACACTGTTCAATGTACTGTATACAGTATATGCCTTTCGTGAACTAACACTCACACTTGACTTTTTTCCCCCTTACTAGCTCTGACTTTGCTGAGAGCTACTTTGAGGAAAACTGTACTCACTATAACTGTGTTGTGTGGTTGTTTCACCTAGCTATTTAAGATGAATGCACTAACTGTAAGTCGCTCTGGATAAGAGCTTCTGCTAAATGACTAAAATGTACATGTGAAGTGCATTTTTCTCTTTGCCATCAAGAGGGGTGTCACTAAAATGTCTTGCCCGCATAGGGCCCAAAAAAGCTACAGCCAGACCTGTAGCCCATTCTTTTTCAAACCTAGCAAAAAAGATTATGAAGTTATGGCCAGGTGCACATCACAAGAAGTTACAGGCAAAAATGTTGAATTTACAATCCATGTCATCAAGCAAACACTTGACACAGGTGCGCTTCCTTGTTTATATCCAGACACGGGTGCAACGTGATTGGCTAGTTTCCAGCGCATCATGATATTACTGGTCCATGTTGCAGTCAATCTTTCGGTAAGGCAGACCCAGTTTGTGTCACTATCAGGAAATAGACGTGCTTTCAATTCACACATTGTTAATGAAGATTATTCGTTAGTCAAATGAAACCAGTAACTAAAATGGGTGCTGTAGTTCTGGTGCTATTTACAATCGGTGCTTTTATCAGTCCAGTTAAATCTCTGGACAATGGTCTCGCGCTCAAGCCTACAATGGGTTGGCTGCATTGGGAGAGATTCATGTGCAATGTCGACTGTGACACGGACCCCAATAATTGCATCAGGTATGACATCTGGCTTCACCCTCAACTCTACACGTACATTTAAATGTTCCAGACTCAATCAAAGATAGAATGCAAGGGAAACACAATTGACAGGATGGGTATAATTTTGTGGCACGTTCCAACGGGAATCTGTTCCAAAAACTTCGTAAAGTAGGATGCCAACAAAAGCATACAAAGTAGCATGATCAATTCACCTAGCTAACTAGCTGCCGAATAGGCATCAACTCACCACGTAGCTTATTAATGTTTGTCCATAGTCTACCAGAGTGAGGACAGACATTTTTCGAAATAAAATCTTATTCTGCCGCTATACAACTATGTTTGCGTTGTTTGTTGGCAGCCTTGTTATTTACGACGTTTTTGCAACAGATTCCTGTTTTAACGTTCCACAAAGTATAACCACCCTAATTGACACCACTAAACTAGCTTAGACCATTTTGATGACCGCTCAATTCAAACTCATAGCAAGGAAGTAGAGTAACAGTAGGCGGTAAGTGGGATGGTTCTACATTCATCAGGTATAAATGGCCTCACACTGTTACTTCACTGTTACTTCATTGAAGCATAGTTAATATCACAATATGAACTGGCTAATAGTTTCCTCTGTCTGTCCCTGATCTCTGTGCTGCTAGTGAGAATCTCTACATGCAGATGGCAGATGTGATGGTGACGGAAGGCTGGAAGGAGGCTGGCTACGAGTATGTCTGCATCGATGACTGTTGGCCCAGCCACCAACGTGACGCCAAGGGACGCCTTCAGGCAGACCCGAAGCGGTTCCCCAGAGGCATCAAGAAACTGGCCGACTATGTGAGTGTATAGGCTACAGAGAGGTCGTGCTCATTAGGGCACACATGTAAAAAAAATATATATATATAAATAATAATAATAATAATTTTACAATGGAAAATTAAAACAATTATTTTTGGGCCATTATATTTGGTTTCATGTCTACTGAACATGAACCAGTTGTTGAGGGACAACTTATATTATCCACATACAGTTGGTGATGCACTGCTTATGTCAGCTCTAACTCCAATGTTTTCTAGTTCCCAGTGCTTTTCTATCACACCCTCTGTGTCACTTTAACACAACAAACAGAAACATGTCCTTCCTCGAGTGATAACCTACCCAATGGGACTGTAAGGTTAGTTGGTTTACTAATTAGATCATCCACTTTGCTAAGAGTGACACAACTATGAGCAAACAAAGGGAATATTGCTATTACCATGGTGCTAAACTACCAAAGGTTTCAAAACCCTCTGAAGTGCCATGAAAATGTGGTTTGGTAATACAACATCACCATCTACTGGTTTCAACTGTAAGGGTCCACTTTGTTCATGGATTTTGGCCTACAGGACAAACCTTTTCTAAAAGCCTTATTGTAAGATTGTTATTTGTGATTTGGTTATACAGGTTCATTCCAAGGGTCTCAAGTTGGGGATCTATGCTGATTTGGGAACCTTTACATGTGGAGGCTTTCCAGGGAGCATGGGATACTACGACATCGACGCTCAGACCTTTGCTGATTGGGGTGTGGATCTGCTCAAATTTGATGGGTGCTACATGAAGTGGACTTTACTGGGAGAAGGTGATTTATATATTAAATGTCATGCTACAAAACTACTAATTCAACAGCTCAAAAGTCTTTCAGATTAAATTACGTTTCATGAATTGAATAGAAAATGATTGATTGGTAACACCCGAAACCCTATAATTACTGCTGTGTGACCTTTTTCCCCCCAGGTTACACAAACATGTCAATAGCACTGAACCAAACTGGGAGAAGTATCCTGTACTCCTGTGAGTGGCCACTGTATGAGTGGCCACACCATCAGGTAAGAAAGTGAGGTGGTAAATGCCTTTATTCCTAGCATTTCTTCAGTTCGTTGGCTAATGAAAATGCTAAATATACCTGAAACTGAATTGATTTCATCTTAGTCAGGAGGATTCATTCATGATTCATTTTGCATTGATTGTGTCCCACCATGTCAATGATGTACTCACAGCCAGACTATGCTGCCATACGGAAGGCCTGTAACCACTGGCGCAACTTTGCGGATGTGTATGACTCCTGGGACAGTGTGAAGACCATCTTGGACTGGACTGCCGACCATCAGGATGTCATTGTCCCAGCGGCTGGACCTGGGGGCTGGAATGACCCTGACATGGTACTGTGGCGGTTCTACTTTTCGCTATGGATAAGGGGTTGGGGCCAATTCATCCCATTGTTTTCTATGGGGAATGTTTAAGTGAACTTCCTCAATTGACCAATCCAATCCTGCTACTCAGTTGATGGCGTTCAGTGAAACAGTAAAACTAGTCTGAGTAATGATTAATCATCAACTCTTCACCTTACTCACACCAGCTGTTCCTGCCATAACCCATGTACTTTGTCTGAATAGTATGTCTGATTGACATTGACGGTGTTCCTTCCTCAGCTGGTGATTGGAAACTTTGGCCTGAGTCACGCCCAACAGGAGTCTCAGATGGCATTGTGGGCCATCATGGCCTCCCCTCTGCTGATGTCCAATGACCTGAGAGACATCTGCCCCCGGTCCAAGCAGCTGCTGCAGAACACAAGGATCATCGCCATCAGTCAGGACCCACTGGGCAGGCAGGGCTATCGCACCGCCAAGGTAGTACACCTCTACTCTGTCACTCACTGGGGATATTTCATGGTAATGCACAATGGAGAATAGTATTACCGCCACACATAAAACAAACAGGGCATATGCAACTTCTGTTGTGCAGTACCAAATCCTACTTTAAATGTGACTACTCGGTGCTAATACAGTTCAATACAACACTGAACCAAAATATAAACGCAACATTTTAAAGTGTTGGTTCCATGTTTCATGAGCTGAAATAAAAGATCCCAGAAATTGTCCATAAGCACAAAAAGCTTATGTCTAAAATGTTGTGCCCAAATATGTTTACATCCCTGTTAATGAGCATTTCTCCTTTGCCAAGATCCATCCTCCTGACAGGTGTGGCATATCAGTACACAGGTGCACCTTGTGCAGGGGACAATAAAAAGCCACTAAAATGTGCTGTTTTGTCACAACACAATGCCACAGATATCTAAAGTTTTGAGGGAGGCTGCATTTGGCTGTCTACAGGAATGTCCACCAGAGCTGTTGCCAGAGAATTGCATGTTCATTTCCCTACCATAAGCCTCCTCCAACATCGTTTTAGAAAATTTGGCAGTACATCCAACCGGCCTCACAATCGCATACCATGTGTAACCACACTAGCCCAGGACCTCCACATCCGGCTTCTTTACCTGGGAGATCGTCTGAGACCAGCCACGTCGTCTGAGACAGCTGATGAAACTGTGTTTTCACAAACAAAGAATTTCTGCACAAACTGTCAGAAACCGTCTCAGGGTAGCTCATCTGCGTGTTTGTTGTCCTCACCAAGGTCTTGACCACCTGAATGCAGTTCGGCATCGTAAGCGACTATGTGGACAAATGCTCACCTTCGATGGCCACTGGCACGCTGGAGTAGTGTGCTCTTCACGGATTAATCTCTGTTTCAACTGTACTGAGCAGATGGCAGACAGCGTGTATGGCGTTGTGTGGGAGAGCAGTTTGCTGATGTCAATGTTGTGAACAGAGTGCCCCATGGTAACAGTGGGGTTATAGTATGGGCAGGCATAAGCTACCGACAATTATCGATGGCAATTTTAATGCATAGAGACACCATGACGAGATCCTGAGAACCCTTGTCGTGTCATTCATCCGCTGCCATCACCATGTTTCAGCATAATGTACAGCCCCATGTTGCAAGGCTTTACACAATTCCTAGAAGCTGATCAACTATATGTGAAGGAGATGTGTTGTGCTGCATGAGGCAAATGGTGGTCACACCAGATACTGACTTTTTAAGGGTATATGTGACCAACCGATGCGTATTTGTATTCCCAGTCATGTGAAATCCATAGATTAGGGCCCATTTTTTATTTTATTTCAATTGACTGATTTCCTTTTATATGAACTGTAACACAGTCAAATCTTTGTTGCATGTTGTGTTTTATATTTTTGTTCAGTGTAATAATGGTCAAATACCCTTATGCAGCTACACTATCACAGAGCCTAATCAAACTCAAAAAGCCTGAAACTCCAAAGAATTTACATCTAACATCATGCATTCACTATAAATTGCCAACTCTGAAACCATATTGCATTCATCTGTAGCCACATAAAATATTTACTTTCCCCAATGATCAACACCACCGATGCCGGTAACAACTCGGTGCCTCTTTGCTTGACGTCATGGGAAAAATCTAAAGAAATCAGCCAATACCTCAGGGAAAAAATTATAGACCTCCAACAGTCTGGTTCATCCTTGGGAGCAAATTCCAAATGCCTGAAGGTACCACGTTCATCTGTACAAACAATAGTACGCAAGTATAAATACCATGGGACCACGCATCCGTCATACCGCTCAGGAAGGAGACGCGTTCTGTCTCCTAGAGATAAAAGTACTTTGGTGCAAAAACTGCAAATCAATCCTAGAGCAGTAAAGGACCTTGTGAAGATGCTGGAGGAAACGGGTACAAAAGTATATATATCCACAGTAAAATGAGTCCTATGTCGACATAACCTGAAAGGCCACTCAGCAAGGAAGAAGCCACTGCACCAAAACCGCCATAAAAAAGCCAGGAGATGGTTTGCAACTGCACATGGGGACAAAGATTGTACATTTTGGAGAAATGTTCTCTGGTCTGATGAAACAAAAATAGAACTGTTTGGCCGTAATGACCATCGTTATGTTTGGAGGTAAAAGGGGGAGGCTTGCAAGCCAAAGAACACCATCCCAACCGTGAAGTACAGGGGTGGCAGCATTATGTTGTGGGGGTGCTTTGCTGTAGGAGGGACTAGTGCACTTCACAAAATAGATGGCATCATGAGGAGGAAAATTGTGGATATATTGAAGCAACATCTCAAGACATCAGTCAGGAAGTTAAAGCTTGGTCGCAAATGGGTCTTCCAAATGGACAATGACCCCAAGCATAGTTCCAAAGTTGTGGCAAAATGTCTTTAAGGACAACAAAGTCATGGTATTGGAGTGGCCATCACCTAGCCCTGACCTCAATCCTATATCAAATGTGTAGGCAGAACTGAAAAAGCATGTGCAAGCAAGGCCTACAAACCTGACTTAGTTACCCCAGCTCTGTCAGGAGGAATGGGCCAAAATTCACCCAACTTATTGTGGGAAGCTTGTAGAAGGCTACCTGAAACGTTTGACCCACATTAAACAATTTAAAGGCAATGCTACCAAATACTAATTGAGTGTATGTAAATTTCTGACCCACTGGGAATGTGATGAAGGCTGAAATAAATCATTCTCTCTACTATTATTCTGACATTTCACATTAAAATAAAGTGGTGATCGTAACTGACTTGAGCCGGAATTTTTACTAGGATTAAATGTCAGGAATTGTGAAAAACTGAGTTTAAATGTACTCCGCATTGCGTCATGCCTAAGAACAGCCCTTAGCCATGGTATATTGGCCGTATATCACAAACCCCCAAGGTGCCTTTATTGCTATAATAGACTGGTTACGAATGTAATTAGAGCAGTAAAAATAAATGTTTTGTAATACCCGTGGTATACGGTCTGATATACCACGGCTTTCAACCAATCAGCATTCAGGGCTCGAACCACCCAATTTATAATCTGAAATCAGGCTGTTGAAACTAACCTGACTGTTGATTGACAGGTGGACAGTTTCGAGGTGTGGGAAAGACACCTGTCTGGTGGCCGGTTGGCTCTGGCAGTGATGAACAAGCAGGAGATCGGTGGACCCCGAGGCTTCCCCCTCACCCTGGCCACGCTGCCTAGCTGGAAGATCTGCCACCCCCAGTGTAATGTCACCCAGGTCCTGCCCAGCTACAAGGAGCTGGGGGTCCAGACCCTCCTCAGTAAACTTGTGGTGGTGGTCAACCCTTCTGGCACAGCACTGCTGACTGTCACCCCCATTTAAGTGTGACTTTAACACACAATGGCAATTATGGAAGGACATGCCCAACGTGAACAGTTCTTTAGTATGGTGTAGCTAGCAGACAAGCATATGGGCCCTGGCCCTCACCCAGCACTGATTTGAAATGCACAGGATTTATGGCACTTTAATTCACAGCAAGTTACGTTGCTTATTATGATTATTCTAGATAGTGTGCTTATTTGCCAAAGAGCCATGTATATGCTCACCTTTGAATAGGTTATTTAGTTGGTGTGCTTCCCTTGAATTAGAGATTTTTCATTATTTTAAGTGTGGAACGTGTTAGTAATTGTCCATGTTTTGTATGCTAATTGATCTGGTCACAAGGAGATTTGCTGGATGGCAGACACCTGAATGTTCAGATATCAAAAATCAGTAGTACTGTAACAATTTTTCCTGATTTGAAATAACTGTTACTTTGTGACAATGTTTGGAAATGTTCACATTTAATTAAAGTGGCAATCTGGAATTCAAACAAAACCAAAGCTATCAACCTGCCACTTTTTTGGTAAGCTTCGGGATGGGGCTGGAAAAACATTACCACTTAAATTTACGGTAACACTTCACAACCAGTGTTATAACATGGTCATAACCATGTCAATGTCATAACAGCTTACATAACTTGTCAAAATGGGATCAGAACATTGTCATGACCCATATTTACACCTGTTGTGACATTTTTATGGCTGGTTATGACACTTGCATAAGTGTCAAAACCCACATTTACTCAAATGTTTTTCCCTGCCAAGAAGTCCTTAATTCTTTAGTCACTTTTTTCTTCATATTTTAGAAAACACTTTGACCCTGTCACTTTTCTTTGACTAAAAAAAATGTTTTTTGAAAGTGCCTGACCATAATATGCCCTTATGTCAAGAGGGTGTCTTTGTCCTGCATTCATCCCAGTCATCAGCAAGTGTTGGGGTCGGTGCATGTCTGACATCGATGTGTGTGCAATTGCAATTTAATTTAGTCAATTTTAGAAAATTATAGTATATACTATTGACAAGTAGGCTATATGGTGTAATGGAATATTTTGCCTTGTGTGGTAGGTGTCATAACCAGCCATAAAATAATGCAATGTATCAAACTTATGCTGGGTGTCCACAAATTTCCACAGGCAAGGACTGATATCGAAATGATTGTTTTAAAGCTTTCTTTGCTCTACCCTAGTTAGCATTGGCTGGCAAAACTGCCAACTTCCTTCAAACTACACAGGAAAAATGTGTATCCATGTGTTCATCTGACTCTGGTTAAGTAGAACAAGAGCTTTAATCCCAAAATCTCACCGTACCCCTTTAACCTTATTTTGGGTTCTTATTTCAATATACGTACAAACACTAGATATGGGACCCCACCATTGTAAAAATATTTGAAGTTATAGAAATGCATCTATTACATGTTTAAATGTGAGCTAAACAAGAATGTATACAAACATTCCTAAAGTATCATTTGATATTAATGTAAGCATACAACAAATATACTTAAATACATGCAATTATCCTTGAAACACTAGTCCATTCATTCCTATGGAGGACTGCTCCTACTAGGGAGTGCCAATATGGCCGATCAGTGTCTTCAAAGCCTCAATGGCCAATACATAGCGTCAGCATTCTAGGGTTTATATACATCATTCGGTTCTGATGGGGTGAGACTGTTGTACTAAGCCCATGAGGATACGATTCAGGCATGGTTATTCGCTAGTGTGTTTATACTGATGTGTTTCTACCACTCTTGGAAAGGTTAAGTTGTAAATTCTGGAATGGCCAATTACATCTTCATATCCACCAACTGTAATTGCCATCACTCTTGCAATTACCACCAAGGTACAGTTAAGGAGAGATAAAACATCTGGTACAATTTTAATACATTTATTGGGGGGGGGAAATAAGTCCATCCAATAGATTGACCCACAGCCTAGAACTGGATGACCTGGCCCTGAAAGGAGACAATAAAAACAAGGTTATAAGGCAGCTCAGATATTCAACCAGCACATTGAAACTATTCACCTTTCCACAATGAAAAATACAAAACACCCCTTCTGAATCCAATCACATCGACAACTTGTTAACATTCATTAGGGCATATCTAAAATTCAAAACAATTCAATAGCCGCACACGTTTGGCCAGAGAGGGCCTTCAGACTGCTATTGTCAATTCCTCTCCAGGCTGTCTAACAACCCCTGAGTTCAGAGGAAGCACGCATTTTTGTAATTGACTAAATGTTCTATAGAGCAACGATTTAAAGTGGAAGAGCTCCGAGGTGTATCAAGGATAGTTGAACATTGTCAAATGTCACCGATAACACTAAACGTCATTTAGATGTCCAGAAACCATAGACCCCTCAAAGGCAACTCTGGACCTTGAAGCCAGTTCCACTACATGTTGACATTGTTCCCTTCGAACCAAGGATAGCTTTAGACCTGAGACACCAGGTGGGTGCAATTAATGATCAGGCAGAGCATAAAAAAACAGCAGGCTCTGGACCTTGTAGGGTAAGAGTTGAATACCCCTAGTATAGTACATTCAGACCCATTGACTTTATTCTTATTCTAAAATGGATTAATATTGAAATATCACATTACCATAAGTATTCAGCCCCAGACCCTTACTTTCCAAATGCACTGTACATACACACATTGCTTTTCATGGCTGTGGAACAAATACACAACCCATCCCACATGCAGAATAAACACGGGCCAGGAACATCTGTGTTGCACTACATGGCTAGAGTTTGTGCTTACCTTTCTCTTCTTGTCACCTCCCAGCTCAAAGTGCTTGCATCTCTTGATGGGCACCATTCTCTTGGCCCTGCAGTTGGGCTCCACACACTCCAGCCTTAACACGATCTTCTTTGTGGTCTTGGCCTGAGGAGAGAATACAATGTTACCACAGTCCAGGATCCTTGCACACATGACACAAGGCAGCGGCATTCTGATGATCTACCCCTCTCTTGAAGTGTGTTCTCGTTCACTCCCCTTCATGCATTAAATGACTAGAGGAAGTTTCCACCCATTCCTTTCTAATCCGTGAGGGGGCATTTGAGGGCAAAATATGGAAAAGGGGTGGACAATCAGAGCGTTGCCTATGTTTCTCAATTTCAGAGCTTAAAATTCTACCCCTTAACACCTTTTCATTTTCTGGAGTGTAAAAAGATTGTCAATACTGTATTTTAAGTAGGTGCAGAAGTAAAGGAGAAATAAAGTGTTCATTAATCAAGTTGTCTGAGGTTTACCTATAACCTTGCCACGGAAGAGACACAGCAGGGCCTCAAACCATCTCAGTTTTCTCTAGCAGACACCTTAGGAAAGGACAAAGCCACTACAGGCCAAGCCTCGCTGACAATGGCCTGCACAAATAGTACACATTTTTAAGGTATATCAGTGGTTCAACTCCTTTCCTTGAGTAATCAAGAGTACATGTACAGTTGAAGTCGAAGTTTACATACACCTTAGCCAAATACATTTAAACTCAGTTTCACAATTCCTGACATTTAATCCTAAAACAATTCCCTGTCTTAGGTCAGTTAGGTTCACCACTTTATTTTTTTAAATGTGAAATGTCAGAATAATAATAGAGAGAACTATTTATTTCAGCTTTCATCACATTCCCAGTGGGTCAGAAGTTTACATAAACTCAATTAGTATTTTGTAGCATTGCCTTTAAATGATTTAACTTGGGTCAAACGTTTCAGGTAGCCTTCCACAAGCTTCCCACAATAAGTTGGATGAATTTTGGCCCATTCCTCCTGACAGAGCTGGTGTAACTGAGTCGGGTCAGGCCTCCTTGCTCGCACACGCTTTTTCAGGTTCTGCCCACAAATTTTCTATAGGTTTGAGGTCAGTGCTTTGTGATAGCTACTCCAATACCTTGACTTTGTTGTCCCTTAAGCCATTTTGACACAATTTAGGAAGTATGCTTGGGGTCATTGTCCATTTGGAAGACCCATTTGCCACCAAGCTTTAACTTCATGACTGATGTCTTGAGATGTTGCCTCAATATATCCACATATTTTTCTTCCTCATGATGCCATCTATTTTGTGAAGTGCACCAGTTCCTCTTGCAGCAAAGCATCCCCACAACATGATGCTGCCACCCCCGTGCTTCACGGTTGGGATGGAGTTCTTGGCCTTGCAAGCCTCCCCCTTTTTCCTCCAAACATAACGATGGTCATTACGGCCAAACAGTTATATTTTTGTTTCATCAGACCAGAGGACATTTCTCCAAAAAGTACAGTCTTTGTCCCCATGTGCAGTTGCAAAGCGTAGTCTGGCTTTTTTACGGCGGTTTTGGAGCAGTGGCTTCTTCCTTGCTGAGTGGCCTTTCAGGTTATGTCGATATAGGACTCGTTTTACTGTGGATATAGATATTTTTTATGTTTCCTACAACATCTTCACAAGGTCCTTTGCTGTTGTTCTGGGATTGATTTTCACCTTTCGCAGGAAAGTACGTTAATCTCGAGACAGAACACGTCTCCTTCCTGAGCGGTATGACGGCTACATGGTCCCATGGTGTTTATACTTGCGAACTATTGTTTGTACAGATGAACGTGGTACCTTCAGTCGTTTGGAAATTGCTCCCAAGGATGAACCAAACTTGTGGTCTACAAAAAAAAAATCCTGAGGTCTTGGCTGATTTCTTTTGATTTTCCCATGATGTAAAGCAGAGGCATTGAGTTTGAAAGTAGGCCTTGAAATACATCCACAGGTACACCTCCAGTTGAATCAAATGACATCAATTAGCCAATCAGAAGCTTCTAAAACAATGACATCATTTTCTGGAATTTTACAAGCTGTTTAAAGACACAGTCAACTTAGTGTATGTAAAACTTCTGACCCACTGAAATTGTGATTATAAGTGAAATAATCTGTCTAAACAATTGTTGGAAAAATGACTTGTGTCATGCACAAAGTAGATGTCCTAACCGACTTGGCAAAACTATAGTTTGTTAACCTCTTCAGTCGACCCTCTACTTTTTTGAACATTCTGTTAAAAATCGCGCAACATTTCAGCGCCCTGCTACTCATGCCAGGAATATAGTATATGCATTTGCTTAGTCTGTGTGGATAGAAAACACTCAGACGTTTAAAAAACTGGTTAAATCACTGCTGTGGCTTTACCAGAACGGCATTTACATCGAAAAGCACAGGAAAAACTGATCACTGAAAATGGGGAAAATATATCCATGCGCTACTTGAACCCATTGATAAACGTGAACCACAATTAATTGCCTGAGGTTGCAGTACCTACAGCTTCCACGGGGTGTCTAGAGTCTTGTCATTTCCCTTCAAGTTTTTCTTGGTCAAACACATACAGGACACCGTATCTAATCCGGTCTGGGACCGGATATTTTCGTTGAGTTTCTAGCCGGACATTTTTCCAGACGGACAGCTAATGATCTTTACATCGCCTCCTGATGAATTTTATCGCTTATTAACGTTTACTAATACCTAAAGTTGCATTACAAACGTATTTCGAAGTGTTTTGTGAAAGTTTATCGTCGACTTTTTGAATTTAAAAAAATGACGTTACGTTTTGAAACGATGTTTTTTTCGTTTATCACACAGTCTACATATAACGATATCTAGGCTTTATATGGACCGATTTAATCGAAATAAAGACCCAAATAGTGTTTATGGGACATCTAGGAGTGCCAACAAAGAAGATGGTGAAAGGTAATGAATGTTTTCTATTTTATTGTGCGGTTTGTGTAACGCCGAAATGCTAATTATTTTGTTTTACGTCCCCTGTGGGTCTTTTTGGGTGTTACATGCTATCAGATAATAGCTTCTCATGCTTTCGCCGAAAAGCATTTTAAAAATCTGACTTGTTGCCTGGATTCACAACGAGTGTAGCTTTAATTCGATACCCTGCATGTGTATTTTAATGAACTTTTGAGTTTTAACTAATACTATTAGCATTTAGCGTAGCGCATTTGCATTTCCAGAGCTCTAGTTGGGACGCAAGCGTCCCGAGTAGAAGCAACAGGTTAACAAGAAATTTGTAAAGTGGTTGAAAAACAAGTTAATGACTTCAAGCTAAGTGTATGTAATCTTCTGACTTCAACTGTATGTTGCCCCAGACCCCCAGGACTACTTAACTGTACTGTTTGGGTTCCTCAAGGATAGAAGTATACCACTGATATAAGATACCTTTTGGTAACGTATCCAGTACACACAAAGCTTTGCAAGCTTACCTTTTTGCGGAAAATAGGCTTGGTCTGTCCACCGTAACCGGACTGCTTTCTGTCATATCTCCTCTTACCTAAAACACAGATTGTACATCATTTATTTCATTTGTAACACATAGCAGTCCATACTACGTCATATGTTCATCACATGTGCCAATGCTCATATTGAGACAGAAACTCACCCTGTGCGTAGAGGGAATCCTTTCCCTTCTTGTACTGGGTAACTTTGTGAAGCTGGTGTCTCTTGCACTTCTTGCAGTAGGTCCTGCGTGTCTTCGGCACGTTAACCTGAATCACAGATTTAGAATGTATACTGACAAAGTGCTGCAGTCTGGTACATTTCAAGTACCTCTTCATTCAAATTGAGTCTCTGGGCTTCACAGCAAATATCCAGCATGGGGGTCAGGTCACTACCATTCAACCTAGGGGGCTACTAGCCGAGGAACACTAACTCCCTTCGCATTTCGAGGAAGAGTGGCGTTTGGATATCTGGTCATGCAGTCGATATCTGTAAAAATGTCAATTCTGAAAACGCTTACCAGAACCTATATTTGTACTATACAACTGCAGCCTTTCCGCGTGGTGCTGAAATTCATACTTTTAATTTAAAAAACAGCTTTTAATACAAGCAGCTTTTTCCTACATTATTTTATATACAACACCAGAAAATCTGCTCCAAGTGATTTTAATTGTGGAAATCTGTTCCAAAGTATTCCCACGCATAACAGACATACAGTATGTGATTGTATACAAATGTAAGCAAGGTTTATAATTATTCTGTTTTATTATATTAAGCTTTTTACGGTCAATTTGCAGTTGACAAATTATTAGTAATTATGTTTTGGCCCTCCGACCATCCGCTCAAGAAAAAAAATCGTCGCGCAGCTGAATTTAGGTGATGATCCCTCATACAAGATAGCTACTCAGTCAAGTGTTTCTCAGGTAGGCCAAGAGCCTTTTCACCATCTATGTGGCATTTTTGTTCCAACGACTACATGTACATACGTTTAGTGTTGTTGACTCAAAAAGTTGTATAAACACCTCTACCAACAATCCATTTGCCAAAGGCTTTGGTGTGAGCAGCTAGCTCCATCGTTACACAACAGGATCTCCTTGATAGCACGCAACATTGGGCAGCACTACTTGGTAGTTATAATGCATTTGCTATGATTACAACTTTGAAAGGTATTTGGCAAGGATGCATTTATAAAATGTTAACACCATTATATTGCCAAGGACACAGTAATAATGGCAATTTCAATAAGAGACTGCCATTAACTAGCTAGGTAGTTAGCGATACAATCACCGTAGCCATTCGCTCGCGTTTTGTATATAGGCAACTTTTGCGGGGGGATATACAGATAAAATCATTAATAATGGCATATACATGTCCCTAACCATTGCATTCACACATTGGGTACTTTCAAATGTAACAACTCAATGTATAGTTTGAAGATTACAGTTGATAGTTTTTTTAAAGTCTATTAGTGATTGAGTTTCATACCATGACGACAATCCGATCCAGACGAAAAGAGGAAGGTTGACGCCGGAAGGACTTTTTCATAAAGAACGTTGGATACCAATGGGTCCTAATTTTGAACGCTGCCACCTTGTGTTTGAGTGTAGAATAGAACCAAGTTGACCACAGTAGTAGTAGTCGTCCTTCAGTACAAAGCTTTAAAAATATCGATATATTAGTCAAATGACAAGGCTACTGGTGTGTATGCTTAATCATATGAGAATCCATGAAGTCATCCAATTTTTCTGAATTATAAATTATTACCCGATAAATTATACTTTAATAATCATAATTTAAATCAGGTTTCTTTAGGTTCCATGCAGGTGATGTGATAAATTAGGGCTAAACATATATTTAATTGCAGATGACGACCATAAATACACTATTTTGCACCACTCTATTTATATGACACACTGTCCTTGCTGACAAAATGGTAACAATAATGTATACACATACATTCAATATTCATCACTAAGCCTATACTCAAGCTGTTTTCCTTCTTATCATTGGTCTATAAAGGCCTCAAGGAAGTTATCATTTCACAGAGGCAGTCAACTTTGAACACAGTCTAATGCTACTGTAAATAACTAATTCCTTAGCCTACTTTACGGATACTGGCGCGTTAATGGTTAGTTGGCCCTCTTCGACGCCACACAAACTCTGCTTCAGGGAGCTAATATAAAAATGAGCAGGAAGCAAAAAGGGAACTGCGTGAAGTCAATTCCTCTGAAAGGGTGGGGTTTAGTCTCCTGCTGCCACACACTGTTAGTACATGGAATAAGAGCAGCCATAGCAGAGGTCTTTGTCCATGTCAACCCTCCACATCACACACAGTCTGCAGACAGTGGTCTGTCTATAGGCGTTGCTGAGTGTCAGAGTTAAGGTAAGTGATGAGGTATTTGCTAACTAAATGGTAGGGGTCCATCTGCTGGGAAAGACGAAAGCTCTGTAGGTTCCATGCAGGCTATGTATTACTGTATGCGTTACATTGAAAAATAGGCTTCTATTGAGTATGCAGGTCCTCGTTACCTGAGAGAGAACCAGATGGTCATTGTAGAAGAGAGTTTGTTCTGAAAGACTTACCTGGGTAAATAAAGGTTTAAATTGTTATATTAAAAGGTAAGTCAGAAGGTTGACATTACCACTACATGATATCTAAGAATGAATTAAAAGTCATCAATTTGGTCTCTTTTGATGAGGTTTCATCATGTAAAGCATGAATGATAGTAAGCTACCATTACATTGGGAGAACATCGGGATCTCCAACATTGAAGCAAGCTTGACGTTTCTGGACTTTCACTATCGTATCCAAAGCAGCAACATGGTTCAATCAAATTTCTTGTTCATGAAAAGTGATGGAAAATGTCCAAACAAACTACAGCATATCATTCATGTATCATTCCTCAGTATCTCTATTAGATGTTCATTCATTGTCCAGGCCTGTCTTGAACACATTGTATTGTGGAGGGTGGATGATGCCCACATGCATATCAAAGAACATGTAGTCAGTACTTTTTTTCCCTTCTTCATATTAAAGACATTGCCCTTAATGTATAATATTTTGTCAATGAATGAGTTACAATGCACTTTGGATAGCAATGGAGTGATTGGAAAAAGAAAACAAACACTATCATGTTCATTCTTAAACTTTGTTGTTACGTGTCCACTGTCCATGCTCTTATGTTTACTTTTCACAGTGGAGAGTTTTGGAGCTGGATATTAAACATGAATTACTTAATATTAATTTGATAACATACACAGTGTACAAAACACAAGGAACACTTGATCTTTCCATGACATAGACTGACCAGGTGATTCCAGGGAAAAGCTATGATGTCACTTGTTAAATCCACTTTAATCAGTGTAGATGAAGGGAGGAGACAGGTTAAAGAAGGATTTTTAAGCCTTAAGACAATTGAGACATGGATTGTGTCTGTGTGGCATTCATAGGGTAATGGGCAAGACAAAATATTTAACTGCCTTTGAACTTGGTACGGTCAGGCACACCCGTTTGTGTGTGTCGAGAACTGCAATGTTGCTGAGTTTTTGCCGCTCAACAGTTTCCCGTGTGTATCAAGAATGGTCCACCACCCAAAGGACATTCAGCCAACATGAGACAACTGTGGGAAGTAGTGGAGTCAACATGGGCCAGCATCCCTGTGGAACACTTTCTACACCTTGCCCCGATGAATTGAGGCTCAATATTAGGAATGTGTTTTTAATGTTTTGTGCACCCAGTGTATGTTGGTCTGTGCAATTTCAACAATATCCCTGAAACATTGATGCAAAGAAATTGCAAGCCGAAAGCTGCCTTCGCTTCTACAAAGAACAGTCACCCCGCTATGCAGTACGTCTTCTTGACCCATTTCTTTTAGTAGCTGGTATGTTACATTAAGGAAGAAAGTAGGGTTTGTAAAACCAAGATCTGTTTGTATGTTTTGGCCTGTTTGTATAATCTGAGGATGTGAGGAACCCTTCTGCCTAAATATCTTCACATGGAGAGTTTCCTTTTGTGGTCAGACACACACTGAGTGTGTATGTGTGTTACTGTGACTGAGTGTGTATGTGTGTTACTGTGACTGAGTGTGTATGTGTGTTACTGTGACTGAGTGTGTATGTGTGTTACTGTGACTGAGTGTGTATGTGTGTTACTGTGACTGTGTGTGTGTGTGTGTATGTGTGTTACTGTGACTGAGTGTGTGTATGTGTGTTACTGTGACTGTGTGTGTATGTGTGTTACTGTGACTGTGTGTGTATGTGTGTTACTGTGACTGAGTGTGTATGTGTGTTACTGTGACTGAGTGTGTATGTGTGTTGACTGTGATGTGTGTTACTGTGACTGAGTGTGTATGTGTGTTACTGTGACTGAGTGTGTATGTGTGTTACTGTGACTGTGTGTGTATGTGTGTTACTGTGACTGAGTGTGTATGTGTGTTACTGTGACTGAGTGTGTATGTGTGTTACTGTGACTGAGTGTGTATGTGTGTTACTGTGACTGTGTGTGTATGTGTGTTACTGTGACTGTGTGTGTATGTGTGTTACTGTGACTGTGTGTGTATGTGTGTTACTGTGACTGTGTGTGTATGTGTGTTACTGTGACTGAGTGTGTATGTGTGTTACTGTGACTGAGTGTGTATGTGTGTTACTGTGACTGAGTGTGTATGTGTGTTACTGTGACTGAGTGTGTATGTGTGTTACTGTGACTGAGTGTATGTGTGTTACTGTGACTGAATGTGTATGTGTGTTACTGTGACTGTGTGTATGTGTGTTACTGTGACTGTGTGTATGTGTGTTACTGTGACTGAGTGTGTATGTGTGTTACTGTGACTGAGTGTGTATGTGTGTTACTGTGACTGAGTGTGTATGTGTGTTACTGTGACTGTGTGTGTATGTGTGTTACTGTGACTGAGTGTGTATGTGTGTTACTGTGACTGTGTGTGTATGTGTGTTACTGTGACTGAGTGTGTGTATGTGTGTTACTGTGACGGTGTGTGTATGTGTGTTATGTGTGTTACTGTGACTGTGACTGTGTGTATGTGTGTTACTGTGACTGTGTGTTACTGTGACTGAGTGTGTATGTGTGTTACTGTGACTGTGTGTATGTGTGTGATGTGTGTTACTGTGACTGAATGTGTGTTACTGTGACTGAGTGTTACTGTGACTGAGTGTGTATGTGTGTTACTGTGACTGTGTGTGTATGTGTGTTACTGTGACTGAGTGTGTATGTGTGTTACTGTGACTGAGTGTGTGTATGTGTGTTACTGTGACTGTGTGTGTATGTGTGTTACTGTGACTGAGTGTGTATGTGTGTTACTGTGACTGAGTGTGTATGTGTGTTACTGTGACTGAGTGTGTGTATGTGTGTTACTGTGACTGTGTGTGTATGTGTGTTACTGTGACTGAGTGTGTATGTGTGTTGCTGTGACTGTGTGTGTGTGTTGCTGTGACTGTGTGTTTGTGTTGCTGTGACTGTGTGTTTGTGTTGCTGTGACTGTGTGTGTGTGTGTTGCTGTGACTGTGTGTGTGATGTGTGTTTACTGTGACTGAGTGTGTATGTGTGTTACTGTGACTGTGTGTGTATGTGTGTTACTGTGACTGAGTGTGTATGTGTGTTACTGTGACTGAGTGTGTATGTGTGTTACTGTGACTGTGTGTGTATGTGTGTTACTGTGACTGAGTGTGTATGTGTGTTACTGTGACTGTGTGTGTATGTGTGTTACTGTGACTGAGTGTGTATGTGTGTTACTGTGACTGAGTGTGTATGTGTGTTACTGTGACTGTGTGTGTATGTGTGTTACTGTGACTGAGTGTGTATGTGTGTTACTGTGACTGAGTGTGTATGTGTGTTACTGTGACTGTGACTGTGTGTATGTGTGTTACTGTGACTGAGTGTGTATGTGTGTTACTGTGACTGAGTGTGTATGTGTGTTACTGTGACTGAGTGTGTATGTGTGTTACTGTGACTGTGTGTATGTGTGTTACTGTGACTGTGTGTATGTGTGTTACTGTGACTGTGTGTGTATGTGTGTTACTGTGACTGTGTGTATGTGTGTTACTGTGACTGAGTGTGTGTTACTGTGTGTGTTACTGTGACTGTGAGTGTGTATGTGTGTTACTGTGACTGTGTGTATGTGTGTTACTGTGACTGTGTGTATGTGGTTACTGTTACTGTGACTGAGTGTGTATGTGACTGTGTATATATGTTACTGTCACTGTGACTGAGTGTGTATGTGTGTTACTGTGACTGAGTGTGTACTGTGTGTTACTGTGACTGAGTGTGTATGTGTGTGTACTGTGACTGTGTGTGTATGTGTGTGTACTGTGACTGAGTGTGTATGTGTGTTACTGTGACTGTGTGTGTATGTGTGTTACTGTGACTGAGTGTGTATGTGTGTTACTGTGACTGAGTGTGTATGTGTGTTACTGTGACTGTGTGTGTATGTGTGTTACTGTGACTGAGTGTGTATGTGTGTTACTGTGACTGAGTGTGTATGTGTGTTACTGTGACTGAGTGTGTATGTGTGTTACTGTGACTGTGTGTATGTGTGTTACTGTGTGTTACTGTGACTGTGTGTGTATGTGTGTTACTGTGACTGTGTGTATGTGTGTTACTGTGATGTGTGTTACTGTGACTGTGTGTATGTGTGTTACTGTGACTGAGTGTGTATGTGTGTTACTGTGACTGTGTGTATGCGTGTCACTGTGACTGTGTGTATGTGTGTGTTACTGTGACTGAGTGTGTATGTGTGTTACACTGTGACTGAGTGTGTATGTGTGTTACTGTGACTGAGTGTGTATGTGTGTTACTGTGACTGAGTGTGTATGTGTGTTACTGTGACTGAGTGTGTATGTGTGTTACTGTGACTGAGTGTGTATGTGTGTTACTGTGACTGTGTGTATGTGTGTTACTGTGACTGTGTGTATGTGTGTTACTGTGACTGAGTGTGTATGTGTGTTACTGTGACTGAGTGTGTTACTGTGTGTGTTACTGTGACTGTGACTGAGTGTGTATGTGTGTTACTGTGACTGTGTGTGTTACTGTGACTGTGTGTTACTGTGACTGAGTGTGTATGTGTGTTACTGTGACTGTGTGTGTATGTGTGTTACTGTGACTGAGTGTGTATGTGTGTTACTGTGACTGTTACTGTGACTGGTGTGTGTATGTGTGTTACTGTGACTGAGTGTGTATGTGTGTTACTGTGACTGTGTGTGTATGTGTGTTACTGTGACTGTGTGTGTATGTGTGTTACTGTGACTGAATGTGTATGTGTGTTACTGTGACTGAGTGTGTATGTGTGTTACTGTGACTGTGTGTGTATGTGTGTTACTGTGACTGAGTGTGTATGTGTGTTACTGTGACTGAGTGTGTATGTGTGTTACTGTGACTGTGTGTGTATGTGTGTTACTGTGACTGAGTGTGTATGTGTGTTACTGTGACTGAGTGTGTGTGTGTTACTGTGATGTGTGTTACTGTGACTGAGTGTGTATGTGTGTTACTGTGACTGTGTGTGTATGTGTGTTACTGTGACTGAGTGTGTATGTGTGTTACTGTGACTGAGTGTGTATGTGTGTTACTGTGACTGAGTGTGTATGTGTGTTACTGTGGCTGTGTGTGTATGTGTGTTACTGTGACTGTGTGTATGTGTGTTACTGTGACTGTGTGTATGTGTGTTACTGTGACTGAGTGTGTATGTGTGTTACTGTGACTGAGTGTGTATGTGTGTTACTGTGACTGTGTGTATGCGTGTCACTGTGACTGTGTGTATGTGGGTTACTGTGACTGAGTGTGTATGTGTGTCACTGTGACTGAGTGTGTATGTGTGTTACTGTGACTGAGTGTGTATGTGTGTTACTGTGACTGAGTGTGTATGTGTGTTACTGTGACTGTGTGTGTGTCACTGTGACTGTGTATGTGTGTTGTGACTGTGTGTATGTGGGTTACTGTGACTGAGTGTGTATGTGTGTCACTGTGACTGAGTGTGTATGTGTGTTACTGTGACTGAGTGTGTATGTGTGTTACTGTGACTGAGTGTGTATGTGTGTTACTGTGACTGTGTGTGTATGTGTGTTACTGTGACTGAGTGTGTATGTGTGTTACTGTGACTGTGTGTATGTGTGTTACTGTGACTGAGTGTGTATGTGTGTTACTGTGACTGAGTGTGTATGTGTGTTACTGTGACTGTGTGTTACTGTGACTGAGTGTGTATGTGTGTTACTGTGACTGAGTGTGTATGTGTGTTACTGTGACTGAGTGTGTATGTGTGTTACTGTGACTGTGTACTGTTACTGTGACTGAGTGTGTATGTGTGTTACTGTGGCTGTGTGTGTATTTGTGTTACTGTGACTGTGTGTATGTGTGTTACTGTAACTGTGTGTATGTGTGTTACTGTGACTGAGTGTGTATGTGTGTTACTGTGACTGTGTGTATGCGTGTCACTGTGACTGTGTGTATGTGGGTTACTGTGACTGAGTGTGTATGTGTGTCACTGTGACTGAGTGTGTATGTGTGTTACTGTGACTGAGTGTGTATGTGTGTTACTGTGACTGAGTGAGTATGTGTGTTACTGTGACTGAGTGTGTATGTGTGTTACTGTGACTGAGTGTGTATGTGTGTTACTGTGACTGTATGTGTGTTACTGTGACTGAGTGTGTATGTGTGTCACTGTGACTGAGTGTGTATGTGTGTTACTGTGACTGAGTGTGTATGTGTGTTACTGTGACTGAGTGTGTATGTGTGTTACTGTGACTGTGTGTGCATGTGTGTTACTGTGACTGAGTGTGTATGTGTGTTACTGTGACTGAGTGTGTATGTGTGTTACTGTGACTGAGTGTGTATGTGTGTTACTGTGACTGAGTGTGTATGTGTGTTACTGTGACTGAGTGTGTATGTGTGTCACCACAAAAGTAAACTCTCCATGTAAAGACACACACACTTATCAGACAGGAAACGTCCAGAGAGCATTTGTTGCAAGGTTCCTGTTATCAACAAACCAACACTTTCATTGGAAGGGAGTGTGTCATTGAAAAGAAGACAAAGTACTCCATAAAATGATACTGAACCCATGTATGTTACTGTGCATAATGTCTGTATTCCTCTTCGCCATTGGTTAGTCGATTTAAGAGACACATCCTCAGTGTCATTGATTGGATGCTGTGTCCCTGGCATTTTGTTTATCCCACATTGAGGCTTGTATCAAACAAATAAATACTTTGGTGGCATGTTGTTAGTAGTATGTATTATACTATGTGTTAGTAGTGTTATGACAGTGTCAAGAGAGGAAGAGGGGATGTAACAGTAACCAGTTGAACCACAGTGGCGCCACTGATACTTTCCAACATTGTCTCTTTTTATTTAGCATTGCAGTGCAACACTGTTGCAACTTCCCTATAAATTCTACTGTGTCAGCCCAAGTGACTCAAGCTCTTTAGAAAAAAACCTAGCACTTGTGTGGCTGACAGGCTAAACACGACTGTTGTAATACAAGATATTACGATTGATAGGACAGCTGCAGCCACTAAAGAGACACATTTATACTTGCTCTACCTAGAGGCTTTAGGTCAGTGTTTTACCCAGGCTTATATCTGCATGTAAACAACCTGTTTGAAATATTGTGTGGACTGCACAGTATGAGCTTGCAGCAGAGGCAAGGGGTTTGATTATGTGTCAAAGAGGATTATTTGTAACATAACATTACACAAAATTATAATACTGTTGTTGACATACTGCATAGTATCAAAATCATCTAGCTAGTGTGAAAAAAAACATTACACTCATGGCTAGTCGGATGTGTCTACTATCTTGTAGTGTGAAAAGAGAGGGGGTATCAGCAGCAGATGCAATCAGGAAGTGAGAAGGAGGGTGTTTAAAATAGTCTGAGCTGAGCTGAGTAAACTTGTATCATGGAGATAGCATGCAGAGGAACCTTAACTATTAAGCTCTTTTGAATATATCTACGGTATAAGGAACATGGGTGAGTTGGAGTTGGTGAGAAACGTTCTGTCGTTACCTGTCTGTGACATTGAAGTATTCCTTTTTTGAGCGCTGTGTTCATTTTAGGACACTGCCTATGTTAAAAGAGAACTAGAAGGTTGTATTGATGATGCAGGGAGGGAACTATACATGGTTACTTGGACTTTGAAATAATTCCTCATTGGGTTTAAGTCATTTGGGTTTAAGTCAGTTATTTGAAAGAAGAAAAACTGTTGTTGATTCTGTGGCCTGTATGAAAGGGAAGGTCAAGTAGATCAAATACTATTGAATACTTGATATGTATGCTTGATTTAGTTTGACAACGTTTGCAGTGTATCCAATGGAATAGTACCCGAAAACCCCAAGATACCAGTAAATCTAGAGTACCTCAAATACAAAGTATTTGACATATGTATGAATTTGGACCCAGCTCTTCTGCATGGTGAACAATGGCATTTTCATGCTTTATGTTATCATATGATCATACTCTGTACATTTGTGGCCTGTGGTATCAGCTGAGGTGACATCACCACACCAGTGTCCATAGTGGAGCCATTATCCTGATCCCCAGATAATTAACAAATATCTGACGCTATCTGTCTATTTGTCAAACTTGCTTTCCTTCCGTCTGATGCTGGAATGAATCAATAGAGGCCTTGTTTTGTGTGGAAGGCTGACAGTGGTGTGGTTGACCAACCCAGCAAGGTGCAATGAGTGGTAGATACAAAGAAGAGCATAGGAATCCTTTTGTCTCTGTGTCTTATGTTTCCTACAATAGGGACGTATTTCTCCCCATATTTCACGAGTTCAACAAAGTATTGTCACTTCAATAGAACTGCATTACCAAAAATAGAGTTTGTGGACATTCATCAAATAAAAGTGATAGTGTATGCCAGCATGCCAACAGAGATAAGCATTATTTTGCACTAAGCAATATTAACGCTAAGCTGTAAGTCAATGAACCCAAATCCGTAGTGAACTTTCCCTTTAACAATATCAGACATGAGAGCATAAGCATTGGCAACGATTGTAGGTGGGGAAAGGTTTGCGAGGGGTAGCCAATAATGTCCTGCCTTCATCGTATGGGGAAAAGAGAGGGTCAATGTGTTATGGAACATACAAATAAAATAAAATGTCACATGCGCCGAATATAACAGGTGTAGATCTTACAGTGAAATGCTTACTTATGAGCCCCTAACCAACAATGCAATACAAATAAGAATAAGAAATAAAAGTAACAGGTAATTAAAGAGCAGCAGTAAATTAATAATAGCGAGACAATATACAGGGGGGTACCGGTACAGAGTCAATGTGCAGGGGCACCAGTTAGTTGAGGTAATTGAGGTAATATGTACAGGTAGAGTTATTAGAGTGACTATGCATAGATGATAACAAAAGAGAGTAGCAGCGGTGTAAAAGAGGGGGTGGGGGCAATGCAAAAGTCTGGGTAACCATTTGATTAATGTTCAGTAGTCTTATGGCTTGGGGGTAGAAGCTGTTTAGAAGCCTCTTGGACCTAGACTTGGTGCTACGGTACCGCTTGCCGTGCGGTAGCAAAGAGAACAGTCTATGACTTGGGTGGCTGGAGTCTTGGACAATTTTTAGAGCCTTCCTCTGACACCGCCTTGTATAAAGGTCCTGGAAGGCAGGAAGCTTTGCCCCAGTGATGTACTGGGCAGTACGCACTACCCTCTGTAGTGCCTTGCGGTCGGAGGCCGAGCAGTTGCCATACCAGGTGGTGATGCAACCGGTCAGGATGCTCTCGATGGTGCAGCTGTAGAACCTTTTGAGGATCTGAGGACCCATGCCAAATCTCCAAATTCCTGAGGGGGAATAGGTTTTGTCGTGCCCTCTTCGCGACTGTATTGGTGTGCTTGGACCATTTTAATTTGTTGGTGATGTGAACACCAAGCTCTCAACCTGCTCCACTATAGCTCTGTCAATGAGATTTGGGGCGTGCTCTGTCCTCTTTTTCCTGTAGTCCACAATCATCTCCTTTGTCTTGATCACGTTGAGGAAGAGGTTGTTGTTGTCCTGGCACCACATGGCCAGGTCTCTGACCTCCTCCCTATAGGCTGTCTTGTTATTGTCGGTGATATCCATGGCTTCTGGTTGGGGTATGTATGTACGGTCATTGTGGGGACAACGTCATCGATGCACTTATTGATGAAGCCAATGACTGATTTTGTGTACTCCTCAATGAAATTAGAGGTATCCCGGAACATTTTCCAGTCTGTGCCAGCAAAAGAGTCCTGTACCACTTTATTATTGATCGAGTCACTGTTGCTTCCTGCTTTAATTTTAGCTTGTAAGCAGGAATCAGAAGGATAGAATTATCGTCAGATTTGCCAAATGGAGGGTGAGGGTGAGTGAGAGCTTTGTATGCGTCTCTGTGTGTGGAGTAAAGGTGGTCCAGAGTTTTTTCCTTCTGTTTGCACATTTAACATGCTGATAGAAATTTTGTGAGACCGATTTAAGTTTCCTTGCATTAAAGTACCTGCCACTAGGAGCGCCACCTCTGGATCAGCGTTTTCCTGTTTGCTTATGGCAGAATAGAGCTCATTTGGTGCGGTCTTAGTGCCAGCATCGGTCTGTGGTGGTATTTAGACGTAAACTCTCTCGGTAGATAGAGTACCTCATGATAAGAATGCAAAGAAACAAACAAAAACGCAATTGGATAGGAACAAGTAAATTGTCAGCCTTCTTCTCTGGCACCATCTTACAGAAGTAGGATATTAATTTGATCACACTGTTGCTGGAGAACTTTCCTGCAATGGAGGACATTTAAAAAATGTTGAGGTTCCACTTTGAAATTTCAGACTTGATTTTCAATGTATCAACTCCTACAAAAATGTCCATTAATTATAATCTACATAATAATTCATATTTCCTGTTGCTGCAGTATTACTTTCCTGCTGTAGCAAACTGGATCAGATTAAGATCCTACATCTGTAGAGAAGCAGGAAGATGTGGGTAAAGGAAACAGTTGTGCCACAACGAAGGAGGAAACATTGGCAGGAGCGCTCATGCAAACCAGGGGTTAATATATACACACTGATATCTGCTCCGGATCACATCTGTTTCTATCTGCTTTCAGATCTATGCTGTAGATCTATGCTTTAGATCTATGCTGTAGTGACAAAGCACAGAGTTCATGAAGAGTAGGTAAGTAGTTAGTCGTATAAGAACCTGGGGAAAGTTGGTCTTATAGTCTTATAGATATACCTTCCCAAAATCCTAACCTTAACCATGAGGGATGACAATGTAAAACTGACCTTAGGGCAGTGTCTAGAGGGAAATGTTACCCTACTCTGTTAAGCACTGTGGAAACTTGTGATAAGCTGAGTTTCGGGTAAATACCTGTACAGTACACCATCAATCAAATGATGTTGTTCATGATTTATCCAATGGAGAACAGTCAACTACACATTTCCTCCAGTAGCTACGGTCACTAGCAAGGTTTGCTACAGCACTTGATGTGGTTGAAGCTGCTGGTCTTTTTATCCCCCATTAGGCCTTGAATGCATGTGACCAAAACATTTTATACCTTCTTCCATCTCTGACTGTAGCTGTTAAGTTGACTTGCCTTTTCTCCAGGTAGGGGGATAACATCTGATCAGACCATGTCAGACAATCTCCTGGAAGAGATCTTTATAAAACGCTCCCAGCAGAAGAAGAAGACCTCCCCTTTAAACTTCAAAGAGAGGCTGTTCATCCTCACACAGGACAAGATCGCCTACTACGACTATGATCTGGACAAAGGGGTATGTACTCGTAGCCTGGATCTGTTTGTGCTGATCTGGGACCAGGTTAATGTACTGTATTTTTAATTTAATTTATCTGTTATTTTACCAGGTAAGTTGACTGAGAACACGTTCTCATTTGCAGCAACGACCTGGGGAATAGTTACAGGGGAGAGGAGGGGGATGAATGAGCCAATTGTAAACTGGGGATTATTAGGTGACCGTGATGGTTTGAGGGCCAAATTGGGAATTTAGCCAGGGTTATCACCCTACTATTACAATAAGTGCCATGGGATCTTTAATGACCTCAGAGAGTCAGGACACCCGTTTAACGTCCCATCCGAAAGACGGCACCCTACACAGGGCAGTGGGATATTTTTTTTAGACCAGAGGAAAGAGAGCCTTTTACTGGCCCTCCAACACCACTTCCAGCAGCATCTGGTCTCCCATCCAGGAACTGACCTGGACCAACCCTGCTTAGCTTCAGAAGCAAGCCAGCAGTGGTATGCAGGGTGGTATGCTGCTGGCTTATGTTATCATTATAAACATTGACCATAACCCAAGTGTAGTTTAACACTATAACAATTTTATCATACTACGCTATGCTCCCACAAATATACTGCAGTACCTGTATTGTTGGTCATCTCAATAGGTCTGGGTTTAGTAGTCCTGCCGTTCCCCCACTCACTGTAATCCTTTAATCCTCTGTGCAGAAAAAGAAGGGGTTGAAAGGCACCGTGGGCATCGATAAGATCAAGTGTGTGGGGACAGTACAGCCGGAGCCCAGTGCCCCCGCGGAGCGCCAGTACCCGTTCCAGGTGAGCTACTGCTGGTCCTAGATCAGTGAGACCAATGAGATTAACACAACCACAGATCTCAGACCTGTGGATGTTTTAGTTCACTCTCTTTTCTTCTCGTGTCCTGTTACAATAATTCTGTGTGGCAGTAAAAAGAGAATGCCCTCCATCATTGTTGCTCCAGTTGAGTGACATCAGATGACCTCTAGATACTGTAGATGTTTAATGAAGTGTTGTGCTTCCTTTAACTCTCTGACACTATTCTCCAGGCATTTACTTTGCTCAGTCTTAGTTGAGGGTCCAGTTAGCCCTGGGCTAAAATCATGCAGGATGAAAAGCCCATAGAGACTATTCAGGTAGCTTTGAGGTGAAAAGGGATATACTGCATCTACCTAAGAGAAACTAATTTACCCAGCAGTGCAGAGATGGTTAACATGCTGAAAGTCAAATCTACCTCAACAGAGAAACTAATTTACCCAGCAGTGCAGAAATGGTTAACATGCTGAAAGTCAATAAGAAGAAGTGAAAACAACTCTCTTGACAGTGGAGACCGAGCTGAACTGAGGGTTTCAACAACAGCGCAGGTGTCACCACAGTAGACATGGTGACTAAGCAGCAAATGATATTACAGCCTCTATAAAGACACAGGAAATACCCAATATATTTGCATACCCCTAAATGAGGAGTTTGTGGGATGGGTGGCAGCAAGGCTCAGAAGCACAATAAGCTAACCTAATGGAGCAGGCATTTATTTATCTCCAAAGCAGTAACCTATGGTCATTGCTTGCTATATAGCACAAACAGATCTGAGAGCAGGTTCAGAAAATAGTGTTTGTGTCCCTATTGTTGTGATAGAATAGATACTTCTACACTATTGTATTGCTTTCATGTGTACGGCCTGACCTGGTACTACCCTTCACCAACTGAAGAAACAGCTGTTTCTCTCTATCCCCCAATTTACCACAGATAATCTACGATGAGGGCCCACTTTACATATTCGCCAAGAGCGACGAGGTCCGAAAGCAGTGGCTCCACAAGCTGAAGCATGGTCAGTATGCAGCATTATTGTACACCTAACACTAAAAGTGTCGGACGAAGAATAGACAAAGGGAGACATGAGATACCGTAAACATTTCCTTACGGCCCATAATACCAGCCCCATTGTTTAGTCAGATCTAGGTGTCTATGCAAATTGCCAGTGTTGATCCAATGTAAATGTCGTCCCACATTCTGTGCCGCCATGTTAAGTGGTGCGTTTCAACAAGGACCTGATGCAGAAGTACCACCCATGCTTCTGGATGGACGGCATGTGGCAGTGCTGCCAGCAGGAAGTCAAACAAGCCATGGGCTGCAGGGTGCTGGAGAACAAGAATGTAGGTCAGTAATGTGGTGGGAAAGCCATCAATAAAACTGGCAGTAAAAAGAGTATGTGTTCTCTACCAGCTTATGTAATTAGGAAGTAAATGGGAACATTTTACTTAAAGCTTGCAGTTATAATGCACTATGATGCTGTTATAATGCATCGCAGAACCATATATTCAGATATACCTCAATATATGACTCTGCATATGCAGAGATGCATTGAAAGATGTGTATGATATATGATGATGATGTCTTATAATGCATGTATGATGTCTTTATAATGCATCTATGATGTCTTATAATCATCTCATAATACCCCAGACTAAGACCAGACATTTTGTATCAGTATAAATGTTGATACATAGAGATACATACTTATATAACCATTTAAAACTTGTACCTGCAGGCTTGAAGTGATAACAAGTAACTGAGGAAATAAGTATTATAGGTAACGGCAGAGAAGCATAAATTGTAGTCACAGAGAACAAAACATGAAGCACCCCCTTTCCCTTATAGGGGTCTCAAAGGGGTCTCGGAGGCAGTCCAGAAAACCCCTTCCACCGACGCCAGAAGAGGTCTGTCTTACATGTTCTTGCCACTCTTGTGTTCAGTTACAGTATCTCTACTTCTGATTGATACAGGAAGGATATACAGCATCACCCATCTTTATCAATGTTGTCTCTCATCCCATTTTTCAGGAGAAACCTTTGAGGCCTTTACCTCCGCAGCCTCCCGAGGAGCCTGCGCTCACCACAGGCATGACGGTGGTCGCTGAGTATGAGTACACACCCTCCACGCCCCAGGATCTGGAGCTGAGGAAGGATGAGGAGTACATCATTCTGGAGATGTCTGACTCCAACTGGTGGAGGGCCAGGGACAAATACGGGTGAGAGAGGCAGAGAGGAAATTGAGAAGAGACAGGTGGAGGAAGGGTTGTTTAAGAAAGTTGAAGCTCATTTTCTGCATTTCTATACAATTTATGCTCATTTTAAAATGTTATTTGGAGAACAGCAAAAAGAAGCAAAAATGGCTACAGCCATTATCACTGTAGCTTCATTCACCTCAGCCCATCTACAAACACATAGCCTATTAGATATACAATTAGCCACTACACATGAACTCACATTTAATATATACAGAGGGATCTGTTACCAGAAAAGGTATTTTATTAAAAGAAGGGTAACAAATCGTTTTGCTTTACAGAACAATGTTTTTTGCAGTTTTACAGTATATTCCCTGCAATTCTACACATTTTGCCATGGGGTGGGGAGAAAGTGTTGCAGTTTTACATTTACATTTAAGTCATTTAGCAGACGCTCTTATCCAGAGCGACTTACAAATTGGTGCATTCACCTTATGACATCCAGTGGAACAGTAGTGCATCTAAATCTTTTAAGGGGGGGTGAGAGGGATTACTTTATCCTATCCTAGGTATTCCTTAAAGAGGTGGGGTTTCAGGTGTCTCCGGAAGGTGGTGATTGACTCCGCTGTCCTGGCGTCGTGAGGGAGTTTGTTCCACCATTGGGGGGCCAGAGCAGCGAACAGTTTTGACTGGGCTGAGCGGGAACTGTACTTCCTCAGTGGTAGGGAGGCGAGCAGGCCAGAGGTGGATGAACGCAGTGCCCTTGTTTGGGTGTAGGGCCTGATCAGAGCCTGGAGGTACTGAGGTGCCGTTCCCCTCACAGCTCCGTAGGCAAGCACCATGGTCTTGTAGCGGATGCGAGCTTCAACTGGAAGCCAGTGGAGAGAGCGGAGGAGCGGGGTGACGTGAGAGAACTTGGGAAGGTTGAACACCAGACGGGCTGCGGCGTTCTGGATGAGTTGTAGGGGTTTAATGGCACAGGCAGGGAGCCCAGCCAACAGCGAGTTGCAGTAATCCAGACGGGAGATGACGAGTGCCTGGATTAGGACCTGCGCCGCTTCCTGTGTGAGGCAGGGTCGTACTCTGCGGATGTTGTAGAGCATGAACCTACAGGAACGGGCCACCGCCTTGATGTTAGTTGAGAACGACAGGGTGTTGTCCAGGATCACGCCAAGGTTCTTAGCGCTCTGGGAGGAGGACACAATGGAGTTGTCAACCGTGATGGCGAGATCATGGAACGGGCAGTCCTTCCCCGGGAGGAAGAGCAGCTCCGTCTTGCCGAGGTTCAGCTTGAGGTGGTGATCCGTCATCCACACTGATATGTCTGCCAGACATGCAGAGATGTGATTCGCCACCTGATCATTCCTGCAATTCTACACATTTTTCCTTGACTTACGCCATGCTAATATGATATCTGAGTGAGAGTGACTAACAAAATCAATGGGGGCCCCTGGAGGTAGCTGGCTAGACTAACTAGACTAATTTACCAATATTTTTAATTGTTTTAGCTGACATGGGCTAATTGAGTAACTGCTAGTGATTGACATACACTGAGTATACCAAACATTAGGAACACCTTCCTAATATTGAGCCCACCTTTTGCTCTCAGAACAGCCTTAATTTGTCTGGGCATGGGACTCTACATGCTCTACACAACAACAGTTGTGTCAAGTTGGCTGGATGTCCTTTGGGTGATGGGTAATTCTTGATACACACGACAAACTGTTGAGTGTGAAAAACCCAGCAGTGTTGCAGTTCTTGACACAAATCGGTGCGCCTGGCACCTACTACCATACCTCGTTCAAAGGCACTTAAATCTTTTGTCTTGCCTATTCACCCTCTGAATGGCACACACACACACACACAATCCATTGTCTCAAGGCTTAAGCATCCTTCTTTAACCTGTCTCCTCCCTTCATCTACACTGATTGAAGTGGATTTAACAAGTGACATCATTAAGGGATCATATCTTTCACCTAGAAAGAGCAGATGTTTTTAATGTTTTGTGCACTCGCCTCCCAGTGGGCAAAACTTGGTTGCAATCATTATGACAATATTATGTGAAGTTGTTCAGGTTGTACACTGTTTTTAAAGGAACAAGTCTTTTAGCAACCAGTAAAATGTAACCAGTTTACAACCTGGAAATGATACCATTATGATGTTGTATGTTACCTGCTGGGCTGTGTCTTTGCTGGAAGAACACTTCTAAAACATAACACCTATCAACAAAGAAAGCACAAGAAAAACACATTAAAAAAGCCCTCACCGACCCTTCACCCGGCTGTGCTTCCCTTTCTAGTCTGTAATGGTTTGCAAGCCCTGCCACATCCAACAAGCGCCAGAGCTGGTGTAGTAAGATTCGATCTTAGTCCTGTGTTGACGCTTTGCCTGTTTGATGGTTCGTCGGAGGGCATAGCGGGATTTCTTATAAGCTTCCGGGTTAGAGTCCCGCTCCTTGAAAGCGGAAGCTCAAACCTTTAGCTCAGTGCGGATGTTGCCTGTAATCCATGGCTTCTGGTTGAGGTATGTACGGTCATTGTGGGGACGACGTCATCGATACACTTATTGATGAAGCCAGTGACTGATTTTGTGTACTCCTCAATCAAATCAAATCAAATCAAATTTATTTATATAGCCCTTCGTACATCAGCTGATATCTCAAAGTGCTGTACAGAAACCCAGCCTAAAACCCCAAACAGCAAACAATGCAGGTGTAAAAGCACGGTGGCTAGGAAAAACTCCCTAGAAAGGCCAAAACCTAGGAAGAAACCTAGAGAGGAACCAGGCTATGTGGGGTGGCCAGTCCTCTTCTGGCTGTGCCGGGTAGAGATTATAACAGAACATGACCAAGATGTTCAAATGTTCATAAATGACCAGCATGGTCGAATAATAATAAGGCAGAACAGTTGAAACTGGAGCAGCAGCACAGTCAGGTGGACTGGGGACAGCAAGGAGTCATCATGTCAGGTAGTCCTGGGGCACGGTCCTAGGGCTCAGGTCAGTTGAAACTGGAGCAGCAGCATGGCCAGGTGGACTGGGGACAGCAAGGAGTCATCATGTCAGGTAGTCCTGGGGGCCAGTTGAAACTGGTCCAGCATGGCCAGGGGACTCAGGTCCTCCCTAGGGCTCAGGGAGAGAAAGAAAGAGAGAAGGAGAGAATTAGAGAACGCACACTTAGATTCACACAGGACACCGAATAGGACAGGAGAAGTACTCCAGATATAACAAACTGACCCTAGCCCCCCGACACATAAACTACTGCAGCATAAATACTGGAGGCTGAGGAATCCCGGAACATGTTCCAGTCTGTGATAGTAAAACAGTCCTGTAGTTTAGCATCTGCTTCATCTGACCACTTTTTTATTAATCGAGTCACTGGTGCTTCCTGCTTTAATTTTTGCTTGTAAGCAGGAATGAGGAGGATAGAATTATGGTCAGACTTGACAAATGGAGGGCGAGGGAGAGCTTTGTATGCGTCTCTGTGTGTGGAGTAAAGGTGGTCCAGAGTTTTTTCCCTCTTGTTGCACATTTAACATGCTGATAGAAATTTTGTGAGACCGATTTAAGTTTCCTTGCATTAAAGTCCCCGGCCACTAGGAGCACCGCCTCTGGATGAGCGTTTTCCTGTTTGCTTATGGCGGAATACAGCTCATTGAGTGCGGACTCAGCCTCAGTCTGTGGTACGAAACAGCTACGAAAAATACAGATGAATACTCTCTCGGTGGATAGCTTATCATGAGGTACTCTGTAGACCACCCTAACTCAGGCGAGCAAAACCTTGAGACTTCCTTAGATATCGTGCACCAGCTGTTATTTACAAAATACATAGTCCGCCGCCCCTCGATTTTAAACATAACACCTATCAACAAAAAAACAGTTTAAAAAAGCCCTGACTGACCCTTGGCCCTGTAACAAAACAATGACATGCTTCCAAGAATAGAGATGAGGACTGGTGATCAGTATACCAAGGTTAAGGTACATTGGTATCTTAAAGTCACAGGTGCATTTAAACTGTTTTCATGATATGTGTGTTGTTTTAACATGCAGTAAGAATAACAATCATATCCCTTTCATACATTATGGGCGATATTTTCATGATGCAAAATAGTGATGATGCAAAACACAGTAAAACTCATTTTAATCTGGCAGTGTGATTTAATTTGATACTTTTCTTCAGAAATGTGTGTGTATGCATTGCTGAGATTACTAAACTCAGTTAAATAATCATATTTTTATCATGCATATTGTTGAGGAAAGTGTTAAATTGAATCACACAGCTAGATTAAAATGTTGAGTTTTAAGGTATGTTTTTCACAGATGTGAACTGTTGTGCAGCATGAAAACGTCACCCTGTGTCTTTAACATGCTAAATGTATATTGATTTATTAGGAGATTGTGTGTGGCCTTCCTTTGCAGCAAGGAGGGATACATTCCCAGTAATTACGTTGTGGAGGCTGGAAATGAACTGGAAAAGTTTGAGTGAGTATGGAATTCTCTTGCTAGAAAACATTGACTATTAAACATTGCATTACAATGATAGGGTTTCAGATGTAATCCTACACCTCTCTAATCCTGTGGGAACCAAAAATAATGAGGTACCAAGTCACCACACCTTCCGAACACATTAAATCCCAGCAGGGCCGTGGTCAGTGGGGCACGCAACAGAAAACGTTTCAAAATGTTTTGCAACTGGATGCGAAAATGTGCATTTCTTATTGGATGAATCAAGGTAGTCCCTCCCTGTTTCAATCCGTTTTCTTACGTTTAGTGCCTAATTAACACGATTCAGCAGAATACTGCCTCATGTGACCTGCTTTAATACCCGTTGCTATGAGGTCAGGTTAACCATAGTGGTTTATAACATGCACATTTCACCTTTTCTTTTTCCCAGCTGGTACTGCAAGAGCATGAACCGTAGCCAGGCAGAGAATCTGTTGAAGACAGAGGTAATCTCAATGAGAAAACAAAACATCTGTAACATACAGTATCAGTTGACATACCACTGTTCCTCTCCTTTGCTTACACCAGCAACACAAGTGCTGCATTTAAAATCATTTAAAATATCACAAAAGTTATTTCCATTGTGGTCCTCTGATCTGTGGTCCTTATACCATTAGCTATGGACACCAATTTTAGCTATGGGCACCATCATCTGTCAAATAGCTTAGAATGACAGAACATTGCTATGGGATACTCACAAAGCAATACTGCCTCTGCTTTGTATGTACCTCTGCTATTGAGGTTATTGTTTTTTCTTTTTTCCCAGAACAAAGATGGTGGTTTCTTAGTACGTGACTCAAGCAAAGCTGGGAAGTACACCGTTTCTGTGTTCACCAAGGGCGGGTGAGTTTATTGAGGGCAGACAGATGGGGCATGGCTAACTGTGTCTGCGTCCCAAATGGCAACCTATTCCCTTTATGGTCCAATACTTTTGACCAGAGCCCAGGGGGTGCTATTTGGGACGCATCCTGTGAGTATGCCTATCCACTAGTCAAAACCGTGAATGAGTCCAAAATGGTGCACAATTCTCTATGTAGTGCACTACTTTTGACCATATGGCTCTGGTCTAAAGTAGTGCACTACATAGGAATTGGATGCAATGTCAAACACAGACCATAAATGGAAAGTCAAAAGAAGAACTGCTCAGCAGTAGATATTGAAAGCAAAAACAGCCACCTGCAGAGGAAGAGAGATGTAAATGTCTCCATGCAAAACCAGGATTATTCTTTCTGCACAACCTTTCAAAGGGCTTGGGTCAAAAGTACCACACTATATATGGCAGGAGTATTCAAATGTTCTACCTGAAACTGTTTGTGTCCCAGGCAATGTTCCCTCAAAAAATGTTTGGCACTGAGCAAATGTAATTTACTGTGAGCACGGAGGCTGTGAACACTGAGGCTGTTCCCGCTTTAAGTTATAGTTTTCACTGTGGCCAAGTAGGTTACTGTGGCTATTTGATCATAATGTAGGCCTACCAGAGTGGCCTACTATAAAAATAAAAAAACATGGAGAAAAATGCATCCCATAACATCTGAACATGAAATATCTGTTCTGTTACTCAGTCTACAGTAACAGCAATGTGTTGTGTTCAATGAGAGTTTTGAAAAAACATGCAGGGCTTGACATTATCCTGTTTATTGACATGTCCTTCAAACAGGCGATGAAAAAGGGTGTGTTGTTTGATGCAAGAAACCACTGTACAAAATAGCATTCATTATTCATTATTCACATACCATTATTACAGAGAATCAGACAAATTATGCTACCATCAACCTATTGGCTACTTAGCTTATTCAAACCTGTCTCAAAATACAACACTGCCCCAAAATACAACACAGCCCCTTTAAGACATAAAAAAGCTATTGACCTGACTTGCTTTTCAAAGATGGCTAGAAATGCACACATTTTGTGCTCTTGTAGGAAGCAACCACTCCCCCATTGTTGAGGAGAAATTAGCTATAACTGGGCTCATAACTCACTTACTAGCAAAGAATATTAACAAATGTGCACAGGTGGCTACATGCAGCTCTCGCTTTGATCTCAAAACAAGCGCATCTTCTCTTGACTGCTCACACTGTAAACACAGTCCAGTTCAAAGTGAATGGCACAGATCCATATGGCAATGGCTATTTGCTTATAGGCCTACTTCAGCTCTGATTGGTTATGGTGCAGTGGTCTGTGTAGAATACAGGCCTGAGTTGTGTCTGTCAATGCAATTGAATTCTACTCCAATGCGCTCTGCCTACAAGGCGCTCTGCCTACAAGAAAATCTCTTAAACAGTTAGTTAATAAAGTCTTGCATAGTTCATTTTGTTTGGGTATGTGACATTGAAAGTGGCTAATATTACA
This sequence comes from Oncorhynchus nerka, assembly GCF_034236695.1. Taxonomy (NCBI): domain Eukaryota; kingdom Metazoa; phylum Chordata; class Actinopteri; order Salmoniformes; family Salmonidae; genus Oncorhynchus; species Oncorhynchus nerka. The sequence goes on from NC_088401.1 coordinate 67,343,170, forward strand.
TTGATTTGAGCACAATTCTCACAGTAGAGCAAAATGTTGATCGTGTTAACGAAAGGGGAAAACTCTAGAAGGTTGAGTAAAGTTCAATCTCGTGCTTCTCTGCGCGTGTCCGGGTCCCAGGTCTAAATCAATCCCCGATTTATGGGGAATCATTTTTTTAAAGCAGTGGAACTAGCTTCGAGGTCCAGGTTTGAATTTGCAAAATATAGGGAATAGGGTGCCATTTTGGATGCAATCAATGTGTGAACAGAGCATCTTGTTGTTACTTTCAGATTCACAGCTCATGAAAATAAACAAAACTATTAAAGGGACATTACACTCCAATATTAAAGATCCAGCTATACACCACAATAACATTTTTTTTACAAAAGAGATAAGAACTATGTAATTTCTAGGTGTGCAGTGCTTATCTTTTACATTCATTTGGAGTTGAGGCATAGAACTAGATCTACACAACCAAGGGCGTGGGATGTAGATTCAATGGAATTAGGCTACTTTTGAGGTCTAAAAGCATCTGACAAAGTTTGATTTTGGAGTGTTGTGTCCCTTTAAATTCCTATCCCTTTAACACAACCTAGTAACTCTCCTCACTCACACCAAACATAACACTCCTAACTCAAACCAAACCAAACACTACTCACTCTTCCCATTAGGGAGACTGCGGGTAACTGCAGACACTACAACATCTGCACCACCCAACAAGGCCAGTTCTACTTGGCAGAGAAGCACAATTTCAGCAGCATCCCAGACCTCATTAACTACCACCAGCACAATGCAGCAGGTACAACTAACCCCAACTAAGGTTTTCAAAATTACAGTAACTTTCCTAAAATTCCCAGGTTTTCCAGAAATCCTGGTTGGAGGGTTCTAGATTTCCTTCTTATTCCCTCCTGATTCCAGGAATTTTCCAACCGAGATTTCTGGAAAACCAGGACATTTTGGGAAACTAGCCGGAAATGTGCAACCCTACACCAACACATCACTTCATATGCATCTGTGTAACAGTACAGGTTCATCATGATGAAATACATCACTTACGATATATTGTCCATCATGTCCCATTCCAGGTATGGTCAGCAGGCTGAAATACATTGTGTCAAGTCGTGCAAAAAATGCCCCTTCCACAGCAGGGCTTGGTTATGGTGAGTGTGTTCTTTCAATACATTTCTATTGAGAGAGTATTATGTATATACTGTAGCCTGGTGGTCCGGTCTGTTTGTGTTCTGGGCAACTCCTCTCTGTCTGTGTTGTCAGGCTGAAGATATGTAGCTGTACCACTTGACAACAATAGAATAGTTGGTCGTGGCACATACAATATGGGACCAGAATAGTGCAGTAACAGAAACCCTTATGACTGACTTTGAGAAATGCTATCTGTGGCTTGATTGCTAACATCAGTAAACATTGTGTTCCTTCAATTTGTTATTTTGTCCTCCAGGGGTATGGGAGATTGACCCACGCCACCTCACCTTCATCAAGGAGCTGGGCAACGGGCAGTTTGGAGTGGTGAAGTATGGGAAGTGGCAGGGCCAGCATGACGTGGCCATCAAGATGATCAAGGAGGGCTCCATGTCTGAAGACGACTTCATAGAGGAGGCCAAAGTCATGATGTAAGCAAAGCTCTTTCTATCTCAGATGGCTGCAGTCAGTGGACTATGGGGTCAAATGTATTAAATGAATGCTCAATTTCAATTAAATCCCTATCTCCTACTACCATACCTGCTACACCTAAGGCACTTGTGCTGATGTAAATCAAATCAAGTCGTATTTGTCACATACATATAGGTAGAGGTAAAGTGACTAGGTAACTAGAGCAATAGGGACTAGAGCCATAGGGAATAGATCCATAGGTAGAGATATATCCAGAGCTTTGGAGGCTGCTGAGAGGAGGATGGCTCATAATAATGGCTGGCACGGAGTTAATGGAATGGCATCAAACACATGGAAACCATGTTTTTTATGTATTTGATAGTATTCCACTAATTCCGCTCCAGTCATTACCATGAGGCTGTCCTCCCCAATTAAGATGCCAGCTACCTCCTGTGGACAAGAGGTACAGTATTTAGAGTCATATATGGTAACAGCTCTACCTTGTCCCCTGCTGAAATTCTCCTCATATGGGGCAGTCGAATTGTAAAATTCCGTGAACTTTCAATAAATTCCCTGGTTTTCCAAAAACCCTGATTGGAGGATTCTGGATTTCATGCTTATTCCCTCCTGATTCTGGGAATCCTCCAAATGGGATTTCGGAAAAAGCAGGGAATTTATTGAAAGTTCTCTGAATTTTGCAACCTTAGACAATAGTGTTGCTCAATTTAACCTACATAGGCCTACAAAACATGCTTAAACTTGTCTCTTTTCGCTTGAACTAGGAAGCTCCGCCACGAGAACTTGGTTCAGCTGTACGGCGTGTGCACCAAACAAAGGCCCATCTACATTGTCACAGAGTTCCTCTCCAACGGCTGCCTACTCAGCTATCTGCGGGAAGGGCTGAAGCAGCATCCATCCCCCATCCAGCTCCTGGAAATGTGTAAAGACGTCACAGAGGGCATGGCCTACCTGGAGGCTCAGCAGTACATCCACAGAGACCTGGTAAGATATTATAATTGTTGTGGAAATTCTACAGAGGGACACTCGAAGTCAATCTTAAATTATTCATTGTTTATTATCAGCGCGCTGGAGAGGTTCCAACCAACTCAATGCACCAAGTACACATGTCGATCAGGAGCTCTATCTGGGGCAGTCCTGTTAGATCCTTATATACTGGTTACAGACACATTGCATGGGTTTCGTTCATAGGATTGGTTCCGGCATGTGTCTGGCACCGTCACCCATCTTAACTTATAGAACATATTCTGGGCGTTCTGCCAGATGGTCCTAAGGAGGAGGTCATGTTGCCCCTCCGCTCATATCTTTACCAAGCACAGGCAGGAACCAAGGATTATTTACGACACTAAGACAAGATTAACATTTTCAAGGCTGTCTCTTCACATGATAAACATTTCCATCACATACTTATATGTCAAATAGCTTGGGTTTTGCCATTTCCCCTTTTGGGACTATTCCACTGACTCCCTTTTGGGACTATTACACTGATTGTTCAAACTAAATCAAGCGCAGTTCACGTATTTGAAAGACACAGCAGGTCTGATCCTGACATGATACTACTACTATCCTATACTAAACAATACTGGGCCCAAATAACACATACTCTGTTCTATTTCTCAGGCTGCAAGAAACTGCTTGGTAGATACCAATGGGACCATTAAAGTCACTGACTTTGGACTGTCGAGGTAAACGACTGTGATTGTTGTACTTGAATCTGGCAGCTTTTACAAAAAAGCACACACTGCAGAAATACCTGACAAATAAATCATATCTACAGTTGATTCTTACAGCAATATTATGTAATTCTTGCTCCTTTCTTGACAAGTTGACAACTCTCCCTGTCATTTCAGGTATGTCCTGGATGATGAGTACACCAGCTCTGCAGGCTCCAAGTTCCCAGTGCGCTGGTCTCCTCCTGAGGTCCTGCTCTACTGTAAATTCAGCAGCAAGTCAGACATCTGGGCTTATGGTTTGTATAGGCCTCCTATCTTAGCTCAGATCCAGGTCCCAGGTCTGTTTGAGCTGTCTTGTCAACTCGGTATGGTTGTTGTCACACCAATGACCATATGAGTTGGTGAGAGCGAACAGATCTGGGAACAGGCTACAGCTATTTAGCCTTTAATTCACTAACTGATCATTACATTACTGCTGATCATTTAATAAATATTGACAAGGTTACCTTGCTCTCCATAGGGGTCTTAATGTGGGAGGTCTACACCTTAGGGAGGCTTCCCTACGAACGGTTAAACAACAATGAGATAGTGGAACAGGTGTCCCGAGGCCATCGCCTCTATCGCCCCCAGTTGGCCAACGACAGAGTCTACACCATCATGACCAGCTGTTGGCTGGATGTACGTACAGTATAAAGTAGCCAGCATAATGCCTGGTCCCAGATCTGTATATTCTGTCTTGCCAAATTTCATGGTCACTGTCAAACCAAGTTTGCAAAACTGCACAGTTCAGGGATCAGGCTAGATGAGTGGGGGTCAAAGATAAATGTCAGTAGAATGGACATGTCAGCTTGACAGCTTCTAATCTAAAACAGTTTGCCTCACCTTCATGTCTTGTCCCTCCTCTTGAATTGACTGGCAGAAGGCGGACGAGAGACCCACCTTTCAGGAGCTGTCGGTGACTGTTCAAGACTTGCTCTATGAGCTCCAGTAGATCCAACCACCACATTCTGAGATTGAAATACAGTTCGCAGACTCATCCCTCTGGCAGATACACTTCCTCATGCAGAGCAGACTCAAGGCTTCCTCCCCTCAGGGCCTCATTCATTCTGTGCATCGGCCATTGAGGAACCTGCTTTAGGAGAAGTAGATAAAACTGTTAAAGAAGGATCAGCCATCCTATGGGAGCGCTGAGAGATGCTATATGGTTGAACATGGGACTCCCATGATGAACTCCAGTAGTGAAATAAAATATTATTTGATGAATGTATCTGTTGGTTATTGAGAACATGCTAGATATGAAAAGTTTTTCCTTATTTATTTTGTTTTTATTTTATTACTATCATTGGTGAACTGCATTCAATAATACATACATACATACAATACATACATACATACATACATACATACATACATACATACATACGAGAGAGGCCTATCTGTTTCTGTAAGATTTCTTGTTTCTTTTCTATGTCTAGCCACTGAAATGTATAGTAAGAAGAAACACCCTTTATCAACTGAAAATGTAGCTATGTTCTTTCATTAAATGATTGAGAAAGAGCAGCAGCCTACCTTGCAGCGTCTGAGCCTCAGTATCTTAGAGAAACATATTGCATATAATGACAATATGGATAAAGTCGATAAAGCTTGATAACAAAAAAATGTTTTGGTGACTAGCATGTCCCCACATCCAATGGAATTTACTGTTCTTAGTGGCGCACTTTCTGATTGGTCCAGCACTCTTCCGTTTCCTGTGATGCGCAAGCCGATTCACACACGTGAAGGTCAGGAACTGCAGTCAATCGTTTACAATTATCAAATAATTGTAAATTTCTGTCTAATTTATAAGCGATTTGCGCATGAACATGGAAAACCAAGGAGCCACAGCAGACCCTCAGCTTCAGCAATTCATCGAAATCGAGTCCCAAAAACAAAGGTTTCAGCAGTTGGTCCATCAGATGACTGAAGTGTGTTGGGTAAGAAACGCTTCTGCAATGACAACTTGCTAGCTAGGTGAACTACTGTAACTAGCTACTTGAACATCTGGCGATCAAGTACATGAATGCATAAAAATGTACATAGTTTGCCAGTGAATTATTGGACATGTATGCTTTATTGTACTATCTAACTTGTAATGCCAGTATTTGTGGCTAAATGCAAACGTTTGCTGCATTAAGCTAACTAGCTACAATAACTACGCTCCTGAATTAAGCTCCTACACAATCAACCACCTGTAGGGTACTCGCCTAAAATAGTGTTTTAGATGTGAACAAATTACTCATGCACGATGCAATGTCTTCCACTCCATGCAATGACATGTGATCCAGCCAATGATTGAGCACCCGTCTACTCTGGTTCCTTACAGGAGAAATGCATGGACAAACCTGGGCCCAAGCTGGACTCCCGGACAGAGATCTGCTTTGTGAACTGTGTAGAGCGCTTCATTGACACAAGCCAATTCATCCTGAACAGACTCGAACAAACACAGAGGAGTAAGGGCTCCTTCTCAGAATCCATGTCTGAATAGTCTAGCAACATCCTCCACTGGATAGACTGACAAGGCGCTGAACAGCCAATCAAGTTGTTTTACAGCAATGCCAGCTTTCTATATGGTGCAATGAGAACACTGTCCAATAACCAGGTGGGGAAGAAACAAGTCGTTTTTGATAAGTGCCTCGTTTTTGCACCTTGTATCATGTCACCTAGCCAAGTCCTCTCTCACCTAGTGGGACATGAGATTAAGTGCAGTAGTAACAATTCTGGTTGGTAGCTAGCTAATATCTTCATATTGTTGGTGATGCTGAAACTGTGTAGTAAATTGAATGAGCCTGTTGCATGTCAATCATATCATGAAAACTGAGATGGGAGAACTTCATTAGTATGCTTTTAAAACAAGCTTACCCAGCTGTAGAGGTTGTCCTGGGGCAGAAACAAAGAGCCAAAAATCTGGGACATTCAATTTGACATTGCGTCGGAAAGCCACAAAAACTCACTGCATTCAGTACCAAGTCAGAGTGCGAACAATGTCTTGTTGGGAAAAGGGCACGATCTATGGCTGAAACAAGTGTTCCATTGTATATATGCAATAAACAAATCTTATTGCCTGCTTTGTCATCATTGGCATTTTGAATACAGTGTGGTCCAAGTATTAGGGTCTTGCTGTATAAAAAGGTAATTGTTTATTGACATACTAAAAGAATGAGCAGTATGTTGTAAATCAATGATTAAGAAATACATTCAGTTTGGCACGTGCAGTAGTAGGAATGTGTTTCAAAAGAGGCTATTTCAAAGTGCCTCAGTTAATACTGATGTTCATATACATGATCAATAAATTCAATTGAGGTATTACATTACAGTAACTTCACACTCAGATTGTGAATATTGAACAATCACTAACTTTGAAAGATGATTGAAGCAAGTACACAAAAGGTAAAAGCTGCATTGCCTTGACTCACAGTAGGTCTTGCATTTTTAAAGGAACATTAAAACAAAGGAATAAGACAGGCCTATCAATAAGTTACAGTTCAGTCAGTAAAAAAACAGAAGGCACTAGTCGGTTCATATCAAAACTAGTGGATCTGAACTAAAATCAATACATTCGATTATCACTGTCCATGATTAAATATTAAGTGTATGTACACCAGTTTTTTTTATACAGTAGAAACCATTCGGATTAAGGGGAAACCTGTAGGACTAATACTTTCAACCAGTTGAATGGTCTAGGCGTACCATGAAGTAAAATAAAATTCTGTTGGACTTTGCTAATCTCTAGACATACTGTACATTTGTCGGTATAGAAATGCAATGTGCTCACTGGATTGCAGTGCATGATAATTAGGCAAACAATCCTTCCAGTGGCTATTGCATTGTAAGACTATATTTAGTAAACATATTTTCCACTTGTCTACGCAGGTGGTTAAATATCAAATAAACAGAAATGTAAAACTGGCAATGGGAAATTGATCTCTAAACATTTGGCCTTCATGCTAAATAGGGGTTGGAGTCAATTCAGTTTTCGATTCAGGAAATTAGCTGAAATTCAATTAAGGAATTCAAAATTGCCTATTGTTTCAGAGTCATGAATTGAGCTTCAATCATACTGAATTAAAAACTGAATTGATCCCAAGTGCTAAGTGGTGACAAAGCTATTGTTCCTCCTCATTGAGCCCTCTGGCGAGTAGCTGCCCTTTGAGTTCCCCTCTCTGGCCAGCTTCCCCTCCCCTGGCCCCTCTGCCTGGCTCTCCTGGCTGGGCAGGGCCACGTAGGCCTGCTGGCCCCAAGGGGATCCATGAGGTCCCTTCCTCAGGTACAGTGGCAGCGAGTCCCAACTGAATGTGAGATCTTTAAATGCATGAAGGAGGAAGATACCCAGGATAATTGTGAGAAACCCACTGACTGTCCCCACAGCTCCGTCTGTGCTCATGCTCAGCCACTCCTTGAAGAGGATAGCTGAACATGCCATTACAGAGGTGGTGAAGAACACGTAATAGATGGGCGTGACGATGGACGTGTTATAAATGTCCAAGGCTTTATTGAGATAGCTGATCTGGATGCTGACGCAGATCACCAGGCAAATGAGTAGACACCAGAACAGGGGTTCCTTTAGGACAGCAGTGCCAGCGAACAGCTCCTTAATGCCGATGCCCAGGCCCTTGACGCAGGACACCGACAGGGAGCCAATCACGGAGCAGATCAGGATGTAAACCAGCACGTTTTTCTGGCCGTAGCGCGGGGCGACAAGGAAGATGAGGATCAAGCTGCTCGTCACGACAGACACGGCGAACACTATGAATCCTGGGAGACATCACAGTCGGAACATTTGAATGAGTACATTGTAAGAGCATGATACAATAGTTGAGATTCTTGCATTTTTACTTATTAACAAGCCAATGCTTTTTGGGATCAGTGGCTCTGAACAGCTGCTGAGTGATTCAGCATAGGTCAACATGTGAGACATTGGTATGACTGAAGTAATACGTTTCTCAACATGGTCAAAAACATTATCAGCGCATGCAAGGGGATTGGCCTAAAGGCACTGCACATATTTTTTTAACCTTAAAAAAATAATTTAAAAAAAATCACATAATGAGTAGTTATTTGGGATGCAAGATGATATTATAGAAAAGTGTTTGTGTATATCTGGATCCATGATGTCAGTTACAGTACCTGGGTCTTGGAGCTTCTCAGCCATGGCAGTAAGGGAGGCCACCTCCTCCTCCTGAGGGGCGTGGATGACCATGACAGTGGAACCCAGGATGCACAGCAAGCAGCCCATCTTCCCGTGAACATTCAACCGCTCATTCAGGAAGTATGAGGACAGCACAGCACTGCAGGCAAAATAAGTTTGTCTAGTCAAAATGAACAGATTTTTTTGCTGTAGCGATCTTCATTTTAATGGCATGCAATAAGGTCTGACTGACTTTAGGCCCAAATACGTGTCAGGAAAACATCCTAGAATCTCTTTGCAAATGGATTATTACATTTTGAAACAGAATGTCACCTCACGCTTATCTTAACAGTTCATGAGATGAGGGACTCAGTACCAATCAAAGCACAAGCTGAAGTTCAGTAATCAGCCATTTACCTCACAAGAACGCTCATTGCTCCCAGTGGTGTTACCAATGTGGCAGGGGCAAAAGCGTAAGCGGCAAAGTTAGCTGCTTCCCCAGCTCCCACTGAAACACAGAAACCAGCATTAGTATGCAACAATGACATGGGACAGACAATGCACATGGTACTGTAATTCTAAGCGGAGGTGAGTTTTGATAACTATGCTCTCATTCAGCCTACATGTGCAAATGTGATCTTCTGAGGAATGTGTACTTCAAAGATTTCAATACGACAATGTGGGTCGTTGCATCATCACAAAAGACTACCAGCAAAAATACCAAACCCACAACAGCCTCCCTTTCTCTTTGAAAACAAAGACCACAATGTTAACAGGGAAAGGTCAATGAGGACTGTTACTACAAGGTTTACCCTACTCTACCATATGCTAAAGTTCAGTAATGCTAAATTGGTATTCTAAAATAAAGAACCATTGTGATCAGGTGACAGATTTTTCTACACTTACTTGATATTAGTCCTGCCCACCATAGCCATTCCTTGAGGTAAGCATATCCCCCCTGACCTAATAAATACAAATATAATGTATGATCATACAGGGCCTACTATACTAATAATACAAGTGTTTAAAGTTTTATTCAGTAAGCATACTTTCAATTGCCCAACGTAGCTAAAGTTAAGATGAAGTTATGTATGATGGTGGTAATACCTGCTCGCATAAACCCTTTGCTGGACAATCGCAAAAGACCTTTCTTCTTAAGGATGAAGCTTCCTCCAATGAATATGCTCGAGCTCATGGCAAGAGAGAGGCCAATGTAGAAGTCAGTGCGGTTTGTTCCGATATCCATCTGAAAATCACCACCAGATTTGATAATAATGCAGAGTAGGTTTTGAAAGGTTCTGGGTGGCGGTTCTCTAACCATGTCTACTACTGTTAATGTCTATTAACCTAAACACCTAACTAACCCTAAAGACAATCAATATATTCGTTGTTCTATCCCGCAGCCTTGACACAACGGGTTTGAAATATAGCTGAGGAACCGGCTGGAGAAACGCAACCATTCTCAAATTTGTAGATGCAACTATGGATTAGATCATAGGCATATTTAGAAGCTATATAGTGTCTGGGTTTGTTAACAAAAACGTTACTTTTTACAAACGGTCTGAATTTAAACAAACATTGAGTTATGATAAACAGTAATATGCTCACGAGGAGCTATAAATGAGTCAAGGTGCAATGCCTATGGACATTCATTGAAATTACAGTAACGACCACATACTTAGTTTTTACAGTTCAATTCAGCGTGTTGACTTCAGCCTGAATATTTCCTTCAGCTGCTAGTCTTATTTTTGCCAGCTAGCTAGCTAACTTTCTAATCGCGTGACGATGTCTACTAACGTTACACATTTGATCAGATTTATGCGGTGAGGTAGTATTAGCAGCAATATCTCCTACCTGAATCATCTGAATAACGTTTTTTTGTTTACCTGTAACTACTAATTCTGAACAGAGGTCATAAGACGTAGCTGGTAACAATAACTTGACTGGCAAAGCAATGTAGCGGGGCTATTAGCCTAGCTAGCCAGCTACCTAACGTTAGCCAGCTAACTTTCGAAATAAGCAAGCCAGGCAGAAGAGAAAGGTTTCTACAACACATATTGGGCTGTATAGCGGACTTGTTATTCTATTTTCTTGTTTGCACACAACATTCACGTGAACACGAAAGGCTAGTATAGTACACATCCTAAAATGTACTTTGAGCTCACCTTTGCTTTCAACCCATTCGATCTGAAAAGAAGCAGCTGACTGCTGGAGTCCGCCCAGAATGGATACTGCACTTCCTCGTGCAGTGTCAGTGTCGAATATGTAATTTTATAGCAATATTTGTTTCATACCATATCTGGCCAACGTTTACGAACTCGCCACAATCATTTTTAATTTACATCAACTGACTTTATGAAACCCCAAATTAACAAGCAAATGGGAGTTTATGTGGGACATATCAGAGACAAAAATGGGCGAGTTCGTTTTACACGGGTCTGTTCTATTCGGGATCCTTGGTACATCCCTACGCCATTGAAGTTGACATTTAAAAATTGTTAAAGTAAGCGCTAGTTTCACAAGGGGTGCACGTTTTGTTTTTTGCTTTAACACTACACAGCTGATTCAAATGATCAAAGCGTGATGATTAGTTGATTATTTGAATCACCCCAGTGGCTGCACTGCAGGTGGAGATGGGTGACATGCCATTGTAGATTAGGAGACAGCAGTTGGCAATTCATTATTGGGTTAGCCTACAGGGACATGGGGTGTCTCATCCAACAAAAGGGATTTTACAGGCATGTTGGAAACATGACCGAAGACAGAACACAAACTTTGGGTGGGTAATACCCAGGTGAAAGAGATTGGACTGTATGGAAGGGAGTTTAGTCCAATGGTAGCTATTCCTGTAAATCCACCATGGCTACTCCGACCTCCAGTAGTTGATCTAGAAGTATTGGAGAGACTACAGACAGATAGCGAGGGTGTTGATCCATCTGATTTGTTTAAAGAGACTCACAATACTTTGTATCATGATTTTGTGGCCATTTACACAGATGGTTCAAAAGATCCAAGGACAGGGTGTACTAGGTCAGCATTTGTAGTGCAGGAATTTGGGGTGGAAGTCAGGAAACTTATTACAGATAATCTGGCTGTATTTAAAAAAATATATATATATATTTATTTAACTGGGCAAGTCAGTTATGAACAAATTCTTATTTACAATGACTGCCTAACCTGGAATTGTGTGCCGCCATATGGTACTCCCAATCATGGCCGGTTGTGATACAGCCTGGAGTCGCACCAGGGTCTGTAGTGACACCTCTAGCACGGAGATGCAGTGCTTTAGACCGCTGTGCCACGCGGGAGCCATCTACAGCAAAGCTGATTTCCATACTGTTGGCCTTGCAGTGGGTGGAGAAAGTCAAGCCAGACAGAGTAGTTATTTGCTCTGATTCATGTGCAGCGTTAATGAGTCTCCAGTCCTTTAGGTCATGTAGCAGACAACCTGCTTTGAGGTGCTACAAACCCATGGCAGGATTAGACAGATGGGAATACAGATAAGCTTTACTTGGGTCCCAGCCCATGTGGAGGGGACTGAGGCAGTTGACATACTGGCTAAACAAGCACTTAGAAGTGGGGATGTTGATGGTGCAGAGATGGCAGGCGCAGTTGAATAAGACAAGGGGATACTGGAAATTAGTTTAGAATACATAGATAACATATTCTAATGTTTTTTGTATCTTTTTTTTAAGCAATGGGGCTGGCAGGTAGGCTTTAGTTTCTTTCTGTCTCTGGCCCACACTCGTGCTAGGGCAGAAAATGAAATGTGCACCCCTTGGTGTCATGAGGACTGAGTTTGGAAAACCCTGGGTTAGGATAAGAACTAACCCTAGACTACAGCCTGTCGTTTCCAATGGGAGCAAATGAATCATAGTGGGCATAGTCAAGCACGAGCATTGGCGCGTTCTAGCATGTATTTGCATAGTTCAGTCCGGGAATATGAAGTTGCGCATGTGCAATAACTCAAATTCGCTCTGCACTCCTGAACAACGCGATTAAAATGTTTTTTAAAAACTTTGGCAAAGTGTGAAGTCTTACAAAACTTAGTGCACTCGGTTCAGAACTGTACGTTTGTTTATGTGTAACTGTAGTTTTTGTCGCACTGCTTTGCTTTATCTTGGCTAGGTCGCAGTTGTAAATGAGAACTTGTTCTCAACTGGCTTACATGGTTAAATAAATAAAACTCAGTTCCGGAAACTGTATTGAGATCAAATGTTTAATCGTTGAGAAAATGATCAGAATGTTGGCCAAAATCCATCTCGACCCATCTTCTCCCACTACCGGCCACTGGGCTTCCTCGCCACCATATTTGGTAGTGAGTGGAAACGCCAACCGGATGCTTCACATTTACGCATCCGTGGTTTCGTCCCAAGGATAACGCATAACATTCGTTTTACAAGGCCCGGTGCCTCGGGTGAGTGGATATTTTTTTAAACCATGGAATAGTTGAAAGTAAACAAAACCACGTTAAACCGGGGCACCGGGCCATGTAAAACGAATTGACCCAATGCCACGTGCGTCTTCCTGCTGATCGGATTGGTTGTTCCCTGTAGAAAGGGGTGGTATTAGTTTGTTGTGCACTGTGATTGGATTAATCCGAAATTACGTTTTAGCAAACGGAAGAAGATCTAACCTTGGCAGGGAAACAGACGTGGGTTTCATAAAGATATGTAAAGTGGAGTCCTTTACGGAATTATATTTATATAAAACAAACAATTACCAGGATTACTCAAAATACTAAACTGTTTTGACATTTCTGGTGTCGTTACTTTTCTCTACGACTCATGGGCTTTTAGAAATGAATTAACACCGGGTGAGGATATCACTGTTGCCATTTACAATGGACCGCAATATCAACGCTGAGTTGGTAACGTTTGTCATATGGTCCGTCATAACCTCACAGTCATAGTTTGTGGACGCTGTAAACAGTTGCCTATTGTCCCATGATGATGACGTACCTCTCCATTATCAGAAACTGTAAGGTTGCACAGAGATGGTCATTCAGCCATGCTACAAGATGTGCACTTTCTCCATCCCCATCATTCTGGAATTGCAAAAGGCTCATGGTGAGACGCCTGTGCACTGATATTCCGACAGGAGACCGGAACTATTATATCACCACCCCTATCTTCTATGTGAACGCTGCCCCTCATATTGGACACTTGTACTCGGCTGTTACTGCTGACTTCCTGCACAGATACAAGCTTCTACAGGGGTTCAACTCCAGGTTTGTCACAGGTGAGTGAAAACACATGCAAATCAATGTGGATTAATTGAGTCGATTTCCGCGCTTATAAACCCAGGGTCGTTACACTATTGTGGTAATATTGTAGTTGCCCTTGTTTATAAGCGTGAAGTGAAATATCCCTATTGAAGCATTGGTTAACACGCTTACCTAGCCCATCCTCGAAGGGCAGACCCAGGGTGGTGAGGGTATGCAACAACACCTCCGCTACACTGATCCTCAACACAGGGCCCGCCATGGGTTTGTCCCCAGCCCCCTCCTGTACTCCCTGTTTACCTATGACTGCGTGGCTACACACGACTCCAACTCAATCATCAAGTTTACTGATGACATGACAGTGGTAGGCCTGATTATCAACAATGACGAACCTACAGGGAGGAGGTTAGAGCCGTGGCGGAGTCATGCCAGAAAAATAACCTATTCCTTAACGTAAAAAAAACAAAGGAGCTGATTGTGGTCTACAGGAGACAGAGCGGGAGCATGCCCTCATCCGCATGGGAGTCAAAAGCTTTACAGCACTGTGTCACATGTAACATTATAGATTCCGTCCCTCTCCCGTCCCTACCTGGGCTCGAACCAGGGACCCTCTGCACACATCAACAACTGCCTCCCACGAAGCATCGTTACCCATCGCTCCACAAAAGCTGCAGCCCTTGCAGAGCAAGAGGAACAACTACTTCGAGATCTCAGAGCGAGTGACGTCACTGATTGAAACGGTATTAGAGAGCACCCCACTTACTAACTAGCTAGCCATTTCACATCGGTTACACACAGGAAGGCCAAGAAATCATCAAGGATCTCAGCCACCTGAGTCACGGTCTGTTCACTCTGCTACCATCTAGCAGACTGAGACAGTACAGGTGCATCAAAGCCGGGACAGACTGAAAAACAGCTTCTTTCGATCCCCAGGTCTCTATCAGACTGTTGAACAGCCATCATGCCACCTCCTGTAGTAGGAGACAGAGACTCACCTACACCTTACACACAGACACACCTTACACACACACACTGACTGGCTGACTCACTCAGTCACTCAGTCACTCAGTCACTCACTCACTCAGTCACTCACTCAGTCACTCACTCACTCACTCACTCACTCACTCACTCACTCACTCACTCATATACAGTGGGGCAAAAAAGTATTTAGTCAGCCACCAATTGTGCAAGTTCTCCCACTTAAAAAGATGAGGCCTGTAATTTTCATCGTAGGTACAGTTCAACTATGACAGACAAAATGAGGGAAAAAAATCCAGAAAATCACATTGTAGGATTTTTAATGAATTTACTTGCACATTTTGGTGGAAAATAAGTATTTGGTCAATAACAAAAGTTTCTCAATACTTTGTGATATACCCTTTGTTGGCAATGACAGAGGTCAAACGTTTTGGCCATAATGACCATAGTTTGGCCATAATGACCATCGTTATGTTTGGAGGGGAAAAGGGGAGGCTTGCAAGCCAAAGAACACCATCCCAACTGTGAAGATTTTTTTTTGTGCAAAATTTCTAAATGACATCAGTTTAACCGATTTGTAAGGAAATAGAAAGCTGTGAAAATGACCCAACATGTTTCTGTTAACATTTCAGTTCGAATGCATATTTTATGTGGTTGAAATACCGTCCGCTTTTATGATGCTGATAAAAATGGAACCTCTACAGACTGTGCATTTTGCGTTCTCTCAAAATGCTTGAAGAAATCATATTTCTTCACTCCTGTTCCCTAGTCAAAATGTACATTTGGTGTATAATTTTACAGCAAGAAATGTTTTTAATCCTGCAGGAGTTAATATTAAGACTATGAGAGAGGTTATAGACATAGTCAGTGTCCAGATTTCAGTGTCCATTTAACCCTAAACTCAGACATGATCCTTTTTGAGACAGTGGATCAAGGTTGACTTTTTCTGCCCATTCCCAAAAAGCGATTGGCATGTAAGATATTTGGCGTGCATAAAGTTAGGCCCAAACCTTAACACTTTGGTAACACCTTGCATTTTGGTACACCAGAAGTACAGTGCATTCGGAAAGTATTCAGTCCCCTTGACATTTTGTTACGTTACAGCCTTATTCTAAAATGTATTACATATTTTTTTCCCTCAATCTACACACAATACCCCATAATGACAAAGTGTAAAACAGGTTATTAAAAATGTTTGCAAATATATTACAAATACAAAAACTGATATCACATTTACATAAATATTCAGTGAGAATCAAAATTGAGCTCAGGTGCATCCTGTTTCCATTGATCATACTTGAGATGTTTCTACAACTTGATTGGAGTCTACCTGTGGTAAATTCAATTGATTGGATATGATTTTTATTTAAACATGATTTAACCAGGTAGGCCAGTTGATAACAAGTTCTCATTTACAACTGCGACCTGGCCAAGATAAAGCAAAGCAGTGCGACAAAAACAACAGAGTTACACATAAGCAAACATACAGTTAATAACACAATAGAAAATAAAAATATAAACATAAATGTACAGTGTGTGCAAATGTAGGGAGGTAGGCAATAAATAGGCTATAGAGGAGAAATAATTACAATTTAACATTAATACTGGAGTAATAGAAGTGCAGATGATGATGTGTAAGTAGAGATACTGGGGTGCAAGAGAGTAAGTAATACAATGGGGATGAGGTCGTTGGGTGGCTATTTACAGATTGGCTGTGTACAGGTACAGTGATCTGTGAGCTGCTCTGACAGCTGATGCTTAAAGTTAGAGGGAGATATGAGTCTCCAGCTTCAGTGATTTTTGCAATTCGTTCCAGTCATTGGCAGCAGAGAACTGGAAGGAAAGGCGGCCAAAGGAAGTGTTTGCTTTGGGGATGCCCAGTGCAATATACCTGCTGGAGCACGTGTTACTGGTCGGTGTTGCTCTGGTGACCAGTGACCTGAGAGAAGGCAGGGCTTTACCTAGCAAAGACTTATAGATGACCTGGAGCCAGTGGGTTTGGCGATGAATATGTAGTGAGGCCAGCCAACGAGAGCATACAGGTCGCAGTGGTGGGTAGTATATGGGGCTTTGGTGACAAAACAGGTGGCACTGTGATAGACTACATCCAGTTTGCTGAGTAGAGTGTTGGGTGCTATTTTGTAAATGACATCGCCACCAGTCAAGGATCGGTAGGATAGTCAATTTTACGAGGGTATGTTTGGCAGCATGAGTGAAGGATACTTTGTTGCGAAATGGGAAGCCGATTCTAGATTTAAGGTTGGATTGGAGTTGCTTAATAATGTGAGTCTGGAAGGAGAGTTTACAGTCTAACCAGCACCTAGGTATTTGTAGTTGTCCACATATTCTAGGTCAAAACCGTCTAGAGTAGTGATGCTAGTCGGGCGGGAGGGTGCGGGCAGCAATTGGTTGAAGAGCATGCAATTAGTTTTACAAGCATTTAAAAGCAGTTGGAGGCCACAGAATGAGTGTTGTATGGCGTTGAAGCTCATTTGGAGGTTTGTTAGCACAGTGTCCAAAGAAGGGCCAGATGTATACAGAATGGTGTCGTCTGCGTAGAGGTGGGTCAGAGAATCACCCGCAAGAGCGACATCATTGAAATATATACATACACACAGAGAGAGAGAGAAAATATTCGGCCCAAGAGGCCTTCCGATTTGACACACTTAACTCTATCTGAGAAGTAGTTGGTGAACCAGGCGAGGCAGTCATTTGAGAAGCTAAGGCTATTGAGTCTGCCGATAGGAATACAGTGATTGACAGTGTCAAAAGCCTTGGCCAGGTTGATGAAGACGGCTGCACAGTACTGTCTTTTATCGATGGCAGTTATGATATCGTTTAGGACCTTGAGCGTGGCTGAGGTGCACCCATGACCAGCTCGGAAACCAGATTGCATAGTGGATAAGGTACGGTAGGATTCAAAATGGTCGGTGATCTGTTTGTTAACTTGGCTTTCAAAGATTTTAGAAAGGCAGGGCAGGATGCATATAGCAGTTTGGGTCTAGAGTGTCACCTCCTTTGAAGAGAGGGATGACCGCGGCAGCTTTCCGTTCTTTGGGGATCTCGGACAATACGAAAGAGTGGTTGAACAGGCTAGTAATAGGGGTTGCAACAATTGCGGCGGATAATTTTAGAAAGAGAGAGTCCAGATTGTCCAGCCCAGCTGATTTCTGGGGATCCAGATTTTGCAGCTCTTTCGGGAACATCAGCTATTTGGGTGAAGGAAAAGCGGGGGGGGCTTGGGCAAGTTGCTGTGGGGGTGCTGAGATGTTGGCCGGGATAGGGGTAACCAGCTGGGAAGCATGGCCAGCCGTAGAAAAATGCTTGTTGAAATTATCGATTATTGTAGATTTACCGGTGGTGACAGTGTTTCCTATCCTCAGTGCAGTGGGCAGCTGGGAGGAGGTGCTCTTATTCGCCATGGACTTCAGTGTTCCAAAACCTTTTGGAATTCCTGCTACAGGAAGCAAATTTCTGTTTGAAATAGCTAGCCTTAGCTTTCCTAACTGACTGAGTATATTTGGAAAGGAACACACCTGTCTATATAAGGTCCCACAGTTGGCAGTGCATGTCAGAGCAAAAACCAAACCATGAGGTCGACGGGATTGTCCGTAGAGCTCCGAGACAGGATTGTGTCTGTACAGATTTGGGGAAGGGTGCCAAAAAAATTCTGCAGCATTGAAGGTCCCCAAGAACACAGTGGCCTCCATCATGCTTAAATGGAAGAAGTTTGGAATCGCCAAGACTCTTCCTAGAGATCAGGGAGGTGACTGATCCTGATGGTCACTCTGACAGAGCTTTAGAGTTCCACTGTGGAGATGGGAGAACCTTCTCTGCAGCACTCCACCCATCAGGTTTTTATGGTAGAGTGGCCAGACGGAAGCCACTCCTCAGTAAAAGGCACATGACAGCCTGCTTGGAGTTTGCCAAAAGGCACCTAAAGGACTCAGACCATGAGAAACAAGATTCTCTGGTCTGATGAAACCAAGATTAAACTCTTTGGCCTGAATGCCAAGCGTTACATCTGGAGAAAACCTGGCACCATCCCTACGGTGAAGCGTGGTGGTGGCAACATGCTATGGAGGTTTTTCAGTGGCAGGTACTGGGAGACTAGTCAGGATCGAAGGAAAGATGAACACAGCCAAGTATAGAGAGATCCCTGATGAAAACCTGCTCCGGAGCGCTCAGGACCTCAGACTAGGTTGAAGGTTCACCTTACAACAGGCCAATGACCCTAAGGACACAGCCAAGACAACGCAGGAGTGGCTTCGGGACAAGTCTCTGAATGTCCTTGAGTGGCCCAGCCAGAGCCCGGACTTGAACCCTATCGAACATCTCTGGAGACCTGAATATAGCTGTTCAATGACACTCCACATCCAACCTGACAGAGCTTGAGAGGATATGCAGAGAAGAATGGGAGAAACTCCCCAAATACAGGTGTGCCAAGCTTGTAGCGTCATACCCAAGAAGACTTGAGGCTGGAATCGCTGCCAAAAGTGCTGAGTAAAGGGTCTGAATATGTGATATCATCTAAAAAAACTATTTTTGCCTTGTCATATTGGGGTATTGTGTGTGTAGGTTGTTGGGGGGGAAAAACAATTTAACCTGTTTTAGAATAAGGCTGTAACGTAACAAAATGTGAAAAGAGTCAAGGTGTCTGAGAACTTTCCGAATGCACTGTGCATTCATTTCCAATGGAACGATGTCTTTGCCTTGCAGCGCGTTCTATGTGGTGCATTCATTGGATTTATTGTGTATGCGTCAAACTGTCTGTAGACGGCTTGACAGAAATAGTAGCAAAAGGTGAATGTTGAACTTGTGTTACACACATCCAGATGAACGCATAAACCTCATTCACATTACCCATAAGCACTCTGTTACGTTGCGGCGGATTACATGCATTTCAATGGAGAATAAAGTTAAAGAAACAAGTTGAGGTAGAAGTAACTAAACAAAACATGTTTTATTATCACCTGAAACTATATATTTATCCTGTTTTGAATGAAAAAGTCATTTTTGCAATCTCCCAAAATGACTGCAATCTCTGACAGGAGACAGGCTCTCCTCCATCTTGTGTTACAAACACAACACTTGTCAGTTCAGTAGTGGGGCGAGACTCCAGTGAAGACGGCAAAAGGAAATGTCTCCTAGTGGTCATATCACGCAATAGGATTTCACGTGGAATTTTATAAAAAGGTCTTATCGTTTTTTATGGAAAGCTGATTTTAAAAAATGGCAGTTTAAACATTGACAAAATTGTCTATTTGTCACGTCCCTACATTTTTCCAAAACTACCTACACAGAAATTCTCTGTTCGGGCACACAAAACATTTTTTTGAGGCAAGCCGAAGTCTCCGCCCACTCGTCGGTGATTGGTTAACAGTAGGGATTCTTCAATGAAGTGCCTGTTGTTATTCAACGAGAGATGAGTTGTTCTCGTGTACATATTTTCACTTGAGAAATACTGCACCAAACATCCAAGTCAGATGCAAAAACATCAATTCATGACATTTCTTGAGTTATCCTAGATTAATTCAGCCTACAGTGTCTCAAAATTGACCAACACAGTACTATTGTTGCTTTTTTTTCTTGTTTTTCAAGCGAAGGTCTTTTAAGAGAGTATGTGAGCACTCATTAGGCTAGCTGAGCTCTGTTACTGAAGCATGCTTACTCACTTATGCCAAAATAATGAAGTAAAAACCTCAATGTAACCTATAGAAATTATACATTCATACATTTTATTTTTCTATATATATATATTTTTTTTTCAATCTGACTGCAACCCACCCGCCCTTCATCCACACAATATTTCATGACCCAAAACCCACCCACTCATCACAAATGCACAGACACACAGCCAATGCTGCAGTCCCACGTATATAGAGACATTGAACACGGGACTGTTTCTTTTATACTGTATTCTTCACTTACCTCATTCTGATATCTACTACTGTACATTGCTATTAGTTATTGTTATACACTGGATTCTCAACATAGCTCACTAATATCTACTGCTGTACATATCATTCTAGGTATGTCTTGTTGGTGTATATACGCATAGATTGTTTCAGTAATCCAATTGTAATGTTATTTGGGTTGTTAACTGTATTCGTTCTGACATTTGTGATTTATTGTCTAGTTTGTGTACTTGTTTGACATTTTGCCTCACTGTTAGGAGCTAGTAACACACGCATTTCGCTGTAACGGCTATAACATCTGCTAAACTGTCATTTGATTTACCTTGGGGACAGGCGACCCGAGTTTCGAGACTCACCCCCTTCATTCATAATATCTAAATAACATCTTTGCATTTCAGGTACAGATGAGCACGGACTCAAAATCCAACAGGCTGCCAATGCTGCCGGACAGGATCCTCTAAGTTTCTGCACTAAAGTATCTGAGAGATTCAAATACCTCTTCAAGAGCTGTCATATCTCATACACTGACTACATCCGTACCACTGAGGAGAGACACCGCTGTGCAGTGGAGCACTTCTGGACCGTGCTTCAGAGTAAAGGCTTCATCTATAAGGGGAATTATGAAGGCTGGTACTCCACGCAGGACGAGAGCTTCCTCATGCCATCGCAGGTGGGAGATGCCAAGGATTCATCAGGGAAGGAGATCAAGATCTCTCTGGAGAGCGGCCACGAGGTAGGCTAAAGGATGACTTCATAAATAGTTGTTGCTCGCATCATAACAAGGTTTACTACTACATCTCATTGATTCATGTCATTTACTGAGTGTTGTTCCTTGGTATGGCCATGTAACGCTTCTCTTTCTAGCATAAGAAATGTAATAACGATTAGGAAGGTGAGATAAAATGTAGAAGGTGTCTGTATTCAAAACGTGATGTTTCTGAAGTAACACCTACACAATCTGAAAGAGAACAGGAAAAATCATATCCATCGTGTCAGATAAATTCAGGTCCAGTTACTCAAGCAGGTTTGAATTATAAAAATAAAAAAATGTTATTTACTACTCTACTGCTCTTTTATACATTGTTTTTCTCATCAAATAAAATCTGGTTTGTCTTTTGCAGGTGGAGTGGATGAAGGAGGAGAACTACATGTTCCGTCTGTCTGAGTTCCGGTCTCGGCTGCAGGAGTGGCTGGAGGGGAACCCCAGAGCAGTGCAGCCAGAACGGTTCCACCGCGCCGTTCTCCAGTGGCTCCAGGAGGACCTCCCAGACCTCTCTGTCTCCCGCCAGAGAAGCCGCCTCCAGTGGGGCATTCCAGTTCCTGGTGACCTCGACCAGACAATCTACGTGTGGTTAGACGCCCTGGTCAACTACCTCACAGTGGCTGGTTACCCGGACTCACACTCTCAATGGTGGAGGGCTGCTCATCATGTCGTGGGAAAGGACATTCTCAAATTCCATGCCATCTATTGGCCGGCATTCCTACTGGCTGCTGACTTGCCCCTCCCACAGACCATACATGTGCACTCTCATTGGACAGTGGGAGGGAAGAAAATGTCTAAAAGCTTGGGGAATGTGGTGGACCCCCTGGAGAGGTCTCAAAGGTTCACCGTAGACGGTATGAGGTACTTCCTCCTGCGCCAGGGGGTCCCAGACACAGACTGCGACTATGACGATGATAAAGTGGTCAAACTGCTCAATGCCGAGCTGACAGACTCGCTGGGTGGCCTTCTAAACCGCTGCACTGCTCCCTCTCTCAACCCAGCTCAGGTCTACCCCCACTTCTGCTCTGACTCCTTCCCCAGTCAAGGGACTGTAGCACATAAGGGGAGGGCTGTGGATGAAGATTATCACATGCTGGATGCTGTACGTGCACTACCAGCTGTGGTGGAGCAGCACTACAATAGTGTGCAAGTGTACAAAGCTCTGGAGGCCATTAACCGGTGCGTGAGGCAGACCAACGGCTTTGTCCAGCGGCACACACCATGGAAGTTGGGCAGTGGGGATGGGATGGACCAGCTGTGGCTGGACACCATCCTCCACGTGTCCCTAGAGTGTCTGAGGATGTATGGGACACTCCTACAGCCCATAGTGCCAGAGATAGCAGACAAACTTCTGTCCAGGCTGGGGGTGAAGCCAGAGGAGAAGAGCTGGGCTGCTCTGGACTTCCTGGTTAAATATCAGGGAAAGGACTGCCCCTTTGAGGGCAGAGCACTGGGTCCTGACACTGGAGTCCTGTTTAATCGTCTGGAGAGGCCAAATGCAGAGAAGGGAAAGCCCAAGAAGGCTAAGAAAGCCACTAAAGTGAAATCATAAACATGGAAATTCTATGTTTTCTGTCCATGTAAAATGAGTTGAAATAAATTAGATTAAATATGTCATTAGTGTAATGCATTATTTTTCCTGTCTGTTTGAGCTGTCCTAACTGCTGCTTTTGTTTACAATTGATCATTATTATATTCAAATCGTGTTAAACATTTTTCATTTGAAGTAGTTTTATCAAATCAAGTTGCCATTTGTAGGTACAGAACTAACACTACTTTAAAAAGTTGGAAGTGTTCCATATTATTATTTTCTCTCCCACCTCCCATATAAAGACCATACAAGTTCAGTACTTTTATTTTACCTTTATTTAACTAGGCAAGTCAGTTAAGAACAAATTCTTATTTTCAATGACTGCCTAGGAACAGTGGGTTAACTGCCTGTTCAGGGGCAGAACGACAGGTCGGGGGTTTGAACTTGCAACCTTCCGGTTACTAGTCCAACGCTCTAACCACTAGGCTACCCTGCCGTCCTCTAACACATTTCCTTTCACTGTTATCTTCTCTTTAGAATGACCATCAGCTGAGAGGTTAAAGTTCAATCTGAGTGACAGGAGAGATGACCAATGGGCCAGAGTTTTCACCACCATGATAACCTGGGTAGAGAAATGGATAGAGTTTCTCAGTGAAGGTGCAGCCAGAGAAAGAGAAGATATGAGACTTGGCCTCGACATCATAGGAGACCTGTCCCTCCTCATAATCCACAAACACACCAACCTTCTGGGGCTTCTCTTTTTAGGGAGAGAGTGGGGCTAGTACAGGCCTGACACTCATTCCAATACATCAGTCCCACAGTCCAGTATACATTCTCAGGGCACAGTGCTATCCTAATTTTTCTATTGATGGACTCTCTCGCTATGCCTAAAAACCACCTACTCTTCCCCCACCTGTACCTCATAGTAGAATCTCCCTGAGGAAAAGCCCTCCTTTCCCAGGACAACAATTGGTATAAAAACCTCTCTGGGTTGTTAGGGAGTTTATGTATTGTCTTTGTTTCCTGTCCTCAGACAAAAGGAGATGTGTATCAGGGTCCAGAGTCACAGCTGCATCCTCTTCAGGAATCCTCTCCATCTCTTTATTGAATTTCTCAAGTTCAGAAAATGCTTTCCTTGCCATCTCATCCAGCTGAGACAAAGCTCTCCTCAGGTTCCACTCACACAGTTCACTGTGAACACTGATCTCAGACCAGTCCTTGATGAGTGTCAGAGGGCACAGTGATGGGGAGCGGTGAAGGTGGTCCTCACTATGCGAGAGCTGCTTCAGCTCAGTACTTCTCCTCTGTAGCTCAGTGATTTCCTGCTCCAGCTCTTTGATGAGCCCTTTAGCCTGCCTCTCTGCTGCTTTCTGATTCTCCTTGATCACCTCGATGTAGTCAGCCTGGCTTCTCGCAATGAAGTGTGCCAGAGCAGTGAAGACCTGCACACTGTTTCATATCTCTCTCTGAATGAGCTCTACTGAGTTTTTGATATCTTGAACCTTCTGCAATTGCTCCTTGATCATCTGCTGCACTGCCTCTGTCTTCCACAGCTGAGCCTTCCTCTCTCCAAACTCTTCCTCAAGAGGGACGGTGTGGTGAGTTTTGTGGTCTGTCTCAGTGTAGAACTGACACACACATGTCTGGTCAGTCCTACAGAAGAGCTCCAGTAGTCTGTTGTGCTTCTTATTTTGTGTTAGTAAATATTTTCTTTAAGTAAAAAAATAAAAAGTAACTCTTTCTTGAACTGCATTGTTGGTTAAGGGCTTGTAAGTCAGCATTTCATGGTAAGGTTGTATTTGGTACCTGTTGTATTCGACACATTAAAATGTCATTTGATTTGATTCAAAATAAGAAATATAGGACAATACACCCATCACGACAAGAGATATCACAACACTACATAAAGGGAGACCCAAGACAACAACATAGCATGGTAGCAACACCACATGACAACAACATGGCAGCAGCACAAAACATGGTAAGAGTTACACACAAGGATACTTTGACACACATGAATGAAAAGGTAGTGGAATGGTAGTGGCTATGTAATGGACAGAAAACAGTGGTAATGAATACACTGTATATTCCAAAGCACAATGATAATAAAGGACTGTATAACGGCAGGGTAGCCTAGTGGCCTCTATACTCCTCTGTAAACTGGTCATCTCTGTATACCTGTCGCAAGACCCACTGGTTGATGCTTATTTATAAAAACCTCTTAGGCCTCACTCCCCCCTATCTGAGATATATACTGCAGCCCTCATCCTCCACATACAACACCCGTTCTGCCAGTCACATTCTGTTAAAAGTCCCCAAAGCACAAACATCCCCTCTTTTCAGTTCGCTGCAGCTAGCAACTGGAACAAGCTGCAACAAACACTCAAACTGGACAGTTTTATCTCAATCTCTTCATTCAAAGACTCAATTATGGACACTCACTGCCAGTTGTGGCTGCATTGTGTGATGTATTGTTGTCTCTACCTTCTTGCCTTTTGTGCTGTTGTTTGTGCCAAATAATGTTTGCATTATGTTTTGTGCTGCTACCATGTTGTTATGTTGCTACCATACTGTGTTGTCATGTGTTGCTGCCTTGCAATGTTGTCGTCTTAGGTCTCTCTTTATGTAGTGTTGTCTCTCTTCTTGTGATGTGTCCTATATTTATATATATATCCCAGGCCCCCGTCCCCCTTTTTGTATTTTGGTAGGCCGTCATTGTAAATAAGAATTTGTTCTTAACTGACTTGCCTAGTTAAATCAAAATAAACATGTGTTTTGTACACTGCTGCTACTCGCTGTTTATTATCTATACATAGTCACTTCACCCCTACCTACATGTACAAATGACCTCAACTAACCTGTAGCCCCGCACACTGACTCAGTAGCGGTACCCCCTGTGTATAGCCTCGTTATTGTTATTTAATTATTTTTTTTAATATATTTTTTTACTGTTTACTAGGTAAATGTTTTCTTAACTTGAACTGAACTGTGGGCTTGTAAGTAAACATTTTACGGAATGGTCTATACTTGTTGTATTCTGCGCATGTGACAAATAAAGTTTGATTTGATTTATAAATGGCTATGCCACCTGCGCATATTACAACAATCTTTTTATTTCACCTTTATTTAACCAGGTAGGCCAGTTGAGAACAAGTTCTCACTTACTACTGCGACCTGGCCAAGATAAAGCAAAGTAGTGCGACACAAACAACAGAGTTACACATGGGATAAACAAACATAGTCAATAACACAATAGAAAAATATGTATATAGTGTGTGCAAATGAAGTAAGGAGGTAAGGCAATAAATAGGCCAATAGTGGTGAAGGAATTACAATTTAGCAATTTACACTGGAGTAATATATGTGCAGATGAGGATGTGCAAGTAGAGATACTGGTGTGCAAAAGAGCAGAAAAACAAATATTGGGATGAGGTAGGTAGTTGGTTGGATGGGCTATTTACAGATGGGCTGTGTACAGCTGCAGCGATTGGTAAACTGCTCTGACAGCTGAAGCTTAAAGTTTGTGAGGGAGATATGAGTCTCCAACTTCAGTGATTTTTGCAATTCATTCTAGTCATTGGCAGCAGAGAACTGTAAGGAAAGGTGGCCAAAGCAGGTGTTGGCTTTGGGGATGACCAGTGAAATATACCTGCTGGAGTGCGTGGGACGGGTGGGTGTTGCTATGGTGACCAGTGAGCTGTGATAAGCTTTACCTAGCAAAGACTTATAGATGACCTGAAGCCAGTGGGTTTGGCGACAAATATGTAGCAAGGACCAGCCAACGAGAGCATACTTGTCGCAGTGATGGGTAGTATATGGGGCTTTGGTGACAAAACGGATGGCACTGTGATAGACTGCATCCAATTTGTTGAGTAGAGTGTTGGGTGCTATTTTGTAAATGACATCGCCAAAGTCAAGGATCGGTAGGATAGTCAATTTTATGAGGGGATGTTTGGCAGCATGAGTGAAGGGGCTTTGTTGCAAAATAGGAAGCCGATTCTAGACGTAATTTTGGATTGGAGTTGCTTAATAATGTGAGTCTGGAAGGAGAGTTTACAGTCTAACCAGCACCTAGGTATTTGTAGTTGTCCAGTTCATGTGTTCTATCTACCTGGATGTGTTCACTGAGCCTGTCTCTCTTCTATGTGGACAACTTCTGCAAGGTCTGTATCAGCAGATACTGGAATACTACCAGTGTCCAGTATGTTAGAAAACATTTTCTAGTAGACCAGATCTGTTTGTCAATGCTTTCATTTCTGAGATAGCTATTAAGTTCAGGAAGTCAGTTGAGGTGAAAGCTATTAGTTGCTCAGACCATCACCCTACTGTGCCTGGAGAAGTGTTCTGTGATGTCCGCATTAGGACGAATCTCAAGGCCCTGAAGTCCTGTCTGGAATGTCTCAATTATTTCTGTGAGACTCACCTGCAGCCGCATCAGATAGCCCCAGCCCTGAAGAGACACAAACTGATCAACCCTGTGGAGACCATGGAAGACGGGATATGTAAGATAATGAGGCCATATACAATAATGAGGCCATATACAGTCGTGGCCAAAAGTTTTGAGAATGACAAATTTACATTTTCACAAAGTGTGCTGTTTCAGTGTCTTTAGATATTTTTGTCAGATGTTACTATGAAATACTGAAGTATAATTACAAGCATTTCATAAGTGTCAAAGGCTTTTATTGACAATTACATGATGTTGATGCAAAGAGTCAATATTTGCAGTGTTGAACCTTTTTCAAGACCTCTGCAATCTGCCCTGGCATGCTTTCAATTAATTTCTGGGCCACATCCTAATTAATGACAGCCCATTCTTGCATAATCAAAGCTTGGAGTTTGTCAGAATTTGTGAGTGTTTGTTTGTCCACCCGTCTCTTGAGGATTGACCACAAGTTCTCAATGGGATTAAGGTCTGGGGAGTTTCCTGGCCATGGACCCAAAATATTGATGTTTTGTTTCCCGAGCCACTTAGTTATCACTTTTGCCTTATGGCAAGGTGCTCCATCATGCTGAAAAAGGCATTGTTCGTCACCAAACACTTCCTGGATGGTTGGGAGAAGTTGCTCTCTGAGGATGTGTTGGTACCATTCTTTATTCATGGCTGTGTTCTTAGGCAAAATTGTGAGTGAGCCCACTCCCTTGGCTGAGAAGCAACCCCACACTTGAATGGTCTCAGGATGCTTTACTGTTGGCATGACACAGGACTGATGGTAGCGCTCACCATGTATTCTCCGGACAAGCTTTTTTCCGGATGCCCCAAACAATCGGAAAGGGGATTCATCAGAGAAAATTACTTTACCTCAGTCCTCAGCAGTCCAATCCCTGTACCTTTTGCAGAATGTCAGTCTGTCCCTGATGTTTTTCCTGGAGAGAAGTGGCTTCTTTGCTGCCCTTCTTGACACCAGGCCATCCTCCAAAAGTCTTCGCCTCACTGTGCATGCAGATGCACTCACACCTGCCTGCTGCCATTTCTGAGCAAGCTCTGTATTGGTGGTGCCCCGATCCCACAGCTGAATCAACTTTAGGAGACAGTCCTGGCGCTTGCTGGACTTTCTTGGGCGCCCTGAAGCCTTCACAACAATTTAACCGCTCTCCTTGAAGTTGTTGATGATCTGATAAATGGTTGATTTAGGTGCAATCTTACAGGCAGCAATATCCTTGCCTGTGAAGCCCTTTTTGTGCAAAGCAATGATGACTGCACGTGTTTCCTTGCAGGTAACCATGGTTGACAGAGGAAGAACAATGATTCCAAGCACCACCCTCCTTTTGAAGTTTCCAGTCTGTTATTCGAACTCAATCAACATGACAGAGTGATCTCCAGCCTTGTCCTCGTCAACACTCACACCTGTGTTAATGAGAGAATCACTGACATGATGTCAGCTGGTCCTTTTGTGGCAGGGCTGAAATGCGAGGGGTACAGGTTGGTCGAGGTAATTTGAACATGTAGGTATGGGTCGAAAGTTTCAACTATCATGGTCCAAACACACCAAGACAGTTGTGAAGAGGGCACAACAAACATTTTGCCTGTTTTGCATGTTATTTTGGCATTAATATGTGTCCCATCTCAGTTTGCAAACAATGTAAAAAATATATATCATTGAGTTAATAAAGGCGCATACAAACAGGTGCTTCAGCCTAGCTCAGTGCTTTCTGTGGTGGTGGAGCAAGCCTACAGAAAATACGGAGCGTTGCGCCGTGATTGGCTCAGTGTTGTCACTCATGGGGACACTACGTCACCTCCAAGTCTAAGGGTAGAGCTCTAAAATTCTAGCCCCTTGGGTGTTGCTGTAACAGTATAACTTTAGACCGTCCCCTCGCCCATACCCGGGCGCGAACCAGGGACCCTCTGCACACATCAACAACTGACACCCACGAAGCATCGTTACCCATCGCTCCACAAAAGCCGCGGCCCTTGCAGAGCAAGGGGAACTACTACTTCAAGGTCTCAGAGCAAGTGATGTCACCGATTGAAACGCTATTTAGCGCGCACCGCTAACTAAGCTAGCCGTTTCACATCCGTTACACTCACCCCCCTTTTGACCTTCCTCCTTTTCCGCAGCAACCAGTGATCCGGGTCACGGCATCAATGTAACAGTATAACTTTAGACCGTCCCCTCGCCCATACCTGGGCGCGAACCAGGGACCCTCTGCACACATCAACAACTGACACCCACGAAGCATCGTTACCCATCGCTTCACAAAAGCCGCGGCCCTTGCAGAGCAAGGGGAACTACTACTTCAAGGTCTCAGAGCAAGTGACGTCACCGATTGAAACGCTATTTAGCGCGCACCGCTAACTAAGCTAGCCGTTTCACATCCGTTACACTGCCATAGAGTTACATTAGAAGTGCCCATCCAAGAAGGCTCAAGGTCATTGGACACAGATAAAATTACTTAAAAATCACATATCTACAGTAGCTTTGATTGGACTGATCATGTCAACATCATACTTTCAAAATTTTAGCTGGCAGTCATCATGTATCAAGTCGACAATCTGTCAAATTATTTTTAATCCTTGTCAAATGAATGGAAATAATGAAGAGAAATTATAGATAAAACATATTGGCTATAACAGCAAGCATCGCAAAGCAATCATTAGCCTGCTATTCAGTGGAGTTGCTGTGTGGTCCCAAGTCTAAGATTAAGGGTCTCTTTTCCAAGTTTAAAATTGTAAACATTCAACACTGGCCATGCCGTCAATGAAGCATGATTTGTGTCACTCAAAACAACTCGTCAAACTGTATGCGAAGACGGCTTGACAGAAATGGTAGCAGAAGGTGAATGTTGAACTTTTGTTTCATACTTATCCAGATGACGCTGCATACTATTTTGCGCAAAAACACTGTCGGTGTGTTCGATGCATTACCAGGTACTGACAGCCGGGCCAGCTGAGCCTGGGACTCACGAAGGACAGGGCCGTCGCTCTCGGAAGTAGTTTGTTCGTAATACTAACAAACTAACCGCTACCAAAATAAAATGCAACAAATAGAGCCTTAAGCATCAGTGATTTACATGAAAATTATATTCATTACAACAATAAAACCCCACAACCAATAGTAGTAATACCTTTTCTTATTACTGTACACTACAGTATACTATCATCTAACAGTTAACCCTTTTGTGGGGGGTTGAAACAGGCCTTCTTGGGCATGGTTTGTTACACTTTCCCCTCTTTTCGGGAAAGTTTGTCCCCACGCTTCCCTGGGCATACTCTCCAATGGCCAAGATGGAAACGTCAATGATCTAAATTCTTCGAAATAAATGATTTTTAAACAGGAGCTGTGTCTGGCTATGTAAATCCTACTCACAAAATAAAGGTGCATAACTGAGTTTACCCCTCCACTGCGTACATCACTGGTCATGACATTTCAGTTTCCACCGTCTCTGGTAATTAGTGAAATGCGCCGCATGGTCAATCTGTTGTCTGTATTGGCCGTGCAGCATTTATGGTGATATGGCTTCTGCAGAAGTCAGGACATTTATACTTCTTGTGCTTAGCGGAGCAGTGCAGAGATGGTGTGAAGTTAGTGTGTTTATACAGGACCTCCCGCCCTCACCTACCTGCAAATAATCATGTCAATGCGGAGCCCTCCGCATTGTTGCAAAATGTGAAGCTCACCGCGATGCAGTAAAGAGCTAAATGTGGCCTCTGCGTGCCTCCTGAGGCTCCTAGAAAGCTCTTAGAAAGGGTTCGTCCAAAATGGCGCATTTGAACAGAGACCATTTCCATAACACATACATACATCCACACAAGCCAACAGCAGATAATATTCAATCGTATATATGGTAATGGCTATAATGTAAAACACAGGATCCAACACGCAGAGACCATTTCTATGGTGAAAAGTACTGCACCATTACATGATGCGTCTCAAAAGACGCCCTAATAGTCATTAGCATACCTTTTTGGTTAGCGCAAGTAACCCTGTGACAAGTCTGCTGCTCATAGTTTTTTGTTGTTGCTCTGTCCAATGAAAGCATCATGCCCCTGTTAAGTCATAAAGCGGGGGCATGGTTTTAGATCAAAAGTCCTCTAAGAAGCTCGCATGAAGAAAAAAAGACTAACCTCCATATTTTTTTTATTAGTGGACTGCCTGGTTTTAGCGACATATCTAACAGGGTTCCCATTTCTAAAATATTCCATGACTTTCCATATACCTTACAGAATGTACATGACAATGGACAAAAGCTCACTGGGCAATACAATGTGGAAAAAGAACAGAATACATTTTTCTGATCATTTCATTTCCAAGGAGTGATCAATATGCAAAATTCCCTGACTATCCCTCTGGAATGCACATCAGAAAATTCCATGACTTTCCAAAAACAAATCACTGACCTGTGCGAACCCCGACTACACAAAAAATGAAAACAATACTATCTATAAGTGGATAATAATGATGACTCATAGTATTTCAATATCATTAATAATATCCTGATTATTCACAACCTGATTAGTAAAATGCTGTGTCAGGATGAAAAGAACGCACCAAACACAAGTACAAGACATAAAAACTGACATGATATTTAATGAGAAATACACTAAACTGAAAAATTGTACAAATTGAAATAAAATAAAAAATTGCATTATTCTTATAATTTCTTGTACTTATTTTTTACATAGACTCTTCCATTCCATTATTCTCCATGATCATAATATTTCACAGCACAATCCCTCCTTGGATGTTCAGAAATTACATGACTGAAGTTGAGATGGTTTTTGAATGGCATGTTGGGCCTCTGTGGTTGAGTTGTGGGTTCTTCCGCCTGGTCGTCTTTCTTGGCCAATAGCAGCCTTTCCCTCCTAAGAGCCTACACCTCTAAATATGGGGTCTGCGGGGCATTGGACACATCTATCTGCCAATCTACGGGCTGGCTGGGGACATGCCCACACACAGGGTCTCCCTATCCTTCCACACACACACTAATATACAACAAGCACTATCAGTAATATGAGTTGGTGTTTTGTCCGGGTTGTGTATCTGGGGAAAAGAAAATAACACACCTGTTATCAACACACCTAAAATGACTGGAAATGGTGAAAATAGAATGTCACATTTAGTGATTTATTTTCTTGTTTGGTGCCTGATGAATGTGACCCTGGGGTTGGTACAAGGCTATAGCAGATCTCACTAAAGTACACTGACACAATGAGTCTCTTTCTTACTTGAGAGTTGTTGTTGGAGCTGCCTGACCAGTGCTGCGGTCTGCTGCTGCTGTTGAGTCTGCTGCATCTGAGTCTGCTGCATCCCCTGTCGTGGGAACTGACACACACACATATTTCGGTGGTTGAACGTACAGACTATAACTTCACATCATACCTAATTTGAGAGGAATGAACTAATAAAGAAAATACTGTGACCATGACTTGGGACTCATCGTCTCTTTCCAGTAGCACACATTTAGAAAAAAAGATTAGGCAAGAGAGGTCAGAGATTCAGAATCCGAAAATTGAACCAATGTTTGAGACCGTTGACAAGATTGTCCGTCCAAAAATACAACATTTAGGCCTTTGCGCATATGCAACTCGTCCCAAAAATAATTGACTTGAGTTTAACTTTTAATGGCAAAAACAGAATTTATAAGAAACAAATTCCTATTAATGCCTTTGTCTGGCTACGTCAGTCTTGTACTAGTGAATCTCATATCAGTACTCTGCGAGAGGGCCCCAACTGGCAATAAATAAGGCAGGAGTTTCCTCTAGCCAGCTTTAATATGTTAGTTTCCTGCTAATTACTTATACCCATATTATCCTTATCGATATAGGAATAACATCTATTTTCGATATATCGTGCTGACCCAAACCTCTATCCAATAACATGGCTGGTGCCAACCTAGAGGGGCATAGTTCACTAGCCATGCCTTGACTAAACCAGGCTGGACATAAGCAGGGTGCGCTAACCTTAAACTGAACCGACCTCAGTGAAAAGATATACTAGCAAATAACTGTTCAAGTCAGCGTGATATTTGGAAATAGATCAAGGCGAGGTAGGGTTTGATTTTGGACTTGTGGGGTGTTCCTGAAAGCAGAGCCCTATACTACATACGTGGTTTGATGAGTTAGCGAGGTAACTTCGGACAACTCGGTGTTAAGGATAACCGGTACCATGAAAGTGGCTCACCTTTTATACAGGTTCCCTTTATCTAATATTAGGTTTTGGTTGAAGATCTGATAACATTCAGTATCAACAATACGCAGAAATAGTAAAAATCAGAAAGGGGGCAAATACTTTTTCTTGGTACTGTGTGTATATATATATATATATATGTATGCACAGTACCAGTCAAAAGTTTAGACACACCGACTCATTCAAGGGTTTTCCTTTAATTTACAATTTACTATTAATAGTGAATACATCAAAACTATGAAATAACACATATGGAATCATGTAGTAAGCAAAAGTGTTAAATCAAAATATATGTTATATTTGAGATTCTTCAAAGTAGCCACCCTTCGCTTGATGACAGCTTTGCACGCTCTTGGCATTCTCTCAACCAGCTTCATGAGGTAGTCATCTGGAATGCATTTCAATTAACAGGTGTGCCTTGTTCAATGTTCATTTGTGGAATTTCTTTCCTTCTTAATCTGTTTGAGCCAATCAGTTGTGTTGTGACATGGTAGGGGGGGTATACAGAAGACAGCCCTATTTGTCAAAAGGCCAGGTCCATATTATGGCAAGAACAGCTAAAGTAAGCAAAGAGAAATGACAGTTCATCATTACTTTAAGACAAGAAGGTCAGTCAAGAACTTTGAAAGTTCATTCAAGTCGCAAAAACCATCAAGCGCCATGATGAAACTGGCTCTCATGAGGACCACCACAGGAAAGGAAGACCCAGAGTTACCTCTGCTGCAGAGGATAAGTTCATTAGAGTTATAAGCGTCAGAAATAGCAGCCCAAATAAATGCTTCACAGAGTTCAAGTAACAGACATCTCAACAGCAACTGTTCAGAGGAGATTGTGTGAATCAGGCCTTCATGGTCGAATTGCTGCAAAGAAACCACTACCAAAGAACACCAATATGAAGAAGAGACTTGCGTGGGCTGAGAAACACGAGCAATGGACTTTAGACCGGTGGAAATCTCTCCTTTGGTCTGATGAGTCCAAATTGGAGATTTTTGGTTCCAACCGCTGTCTTTGTGAGACGCAGAGTAGGTGAACAGATGATCTCCGCATGTGTGGTTCCCACCGTGAAGCATGGAGGTGGTGGTGTGATGGTGTTTTGCTGGTGACACTGTCAGTGATTTATTTACAATTCAAGGCACACTTAACCAGCATGTCTACCACAGCATTCTGCAGTGATACACCAACCCATTTGGTTTGCGCTTAGTGGTACTATCATTTGTTTTTCAACAGGACAATGACCCAACACACCTCCAGGGTGAGTAAGGGCTATTTGACCAAGGAGAGTGATGAGTGTTGCATCAGATGACCTGGCCTCTACAATCACCTGACCCCAACCCAATTGAGATGGTTTGGGATGAGTTGGACCACAGAGCGAAGGAAAAAAAGCCAACAAGTGCTCAGCTTATGTGGGAACTCCTTCAAGACTGTTGGAAAAGCATTCCAGGTGAAGCTGGTTGAGAGAATGCCAAGAGTGTGCACAGCTGTCATCAAGGCAAACAGGGGCTACTTTGAAGAACCTAAAACATAAAATATATTTTGATTTGTTTAACACTTTTGTGGTTACTACATGATTCCATATATGTTCTTTCATAGTTTTGAAGTCTTCACTATTATTCTACAATTCATGAGTAGGTGTGTCCAAACTTTTGACTGGTTCTGCACAAACATAGTATACACACACAAATTTGTACATATCATTTTTTGGTTCATTTTGAAAGATAAACTTGAATACACGTTGTTGGTTGTCAAGTCAATTATACCATGCTAATTTCAAGTCTATATTTCTCAAAAAGATTAAGTTAAATGTGAATATTTAGGACAGTTAGTTGGCTAAGTTGATCCGTCTTTTTGGAACCACCCCCGGGTAATTTGACAGCGTAACCCTCTAAGTGGAACGTACCATGGGTTGCTGCATGCCCAGGGCCTGGTTCTGAGCCTGGGTACCGGGGGGCTGGGCTGACGCTACCTGCTGTTGTTGTTGTTGCTGCTGCTGTTGTTGTTGAACTTGTTGGGGCTGGACCTGTTGCTGCTGTTGAACCTGTTGCTGCTGCTGAACCTGTTGCTGCTGCTGAACCTGTTGCTGCTGCTGAACCTGTTGCTGCTGCTGAACCTGTTGCTGCTGCTGAACCTGCTGCTGCTGAACCTGCTGCTGCTGCTGCTGAACCTGCTGCTGCTGAACCTGTTGCTGAGCCTGCTGCTGCTGTTGTTGTTGCTGAGCCTGCTGCTGCTGTTGTTGTTGCTGAGCCTGCTGCTGCTGTTGTTGTTGCTGAGCCTGCTGCTGCTGCTGCTGTTGTTGTTGCTGAGCCTGCTGCTGGGCCTATAGGGCCAGGGACAAACACAGGAAAAGAGCAGGGTTAGACCATAGTACAACTACACAGGAATTCCAACACTGACTATGATGCTGGAGCAGCAGTGGGCTAATAACAGCCCATGGGATGTTATTAGGGTTGATTATTTTGGGTTGCAAAAAAACACTCCAGGCCTCTCAAACATCTAAAACTAGATAGAAAGTATGTAGAAATGGGACCTATATTATTTCAAATAACAGCCCTTTTTCTGGCCTGTAAATAGACTGAAGAACAAATCGGCCCCCCCCCAAAAGAAATCGGTGTGGCCCTCAGTTGAATTTCGAAATCTCATGTGGCCCTAGAGCCAAACAAATTTGTCCACACCTGTGTTAGATCATCAGGTAAAGCATTGAATGAATGTTCAAGTGGTTATGTAGATATATAGCACATTGAGTGGCAATAGCAGTACATGTGTTGTTGCAATAGTATTGACCCACTGTTCCATGTTGGTCTGTAGTGTTAGAGATTGTTAGTAGTATTTAGACAATTAGACAAAGCATACTCTGAGTGCCTGCTGTCTGAGGTACTGCTGCTGTTGCTGCTGGGCTTGTTGCTGCTGGGCCTGCTGTTGCTGCTGCTGCTCGGCCAGCATCTGGTTTGGTCTCATGCCCGGGTGGACCCCCATGTGGCTCAAGGGCTGCATGACGGGAGCTGGCTGGATGGACTGGTGGGGAAACCTGGAGATGGTGGAAGAGAGACAGATTCAGTGGACCGGTACATCATCAATGTTTCATAAATACACCACTATATCTTGAATAAGGTCACTATTGTCCAATAGTGCTACAGCATGGAACAAAGACATGTTCTGTGACTGCACTGTCCAATGTTCCCATCTACCTCATTAAATTAAATCAAGAGTCCAGTTTAAAGGTGGGACTGACTGATAACGCTGTATCCAGATACTAGGCAGTGATGCTAAATGTGACATATTTAAGGCCTTGATATGTGCAAGAAAAAGGAGTGAAAAATGGAACCCCATGAACACAATATGAGCTAAAAGTAACCTAAATATCCATAATAAATGGACAGTAGACAACCCTGTGCTATTGGAGTGTATTGTCCACACCCCCACCCCTCTGCAACTCCTCCCTCCTGCCCACCTTGGTGTGTTCTGCATGGTGTGTGAGTAGCCCGGTGCCTGCTGGTGAACATAGCCGCTGGGCCTCTGCCTCAGAGAGTCCACCACGGCCGGGTTGGCCCCCGGGTGGCTGCCCTGGAAGCCCTGGTTCCC
Organism: Oncorhynchus nerka; assembly: GCF_034236695.1. NCBI lineage: Eukaryota > Metazoa > Chordata > Actinopteri > Salmoniformes > Salmonidae > Oncorhynchus > Oncorhynchus nerka. Next base: position 67,380,236 of record NC_088401.1, read on the forward strand.
ATATGATGGAGGGACTATACCACCCGCCTGAGAGGGGTGTGGCTGCATCCCAATGTGGGAGCCGTACGTGGTATATCCCTGGGAGATGTTCTGCACATGGAGAGAGGGAAACCAGAATGTTCATGAAAATAGGACCAATATGCAGGGAGGAGATGGGTAGAATACTGATGATCAGGAATAGAGGACACTGGTTTATACATGCGGTCAATTTCAGAGGTGGAGGAAATATGAGAAAACAAGTTCTACAGATTCATCGGGAAAGAAAATCACATGAAATGTTGCTGAGAGTGTCTCATCTGAAAGACTTGCCTGGCTTGGCTGCATGGAGCTGTATTGTTGGTTAGGCGTCATCTGCCTCATCTGTGGTCCTATCATACTCTGGTTCTGAAAATTACAAGAGACAACAGTCATCCTCCGACGTTCTCTAAAAGCAATGTGCTGCTTTTTACACCTGAAGGCCAACATTTTTTTCTCCACATGGAGTGAATTCCAACTCAAACTTATCAACATGTCCTGCGTACAGCGAAAACCAGGTTCAAGGTCCTATTCTGTGAGCATGTTAATAACACTTCTAGAAAACCCCTCAGGCACACTGTGGTAGATCCAGTCCAGAATAACCTCTGTACTCACTACTGTTCCCTTCCAGTGGAGTCTAGTTACTGCACACTCACCAGTCTGACCTGTAGCTGCTGGCGCAGAATCTGACCCTGCGGAATGTTGGGTTGGGGCTTGTAGCCCATCGGGTACTGCTTGTCCATGCCCATCATGCCTGGCATGCCACCTTGCATGCCGGGCATCATGCCTGGGTAGCTGGGCCGCGTGGGCATCATCTTGCCCATTTGAGGGTTCCGGGCTGGTCGGTACGGGGTGTCCAAACCAGGGCCTCCTGAAGGAGAAAAAGATGAGCGTTATAATGTCAAAATTCCAAATAGCTTCAACACAGTCCCGGGGGAACTACAAGGTTGCAGGGTTTTGCTCCACCCCAGCATTAAAATCTAGTCCTGGGCTGGAACAAAACATGTCACATTCAAAGGTCATGAGAGGAATACAGGTTTCCAGAGTGTTTTGTTTCTTGATAGTAATGTAAAAACACACTAGTAATAAATACAACAGGGCCTGTATTCATCAGTATCGGAGTAGGAGTGCTGACCAAAGATCAGGTACGCACCCCCACTGTCCTTGTCATCTTATTCGTCATGATCTATAAGGCAAACCTGATCGTGGATCAGAACCCTGATTTTAGACAATGATAATGTTGGCACTGACCTGGAGGCAGAGGCTGGTTCTGGGCATACATGCCCATGGGCTGCTGGTTGTAGCCTATCCTGCTGTAGGGGTGGGCCTGCTGGCCCATGAGGGGGTCTGGGGGTATACACGTCCCATACGGCAGTCCACCCTGGGTACGGGTCACATAGTCCTGGAGAGAGGAGAAAACATACATCTTCTATGAGACACGCTACTTGTATAGAACGGTAATATGTGGGCCTCGCGAGTGGCGCAGCGGTCTAAGGCACAGCATCGCAGTGCTAGAGGCATCACTACAGATCTGGGTTCGATACCGGGCTGTGTTGCTGCCAGCCACAAACCGGGAGACTCATGAGGCGGCGCACAATTGGCCCAGCGTCGTCCGGGTTAGGGGAGGGTTTGGCCGGCCGGGATGTCCTTGTCCCATCATGCTCTAGTGACTCCTGTGGCGGGCCGGGCAGATGCACACTGACACAGTCGCCAGTTGTACGGTGTTTCCTCTGACACATTAGTGCGGCTGGCTTCCTGGTTAAGCGAGCAGTGTGTCAAGAAGCAGTGCGGCTTGTCAGGTCGTGTTTCGGAGGACGCATGGGTCTCGACCTTCGCCTCTCCTTAAGGGAGTCCGTAAGGGAGTTGCAACGATGGGATAAGACTGTAACTACCAAATAGATATCATGAAATTGGCGAGAAGAATGAGTAAAAAGAAAAAAAGGGGGGAAAAAAAAGACGGGTCATATGTGCAATAACATCATCATCCAGCTTTTGGACCCTTAGAACAAGGCCTTCAAATCCCTCGTCAAGATGCCACGCATGAGTGCTTAAAGCTATGAGTAACTTTATATTTCTAGATCTTGCCTAAGTAGAATACATGACCTGTCCCAGTGTTGGACAGGACCTGTCCCAATGTCTCACTAACCTCAGTCTTGTTGGACAGGACCTGTCGCAGTGTCTCACTAACCTCAGTCTTGTTGGACAGGACCTGTCGCAGTGTCTCACTAACCTCCGTCTTGTTGGTGGACTGTGTCTTCTTCTTCTTGGTCTTCTTTTTGGTAGAATCGGACGACACCGCAGGGACGCTCTTCTCCGGCTTCACTGGCTCTGCCATCTTCTTCTCGGGTTCCTGGGGCGCGGGCGTGGGCGGCTCCTCATCCTCAGGGGGCAGGGGGAGGGGCTCCAGATAGTAACTGCGCGGCTTGGGCTTCAGGTGGGTGTGGTAGAGGAGGAAGCGCTGCTGTTCTTCGAACTTGGTCACCTTACGGTCCACGCGCACCGTACCAAACCAGCCCCAGGAGAGAGGGGCCGAGTGCTTGAGGCCCTCGAACACATCCCACGGAGAGATCTTCTGCTTGGTCGACACTTGGAGACCCTGACGGAAAGGAGGAAGATGGTTTTACATCGATAAAAATTACAATTAGTGGTGTTGCCACAAATATCTCCTGACAACTACGATATTGAGATGCAGGAAAATTAAGCAGATGGGTTAAAATACTATATGTTTTCAGAAACTTTGAGCATTTGAAGGTGCCTGGACTACATCTAGACAGAGTGTATGGTTTACAGTTTTGGGACTATTCCATTGGTTCCACTTCACCAGGCAATCTCAATCAAGTATTTGAACTAAAACCCAGGTCTGCTATTTAGAGAAGTTACTGAAGACATTCCTAGTGAACAGCTGAAAGACAAGATTTTATGAAGAACCGTGTGGGCCAAAAAGTCAATCTCAATACTGGTGACAGAGAAACAGTAATATAGGCAACAATTGAGTTGACAATGCCTTCAAAGGCTCAGAGCTCATAGTACTGTACCTCCTTCTCAAAGCCAGCGATCTTGTTTCCCTTGGTGTCAATAAGCGAGCCCTGTGGTTCACACGTGATGACATCACGGGTCTGCTTGGGCAGAGGGAGCAGCTGCCGCACCTTCTCCAGACTCTCTGACTGCCGGTCACCGAGCTCTTTCTGCAAATACACAACATTTGAGTTGTTGATACCTTTGAGCAGAGAACGAGACAAAAAGTATTTAATTGAAATGTTTCCTAGCATTGAAAGTGGTTTGATTCAACTGAATTCTAGGTGAGTGGGGACCTCTTGTGGCGAGCACAGAGCATAACACCCTTCTATTGACTTCAATACATAAAATACAAATGGTGGAATACTCTGCTACATAGGACATACATTATTATATATTCCACATAACCACAAGTATGTGGACACCTGCTCGTCAAGGATATCATTCCAAAATCATGGGCATTAATATGGAGTTGGTCTCTACTTTGATGCTATAACAGCCTCCACTCTTCTGAGATGGCTTTCCACTAGATGTTGGAACATTGCTGCAGGGACTTGCTTCCATTCAGCCACAAGAGCATTAGTGAGGTTGGGCACTGATGTTGGGTGATTAGGCCTGGCTCGCAGTCGGCGTTCCAATTCATCCCAAAGGTGTTCGATGGGGTTGAGGTCAGGGCTCTGTGTAAGCCAGTCAAGTTCTTCCACACCGATCTCAACAAACCATTTCTGTATGGACCTCGCTTTGTGCATGGGGGGGCATTGTCATGCTGAAACAGGAAAGGGCCTTCTCCAAACTGTTGCCTCAAAAGTTGGAAGCACAGAATCATCTAGACTGTCAGTGTATGCTGTAGCAATAAGATGTCCCTTCACTGCAACTAAGAGGCCGAACCCAAACCATGAAAAGCAGCCCCAGACCATTAATCCTCCTCCACCAAACTTTACAGTTGGCACTATGCATTGGGCAGTGTGTGTTCTCCTGGCATCCGCCACACACAGATTTGTCCGTCGTACTGCCAGATGGCATTGCTCATGGTGATCTTAGGCTTGTGTGCGGCTGCTCGGCCATGAAAACCCATTTCATGAAGCTCCCGATGAACAATTATTGTGTTGATGTTGCTTCAAGGCAGTTTGGAACTCGATAGTGGGTGTTGCAACTGAGGACAGACCATTTTGACGCATTTCAGCACTGGGCAGTCCTGAGCTTGTGTGGCCTACCACTTTGCGGCTGAGCCGTTGTTGCTTCTAGATGTTTCCACTTCACAATAACAGCACTTACAGTTGACCGGGGCAGCTCTAGCAGAGCAGAAATTTCAATGAAATTTGATCAACTTACTTGTTGGTAAGGTGCCATCCTTTGACGGTGGCACGTTGAAAGTCAGAGCACTTCAGTAAGGCCATTCTACATCAATGTTTATCTATGGAGATTGCATGGCTGTGTGCTCGATTTTATACAGCAAGGGTGTGGCTGAAATAGCCAAATCAACAAATTTGAAGGGGTGTCCACATACTTTTGTATATATAGTGTACATCCAGTGTGATCTTACCCGGAGCTTCTTGACCAGGTTCATATAAGCCCTCTTGTTCTCCTCCATGCTGCCCTGAGAGATGCTAGACATGTCAGCAGCCAGCGTGCCATTAATTAGCACACTCAGCATGTCTAGTACCGTGGTGAAGAGCTCACTGAGCGAGAGAGAGAGGAGGGAGAGAGAGAAAGAGGGAGAGAGAGAAAGAAAGAGAGAGAAAGAAAGAAAGAGAGAGAGAGAAAGAAAGAGAGAGAAAGAAAGAGAGAACAGGGGGGAGCGAGCAAGCGGGAGGGAGGTAGGGAGAGAGAGGGAAGAGGGGAAATTATACAGTGATGCATTACACGGTGACATTACAATAACAACAAATGAACACATGAAGTTTAAAATGTGTGAGCAGTTGTGTTGTGACTTACTTGTTGGACTGCATGTCCACTGTACCGCTACTAATTATGTCGAGGAGTAGCACGGCCCACTCCGTGGTCTGCTGTGTACTGCGTTGTACCGTGTCAAACATCCCACCCACCTGGACAGCAAAGATAACACATCCAATTTCTTTTTAGTATGCATGAAAACTCAAAGGGAGAGAGTAAAAAAAAAACATTATAATAATTTGATCTCTACATAGTTTAAATGGATAAAACAACAGTGTTCTGTAGAAGTAAGTAAATGGGTTTAATCCGTTTACAGACGTACTTTCTGTTAAGTTCATGTTTTAAGTATCCCTATATTTCTGTTATTACGGTGCTATCACTCTGTTATTAGTAAGCCTGCGCCGGAGTCTCACTGTTGATGGACCTGGCCTGAGTGCAATGGCAACCATGTACTGTGGAAATAAGGTTTAGTAAACGTTGTTAAACTGGAACCTAGTCGTCATGTCATTTAAATTAACACTTTCCAATCCTTCCTAGTGAGGAATTTCTGTCCCCTTAGATACCATCTGGTCCAAACTGATACAAGTGACCACTTCCAGGCATGACAGGGATAACATGACGATGGTGATGAAGAGCCCTCACCAGATTAAGCCGCAGCTTCAGCGCCTCATGCATCATCTGCTTGGCCTTGCAGTCGTCCTGGTACTGGTCTTCCCGCCAGTTCGTTACAATCTGGAAGATGGAAACGCAGCCAATAGCCGCAGTCGGCATGAGACGGCACATTTAGCCAACATTAAGCACACCGAGGGGGGGAATCCTAACATGAGATGTACATTTTTACACAAAAGTGTGTTCATTGATGTCAACGGAATCTTCAGTTATGCACACAGATCTCAAGTTGGGATTTGGGTCTAATAGAGGTGAGGTGGGAGAAGACGGGGGGAGTTGTCTGACGACTCCAGCTGAATTCTTCCGCTGCTCTATGTTAGCTACATACTTCTGTCATTTTGACGTCACTTCAACAATGTCAGTCTGACTGTTGTACAAAACAAAGTCATCAGTGATTGGATTATCTCTAAGTAATCAGAGTATTAAAACCAATGGGATTTTCAAACCGCTGCTTTACCCACATGTGTTCTGGCTCTGGCCCAACCCATCAATTTCTGGGAGCAATGTGTTTTTGTGTTCTAGAAATCGTCAGGGAGGTAAACCCCCGATCCAGACTCATTGCAGAAAGGAAACAAACTTCTGTGGGTGTGGCGTAGGATTTGGAGTTTGGGTAGACAGGAAAATGGAGGAGAGGCTGTGTTGAGTGTTACCTGCTGCACCTGGCTGTAGAGGGAAGTGAGGAGGCCCTCCCTCTGCTCATCCTGGCCTTTTAGACAGGTCAGCACCAGAGACAGGAAGGGCTGCTGGCTCAGCAGAGACATGCTAGAAACAGACAAAAGTGTAAGGGCAATACATCCACCATCAATTTGGGAATATTGAAGCTGGGGCAAAAATGTTATCATAATTGCATCATAATTATGATAACATTTTTGCCCCAGCTTCAATAATAACTCCTGCATCCAATTTGTTTTTAGTATCTAACGCAGATTACCAAGCTTTCTGGATGAAAGTACAACCATGTTGACAAAATGAGCATTATCGACATGACCCAAAATAGTCAGGGTGAGTCATCTGACCTCTTCTGTTTCTGCCGGTCTCTCTCCTTGCGTGAAGAGGACCCCAGATGCTGGCCCTTCTCTAGCTCCTCCCCTGCCGCCTTCAGGACGTGGCCCTGGACCGAGGTGGGCAGCTTGGCTATCAGTGGCGCCACCAGCCACACACCAGACCGCTCAGACGAACTGGGGGAACACAAAGAAAAATAATAAGCTGTTACGCTGAGGTTAGATTTCACCAACAATGAGAAAGCATGTTTGATGATTCTTTAGCTTAGGGGTAGGAAACTAGATTCAGCCACGGGATGATTTGTGTCACAGCGGATGGTCGGTGGGCCAGAACATACAGTGGGGCAAAAAAGTATTTAGTCAGCCACCAATTGTGCAAGTTCTCCCACTTAAAACGATGAGAGGCCTGTAATTTTCATCATAGGTACACTTCAATTATGACAGACAAAATGAGAAAGAAAATCCAGAAAAATCACATAAGTATTTGGTCACCTACAAACAAGAAAGATATCTGGCTCTCACAGACCTGTAACTTCTTATTTAAGAGGCTCCTCTGTCCTCCACTCGTTACCTGTATTAATGGCACCTGTTTGAACTTGTTATCAGTATAAAAGACACCTGTCCACAACCTCAAATAGTCACACTCCAAACTCCACTATGGCCAAGACCAAAGAGCTGTCAAAGGACACCAGAAACGAAATTGTAGACCTGCTCCAAGCTGGGAAGACTGAATCTGCAATAGGTAAGCAGCTTGGTTTGAAGAAATCAAAATCAAATCAAATTTATTTATATAGCCCTTCGTACATCAGCTGATATCTCAAAGTGCTGTACAGAAACCCAGCCTAAAACCCCAAACAGCAAGCAATGCAGGTGTAGAAGCACGGTGGCTAGGAAAAACTCCCTAGAAAGGCCAAAACCTAGGAAGAAACCTAGAGAGGAACCAGGCTATGTGGGGTGGCCAGTCCTCTTCTGGCTGTGCCGGGTGGAGATTATAACAGAACATGGCCAAGATGTTCAAATGTTCATAAATGACCAGCATGGTCGAATAATAATAAGGCAGAACAGTTGAAACTGGAGCAGCAGCACAGTCAGGTGGACTGGGGACAGCAAGGAGTCATCATGTCAGGTAGTCCTGGGGCACGGTCCTAGGGCTCAGGTCCTCCGAGAGAGAGAAAGAAAGAGAAAGAAAGAATTAGAGAGAGCATATGTGGGGTGGCCAGTCCTCTTCTGGCTGTGCCGGGTGGAGATTATAACAGAACATGGCCAAGATGTTCAAATGTTCATAAATGACCAGCATGGTCGAATAATAATAAGGCAGAACAGTTGAAACTGTGGGAGCAATTATTAGGAAATGGAAGACATACAAGACCACTGATAATCTCCCTCGATCTGGGGCTCCACGCAAGATCTCACCCTGTGGGGTCAAAATGATCACAAGAACGGTGAGCAAAAATCCCAGAACCACACGGGGGGACCTAGTGAATGACCTGCAGAGAGCTGGGACCAAAGTAACGAAGCCTACCATCAGTAACACACTATGCCGCCAGGGACTCAAATCCTGCAGTGCCAGACGTGTCCCCCTGCTTAAGCCAGTACATGTCCAGGCCCGTCTGAAGTTTGCTAGAGAGCATTTGGATGATCCATAAGAAGATTGGGAGAATGTCATATGGTCAGATGATGGAAACATCATGCTTTAGGGCTGTTTTTCTGCAAAGGGACCAGAACGACTGATCCATGTAAAGGAAAGAATGAATGGGGCCATGTATCGGGAGAGTTTGAGTGAAATCCTCCTTCCATCAGCAAGGGCATTGAAGATGAAACGTGGCTGGGTCTTTCAGCATGACAATGATGCCTCTACTTTGTGTGTAAAGTAGAGGCAAAGAAACCCATGCGCAGAACGTGATTCAGATCTTCAGCTCTGGTGAAAAGGGATTCATGGGGGCGGGAGGGGGAGGTTACCTACAGTTCCGCAGTCTCTGCCTATTTTTTTAAAATGGGAGGGAGAATTTATAAAGGTCACACATACACACCTCAACACTGGTTTCTTGCTTGGGTTGTTGCTGTTGGAGGCAGAACCTCCGGCGCCGGCTGACCCGTTCCCTGAGAGGTTGGTGGAGTTCATCTCCGCTGACTTCTGGAACACCTCGATAGTGGCCTTGGCGATGTTCTCCAATAAGGAGTACAGCTCCTGCAGGGAGACAAGGAAGACGAGTTCGTCCAAACCTCAATCACAGGGAATTGATCCCTGAACAAGATGGCTGCCATTATCACCACATTCTACAGTTATGAAGGGTTATGACATAATCCACTATCTCAATGTACTTCATTGAATCAAAGGTACACTTGAACTTTACAGATGGATTGTAATTCTAAATCAATATTTTATTGAGAAAAAAACAAAAATGCTTAATTGTGCCTAGATGGCAGTGTTGTGAGTGTTTTCAGGACCTTACAGGACACTGGAGTCTGGTAACTTACGTTGTTAGTACTCTGCTTGATCATAAGCTGCAGCTCCAGGGATGACTGTCTCATGGTCCACTGGTCCATGTTCTAGAGGCAGGAGGATAGGACACCACTTTTAGACATGTATATAACACAATCATCTCCAAGCAGTTAAATAGTCAGAGACCTTTAGCTCCACTCTCCCTGTAGTGCTGCTTTAGTCAGCAGATGGCAGTAATGTCATTCACAAAACTCAGAACACTCATATACCCTAATGTGGTCTGCTGAGCTAAGGCAGGGGTTCAGAGACAGTTCACCCACTGATTCATTCTAGCACCCACAACCCCCCCATTTCTAATGAATGTGCCGTGTGAGTCTTTCTGCTGTGCTCTCAGCCATCCCCAAGGATCATCTAGGGCTGACACTGATTCACTTACAACTTGCCTTGATGGCTTCAAAAAACCATTTCAAAGCAATTTCCAGAAAAAGCTTTTAGGTCATACATCTGCTGCCCTTGATGGAAAAGTGAAAAGTCTACTCTGCCCATGAGAAGTGCTGTCTGTTGCCAGGGCAACATTCAGCGCAGACAGAAATGTAATGTTTCTTTATTCTACATTACAGAAAGGCATGTTTGTTCCACAAAGTTTTTATCTGAACGTTCCACAACAGGGCTGAACGCAGCCCTGTGGTCAGTGCATAGGGCTTGTGTGGGCTGACCTGGAGGATGTGTTTGATGCGCTGCCTCTGGGGGTTGTCCCCCTCCTCACTGTCCAGCTGGCGGTGGGGGTAGCAGATGAGCTGCAGCAACCGCTGGGCCTGGATGTTAACCAGCACCGGGTCCTGCAGGGCACTGCTGTCCTCCGACAGGGACCTGAGACAGCGCTCGCCCACCCACTCCTGTCAGAGGATAGCAGGAGAGATGAGTGAAGAGAGAGAGATCACCAAGGGGTATATACTGAACAGGGTTTGGGTTAATTCAGTTTTCAATTCAGTCAATGCAGAAAGAGAATCTAAATTAAAATCATAATTTGAAAATTCCTTATTGTATCATATGAAGAAAAAATATATTCACTACATCAATTTAAAAATACTTTCAGAGTTTTCCACTGTACACAATCTGTCTACAACAGCTAGGCACACACTCCTTTAATTTATGGTAAGAGCAAATTGAGATTTACAATGACTGCACCTGTCGACATTCAGCAACTACCACTAGACAATGTGCTTCTCTGTGGAAAACAGAAGTACTGGTCATGACTCAAGTTTGTAATTGTTGGTGTTTTGGAGGAAAATAACAGACTAACGGGTGGGGGGGTCAACCTTGCCTCATGAGAGCACAAGTGACCCGTATTCAAAAGTTATCTATCGGATAGGATTAAATGCATAGAAATAGAGTGCCAATACCAGAGAAGGGGTCAATTCCATTTCAATTCAGGAAGTGAACAGAACTTCCAGTAGCTTTCAATTTGAAAAATTTGAATTTCAGTTTACTCCTGGGTTGACTGAAATGAAACTGTAATGAAATGGACATTACTGCATTCGGAAATATGCAGCTTCTGGTGTGAGGGAAAAATGTAACCCTGGTGTGAACGATAACCTTCTTTCTCATGTTCTCACCTGTTGGCAGATGCTCTTCAGCACATACTTGGCGTACACGTCCAGGCTGGCCGTTTCTATGGAGACGGTGCGGCCGCCCGACTTCTTGGAACCCATGTCGTCTTCAGCGATGTCATCGAGGGCGGCGGGGTGAGAGAATCCCGATCCCTTCAGTTCTGCATCGCCTAGAGAGAGATGGAGATAAAATGTTACAAAATATATAACTTAAGGGTTATGTGGTCTTACTGGTGACCAGTTGTAATTATAGTTATTAAATTTCTATCTATTACATCAATCTAATCACATTCAATTGTCAAAGTGGACTTATATGCAACTTTAAGGACAAAATAATAGCATAATACTGAGAGTTGTACCCAGCATAAAGACGGCCTTTAGGACAGCAAAAACAGCTCCAACCACTATGCTGTTCTGTGAGGCAGCCAGAAGGTGACGGTCACACGACGACCGGATCCCAACAGAAGATTTATCTGCAAAATATAAAATTGTATCTTTAAAACAATCATTAAATCAAATAATTAATTAATTAACATTTGCTCCGATGTGGGTTCAAATGGGTGTGGGGAGCCGGGGATTGCTGTGTGTGTACCTGACTTGGCTCCATCCTGGGGGCAGGGGTTGCGCTGGGGGGTCTTGAAGAGGTGCAGCAGGATCCTGCAGGTCAGACGGGCTCCGGGCTCAGAGTCCTGCTCACTGCAGGCTGGGGGGAGAGACAAACAGAGAGCAGTAGAAAGGTAGGTTAGAGGGGCACACACACACCCTCAACAAGGAATCTGAAGGGGATTAAAACTGCTTTAGTCAAATTCTAATACATAATAAATGGGCCAGTATGACCAAAAAAATAGACTTTACACTAACAGCCTTGAGCTTCAAGTTGTCAAGATGACATGGCAAATGAATAACACAGCCAACTACAGAGAACAGAAGCGTTTGAAGAACTTGGAAGGTGTCCTAAATTGACTTTCAAGGAGTACCAAATACTAAGTGCCATTTTCAGAGCCTGGCTGCGAAGGAGTGTCGCCAAACAAGAATTCGAACTGCTGGCTGAGGAGGAGAAGGGAAGGGTGGAGGGGGTTGTCTGGCCGTACGTGTGGTAACTAACGCCCACAGGGGACTTTAAAAACAGGCTGAATGGGGCCTTGTCCCCTGAGCAAGGGGCAGCCTTGACTGGCCACAGCACATGTGCGTGCGTGTGCACACAAACTGCAGAGTGGACTCAAACACATTGTGGCATTTACCTCCCTCTCAGACAGACAGAAGTAAGCAATGCATTATGGGGCAGGGAGTTCCCTCGGTGTACCATTCAATAATTTCTAACAGGACCTGTTGGCTGGGTAGCTAGGCTACATTAAATATAGATCCTGTAGAGAAACTTGAGAATCTGTTAGTTAAAGTCTGGGTGGTATTCATTGGGGCATGAGCTTGAAAACGTTTTCCAACAAAAAGTGAAAATGTACATTTTAGGGCTGGGCGATATGACAATATATATCGTGTGACGCTAGACCTTTTTCTATCATTTCATATTGTGCTCTATAGTTTATTTCGTTGTGTCGCAAATCACACTCTTTACGGCAATATTTTTTCGTCAATTGGACGATGCTTTGCGTTCTTCCACACAAATTTGTAAAACAAACAAACATGGAAGACAGTCTGTGTGACACTGAGCTCGTACCTAAAAGAGAGGCAACTTTGGTCGCATGGACGTGGTTTGGGTATGAAGTCTGACACGGACCAGAAAACTGTGCACTGCCAAATATGCCGGAGGCCGGTCCCGAAAACAGGCTGAAACACCACTAACCTATTTTACCACCTACACAAGAATCATGTAAAACAGAGAGTCTACGGATAAGACCCCAAAAAGTACGGTCGAGTGCTCAAAACAAACCCTCGACTCAGACATTGCAAGAGGCTTTTGCCCGCGGCACACCATATGGCAAAGAATCACGAAGATGGAAGGAGATAACAGCTGCAGTTACAACTTACATCTGCAAAGACACGGCCACAATTTGCACGGTGGAGAAAAGGGTGTTTCGTGAGCTGGTGCCAACACTCGACTCAAGGTACCAAATGCAAATTGATGTGACACGTATTAATGCCAAAATAACATGCAAAACATGCATAATAAGCAAGCCCCCCCCACAAATATATATTTTAGACCTACATTTATTTTATTTGCAACTGTAGTTGAAGTGTTTTCTATTTATACATACATATTTGTACATGCTTAAGTTAAAATTTGCACAGGTTCTAAATTTAAAAAATAATCAAATATGAGTAAGTACCTCTATTTGTTTGAGTATAATTCAAAATGTAATAAGAAATAGGCCTTTACATGGTCATTTCATATAAACATTCATTTAATTGACAGAAAATGTGCTATATTGTGATATGTATCGTTATCAGGATGAGATTTTGGCCATATCACCCAGCCCTAGTACATTTCTTATTGGACAAGTCCAGGTAGTCCCTCAATGTTTCAGTTCGTTTTCTTTCATTTGATGCCTAAGAACAGGACCCTGGCTACGGGTCTGGGGCTGACAGAGGAGCTCTTACCAGCGTTGAGGAGGGAGGGGATGGCTACGCAGCGGACCAGGTCCTCCAGAAGAAGACACTGTCGGGCAATGAGGATGGCTACAAAGGTGGCCAGAGAGTCATGGAAGGAGAGATCGCTGACCTGAGACGGAAGAGAGAAGGAAACAGAGAGGAAATGTTCACACTTGATGTGAACGGCTAATTATTGGAATGTAACTGTCAGTGTTCCCCTCTAACCTGTGCCTCTCAGAGCCTGAGTGAGCAACGCACATTAATTGGTGCAGAGAGAGAGGCGCAAGGCTTGCAAGGTGTGTGTATGCTGCGAGTGTGAACACTCACGTCCACGTTGCACAGGAGGTCGTTGAAGCCACAGTTGCCGTTGTTGGAGGAGCAGCAGAGGGCTTTGAGGACGCCCAGCCACTCAGCACTCAGAGAGCGACAGTAGGCAGTCAGCTCCGCACATAGGATCCCAATGTCATTCACCCTGCAGAGATAGACATTAAACTTGTAACACCTTACTATTGAATTCAGGTAAGATACCTGGTAAGTTGACATTTACTAAGTAAAGAATCCTGTATTGTTTCAATGCATCTGGACGTTTCAATAATTGATTGTTGATAATGGTTTTATAGAAAAACAATGCTTGCCTCTCGGGGTCCCTGTGGTCCACGCACACGTCCATAAGCACGTTGCAGACGAAGCTGTAGCGGTTGGCGGGGCTGTCATTGAGGATCTTACCCACCATGCTGTGGTTGAAATTGTGGGCCGACGGATTGGCGATGGCCTCCATCATGAACACAGGGTCCCACAGCATGTTGGAGTCAGACGGATCGATGTTACAGTATATGGAGTTCTTCACCTTGGAGCAGAACTCACTGGACAAAAGAGGGAGAGAAAGGCCACCGTTTGGTTCTCCTATCATTATATGGCTACCATGTGGGGAAAAATATTTTAGTTTCAAAACAATATTAGCATGCAACATGACTTGGCCCCCTAAAACATCACAGTGAAACTACAGTATACAATAAAACTGCATTAAACAGTTGCTAGTCCATGTTTATGTTTTACCTGAAGATCTCTCCAAACTTGCTCTTTAGGTGACAGCAGGAGGTATAGAGGTCGTACAGGTAGGCCAGGATGCAGCGCTCGGCTGAGGAGCAGTCGGCTGGGTTCACCCCCGACTTCACCACGATGCGTAACCTGGTCAATGAATAGTATTCAAACACAATGCAAAACAACAAAGGACAGAAATCTTTCTGTACTAAATGAGTTATAGAAGATAGGTTGAATCGAGTGCAGGATACAAGGGCACCAATGGAATAGTCCCAAAAGTGCACACTTCAAAGTATTTGAGGGGCATATTTCATTTAGCTACAATTTTTTATGACCCAGGTCTGTAAAAAAAACAAGAGGCGGGTTTATTGGCAGTGAATAGATTAGGTACCCGACTGTTTCTGCATCCAATAACGCAATGTTATTGAATAGCACCCCCAGGCTATAGAGGTGAATGGTTAAGGCTTGGATAACATTAGCATCCAGGCTATAGAGGTGAATGGTTAAGGCTTGGATAACATTAGCACCCAGGCTATAGACGTGAATGGTTAAGGGCACGGCCAAATTGGACCGTAGATTTTATCCATATCCGTGATTTCCAATGCTTTCTCAATGAGAGTCGCACGTTGTCGGTCAACGAACAAAAAGTTCAGATAAGTTGAACTTTTGACAGGCCGACGGTTACATTAGCCAATTAGAAAAGAGGAGCACGCACAGACCAAAATTCACCCTTTCTAATTTGGTGTCCATTCTCCACGGAGCAGTCTGGCTAAAGCCTAATGGTTAAGCCTGTAAGACTTACCCGTCAAAGACCTGTGCCGTCTGCTCTGGGTTGAGGATGAGGCAGGAATGGTACCTCCTCAGCACGGCCACGATGCACAGACACAGACCTGTGGTATAGCTACCCACCAGACTGGATGACTTGAGCAGCAGCTCTGCCTCCACCAGGCTCAGCTCATTCAGCAGCTAGATACACACAAATGCACGGGGAAGAGAGAGAAGGTAAGTTATAGAAAGATGATTCATACAAATGATACTAAAGGGGGAGAACAGCAGTAAACAACCACTAACAGAAACTGGTGAGAGAGAAGCAGACTCTAGGCATAAGAGTAGACATTAAAGGAAATATTACTGTATAACTATGAGAAGTGGAATTAAATGCTGTGATTATATGCCTTGACATTAGAGACAAAGCTATACCTGAATGGCAAAGTCGATGAGGCCACTAATGTTAAGGGAGTACTCCATGAGGTCAAAGATGAACTGGATGTGCTGGACCAGGGGCAGGTGATAGGACATCCCTAAGGCAAAGCTGGTGATCTGTTCCAGAACATTCCTGGACACCTAGTCAGAGAGAAGGCCAACAGGATTATTACCTCTATACAGTAGTGATTTGCAGTTCGCTAACAATGAGTTCATTTGGAACAACTCTTTTTACTGACTTGAGTCATTTTTTCCCCCTGAGTAACTAATTTGTTTGACCTGCTGGTCGCAATGAGTCCTACAGCAGGATTAATACATGTTCCTCCGGCTCAGCGGCTCCAGAGACGTGCTCCGACCACCAACTGTCGGTCATATGCGTGCAGGACAATAGGTCATGAGCATAGAGAAGAAAAAAACATGTTTAGACAGTAGCGGTGGGTGGGTAAAATCACTGGGAAGGACAAGGCCAAATGATCGCAGGCATCCCTTGTCTTCAATGCTACGGGCGGTAACAATGTCAACTCATTTGGACCAGACAGCATCAGATAGATGGCCAACACGTAGAGAGACAGAGGGGTGCCGTTTCAGTTGCTCAGATGCTTCCTCCTGTGAGATACATTCAGCCTCTTGCGAATTTAAGGAAAATTATGAAACAGATAGACGAAAGATACATTATTATTATTTTTTTAATTGGTACATTTTTTGTGGGAAGCCTGGCTTCCCTGTGCATACATGAATACACACCACTGTGTTTAGAACTGATAATTGATCGCATTGGAGCAAGAATGACTGCAATTAATTGATTATTGAATGTTATTATGGACACAGCTTTGAAGAACCAAAAGCCTCAGCCTCTGCTCAACAAACTTGAATCGTTTTGGGGGCTTCAATTAGCGAACGACTGTGTTTATTACCTTACCCTGGCCAAACACTACACCACGCATATTTGTTTTTTCTCATCAATGTGATGTACAGTATGGAGCGAACAACAGAGCAGCGGAAGAATTTGATGTGAGTTGTCAGGATACTTATTACCCTGACAGTAGTCAATGCATTCCGCCAAGAGTATTTCACAATCTAGTCTGGTTGCGGCCACAACTAGACCTTGTTTCAAAGTGATCAATAAATAATTGTATTGTATTTGTATGTCTAGCAATCAACCAATATACATAGTTTAAAGCACACATTTACAAGTCTGTCACAAATGACAGCTCCAATAAGCCCCCTATGGTGAACGCCATGCTCGTAGAATCATGATCAGGCTTGGAAATGTACTTTTTGGTCCAACAGCCACTGTGGCAAGTAGATTTTAAAAATCTAACCAGCCACTCAGATTTTTTTTTACCAGCCCAAATATTATTCCTTCATAATTATACCAACAAAAAAAACAGATGAGCATGCTTACTAATAAGAAGTAAATGGGGTATATAGCTTCATTTCACTTTTGTGACCTGCATCTTTTAACCAATATGTTAAAACAGATAAACAGTTTTACAACTGAATCAACAAAGTGCATACCCTGCCACAAAAAAACTGAGTGATGCAGCTTATTTATTATTATCAGTTCGGGGATCTACGCTGATATTTTTTTGGGGGAGTCGTCCATGCTCAATCAGGCACAATTATAAGGTGAGACAAAAAAAATTATGTCAGATGGCCCTTTAACAAGGGACAGGCCATTACCATAGTAATTTGGGCACTTGCTTGTCGGTGATAAAAATAAAAGATAATCTCAGACTGCAGCAGACAGTTAAAGTAAACTCAAACTAACATTGAAAAACCTAGCGTGTGAACAGAACGATGTAACTAGTCAAGAAACACAAGGACAAAGTCACACTTTAGTAGCCTTTCTTGACAATTGGACCAACATTTACATGTGGGCTTTGGATTTTTCAAAACCGTTTCCAAATGCTCTGTGTGACCACCCGCCAACTTGGCTGGTAAAACATAAATTCTACCAATGACAAAATCTACCCGCATTTGGCAGATGTTAATTTCCAACCCTGATCATAACTCTTTTTAGTTTTCAGCTCCATCGTTCGAGGTAGGGGGTCCTGTGTGCTTCGCATTACTGACTCGAACGAGTCAAAAAGGCTTGTCAGTAAAGAACCGAACTTCATCAATACTACACAGGCCTACAGTAAAAACATAACCGAATATCCATAAAATTGTATACTCTAGTAAAGTAATTGAAAAATCAGTTTGCCGTTAAAGACATTGTTTTATGAGAATCATTTAACTGTACCTCCAGAAGAATTGAATGGCAGACATATCATAAGTATCGATTTTATACCGAATAACTTGAAGATTCCAATAGCAGGTTTTGGAGCACACTTAAAACGATGAGACTGGACAGCTATGGGGGGGTGTCTCACTTGAGAGGTGACCTGGTGCTGATCAAAATGGGAGAGGTGCTGGAATTTGGAGAAGATGTCCTCTGCTGTGGGGAAGGCTTCAGGCTTAGTCCTCTTCCTCTTCTGTCCTTCCTCTCCTCCTGACAGGGAAGAGACAAATCAAAGTCCTATTAAAAAATATATACAACACATCATGTAAAGGGTTGGTCCCATGTTTCATGAGCTGAAATAGATTCAAAACTTGTTTCATACGCACAGAAAGCTCATTGCTCCTGAATTTTGTACACAAATTCATTTACATTCCTGTTGGTGAGCATTTGTCCTTCGTGCTGGGGACAATAAAAGGCCACTCAAATGTATTCAGATTCCCTCCCCCTTTTCACATTGTTACGTTACAGCCTTATTATAAAATGTATTAAATAGTTTTCCTCATCATTCTACACACAATACCACATAATGACAAAGAAAAAACTGTTTTTTAGAAATGTATTAAAAATTAAAAATACATACATTATATACACTGCTCAAAAAAATAAAGGGAACACTTAAACAATAAAATGTAACTCCAAGTCAATCACACTTCTGTGAAATCAAACTGTCCACTTAGGGAGCAACACTGATTGACAATACATTTCACATGCTGTTGTGCAAATTGAATAGACAACAGGTGGAAATTATAGGCAATTAGCAAGACACCCCCAATAAAGGAGTGGTTCTGCAGGTGGTGACCACAGACCACTTCTCAGTTCCTATGCTTCCTGGCTGATGTTTTGGTCACTTTTGAATGCTGGCGGTGCTTTCACTCTAGTGGTAGCATGAGACGGAGTCTACAACCCACACAAGTGGCTCAGGTAGTGCAGCTCATCCAGGATGGCACATCAATGTGAGCTGTGGCAAGAAGGTTTGCTGTGTCTGTCAGCGTAGTGTCCAGAGCATGGAGGCGCTACCAGGAGACAGGCCAGTACATCAGGAGACGTGTAGGAGGCCGTAGAAGGGCAACAACCCAAGTTCACACTGAGCACATGTGACAGACGTGACAGAGTCTGGAGACACCGTGGAGAACGTTCTGCTGCCTGCAACATCCTCCAGCATGACCGGTTTGGCGGTGGGTCAGTCATGGTGTGGGGTGGCATTTCTTTGGGGGGGGGGGGGGCGCACAGCCCTCCATGTGCTCGCCAGAGGTAGCCTGACTGCCATTAGGTACTGAAATGAGATCCTCAGACCCCTTGTGAGACCATATGCTGGTGCGGTTGGCCCTGGGTTCCTCCTAATGCAAGACAATGCTAGACCTCATGTGGCTGGAGTGTGTCAGCAGTTCCTGCAAGACGAAGGCATTGATGCTATGGACTGGCTCGCCCGTTCCCAGACCTGAATCCAATTGAGCACATCATGTCTCACTCCATCCACCAAACCCACGTTGCACCACAGACAGTCCAGGAGTTGGCGGATGCTTTAGTCCAGGTCAGGGAGGAGATCCCTCAGGAGACCATCCGCCACCTCATCAGGAGCATGCCCAGGCGTTGTAGGGAGGTCATACAGGCACGTGGAGGCCACACACACTACTGAGACTCATTTTGACTTGTTTTAAGGACATCAAAGTTGGATCAGCCTGTAGTGTGGTTTTCTACTTTAATTTTGAGTGTGACTCCAAATCCAGACCTCCATGGGTTGATTGAACTCTTTGGTCTGAATGCCGAGCGTCACATCTAGAGGAAAACCAGCACCATCCCTACGGTGAAGCATGGTGGTGGCAGCATGTTTTTCAGCGGCAGGACTGGGAGACTAGTCAGCCTTGAGGGAAAGATGAACAGAGCAAAGTACAGAGAGATCCTTGATGAAAACCTGCTCTAGAGCACTCGGGACCTGACTGGGGCGAAGGTTCACCTTCAAAAAGGACAACGACCCTAAGCACACTGCCAAGACAATGCAGGAGTGGCTTCGCAACAAGTTTCAATGTCCTTGAGTGGCCCAGCCAGAACCCAGACTTGAACCCGATCAAACATCTCTGGAGACCTGAAAATAGCTGTGCAGCGACGCTCCCCATCCAACCTGACAGAGCTTGAGGGGATCTGCAGAGAAGGGAGAAACTCCCCAAATACAGGTGTGCCAAGCTTGTAGCGTCATACCCAAGAAGACTCGAGGCTGTAATTGCTTCAAAAAGACCTGAGGCTGTAAGGTACTTCAAAAAAGTACTGAGTAAAGGGTCTGAATACTTATGCAAATGTATTACGTTTTATATTTTTTATAAATTTCTAAACCTGTTTTTGCTTTGTCATCATGGGGTATCGTGTGCAGATTGAGGGAAAATATTCTACAATGGATTAAATGTCACATTCTCAAGACCCTTCACTTTCGAAGTTCACATTATAATGAGTGTTCAAATGGCTTAAAATCTAAAAAGGAACAGAGAAGGTTATGCAAAGCACAAGGGAAATGGGCTTGTAACCAGAAGGCCATCTGCTCAACTCCTAAGCAGGAATATGGCTGAACATAAATGACTTGAATGACATAAGAAAAAAGCCCTTTAGGCTGCATAATTATAACTTCTCAAATCCCCCTTGTTAATGTCACATGCTAAGAGAGATAAGATGAGTGGCAGCAAATTACAGCTACTAGCATAGAAATTGGACAGGGTGGAAATGAATATTGAATATAGGATGCTAGCCCTGGAGTCAATCGTCAAAAATCCTGTGTTCAATAATGAAGAACAGAGAGGAAAGAGATAAAGGTTTCTAAGGAAAGTTTTCAACTTGGGAAATGTTATTGAAGGGATCAGATGGAGGCAGATGTAACAGCAGACTCTCTCAAATGGTACCCTATTCCCTACATAGTGCACTACCTTAAGTAGTGGGAATAGGGTGCCGTTTGTGATGTACTAAAAACAGGCACAGCGTCCATCAAAAACAAAGTTAACAAAATAACGTCTCACTGCAATCTGCTCAAACAGTATCTGTAATGTGATAGACAGGGGGCACATCTGCTGAGAGTTGTGGGAATATACAACCTCACTCAATAAATCTATGGTTGCGCGTCACGACTGGTGCTGAAATTCATGTCAAAGCCTGGAGTTTCCAGAACGAGCATAGTCTTTCTCTCTACGTGAACAATTCTAAAAGCAACAGCAGAAAGAAACTGACAGGCCATATTGCTCCGGGGAAAACAGAAGGCCCATAGATGAGGTCATTAAGAACAACAGTCAAATAAGAACTGGAACTAGTACTGTTCTTACCGGTCTCTGCTGTGCTTTTGCGGTTGAGCACCTTCAAGATGTCTTTGGTGATTTTCTTGATGGCGTGCCTCGCTTCGTCTCGCTGCTTGCCCACGCCGTAGAGCACCACCAGTCGCTGGTTACACTCGTGACTGGCACTCTCCTCCTAGGGACGATGACAAGTCAGTCAATGTGTGGACTGTGCATTATGTAGTGGAGGTAGTTCACATTGCCTGAGATCTGAGGACTTAGGCCGGCACTAATAGCTAATGCCTAGACTTTAGCTCAGAAGGCTAACTGTCAAGGAGTGAGTCAATACATGCATAGTGGAGGTAGTTCATTACAGAGCCACCCAGTTGTTATGAGTCACCTGAGGTCTGTCTTTTGTTTAGAGGGCTAACTGTGTCAAGTGAGTCAATTTGTGCATAGGCTATGTAGTTGAGGTTGGGTGCAAAGCAACGCCAGGAAGCTGAAAATATGTGTTTTAGCTTGAAGGGCTAAAATTGCCTTGAGTTAGACCAACAACCAGTCCCAATGTAGCTGCGGTAGTTCACTAAGCTTTGCTGTGGTGATAAGTAAACTTGTCTGAAACTATAAAGCACCCAGAGCCTGGGCTTTAGCTCAGAAGGCTATCATGGTCTACAGTTGCACTGATGACCCAGATTGAATTCCATCTGTGTGTTAGAGCTGAGTCAAAGCCTCTCTCAGGGCTGCTTACCTGGGGGATGGGGAAGTGGGTAGCGTATTGGATGTGGCGGGGTTGCTCGTACACCAATGGGAAGGCAGGATCCAGGGCCTTGTCTTTGCAGGCGCCCTTCCCTTCCTGTTCCGGGGCAGGTTTCTCGGGAGAGGGGCTGCCCTTTGACTCACAGTGAGTGGGGGGAGAAAACATCTACAAAAAAAGAGAAAAAAGAGACAGCTCAAGTTAATAGGGCTGCACACAGCACACGGTCAATGGGACAGTCTGATGGAGCACAGGTAAGAATACTATATAGTTGTGCAAGGGACAATATACACTAGTACACATTAGCTGCCCACTTCTACTGGCATGATGCATATACACCTACCTCATCGAAATTAGCGCTCGAGTTGTGATCGATCTCCATTAACTCGGAAAGACCAGTGTCCTGTATAAAGAAAAGAAAATACACATTTAATTCCAAAATCAATTCAAAAGCAGTGAGTAACTACTGATGATACATTGTGGACACTAGCACAGCTGCCACCACATAACATGCCTCGTTCTTGACGCTGCTGCCTGCATCCTGCTCCTTGCGCTCTGATTCGTCTGAAGGCTCATCACTAGGGGAACGGGGGCGGGGCAGGTGAGAGTCAGAGGCCAGGTCACCGCGGGAGATGAGCGTGCACATGTAGATGTTGTGAGAGAAGACGTCGTGGCGGATGAGCTCGCAGAAGAGCAGCACCAGGTTAGAGAACTCCACACGCTCGCTCTCGTTGCCTGCCTCCGCTGAGAAGGGACATATGGGGATAGTTTGTCACTATACACTCCAGCATTAGCAGCAGTAAGAGACCAGTCATAACCTTTATAATATCATCTTTAACAGACACTTTGATCCAAAGCGACTAAAAGTAGTGCACACATACATTTTCATATTGGGTGGCTAAAGCGGGAATTGAACGTGACGTTGCAAGCGCCATACTCTGATAACTGAGCCACACAGGACCCTGTGTGCCATGCTAACCCAACCTTAAGGTTGCAAAATTTGGGTAACATTCCAAAAACTCCCAGGTTTTCCAGAAATACCTGTGGGGAATTCCATAATTTTCTGCTTATTCCATCCAGGAATCTTCTAACCTGGATTTCTTTCACCCTACTCAACACCAATACCATTTTCCCACTATGTTGCTGACCTGATCCATACTGTGCTGTTGTGGATTTTGAAATTTTCACCATTGTCCTTTTCAGCACTATGGTGGATGTGTAACCAGGCCAGCACAGTACAGTACAGCTCAAGTCCCAAACCCATAGTAGTGCATAACAACTCAACCGCTGGGCAGACTAAATCCAAAAGAGTGCTGGAATCAGGAGATGCAGAGAGCCTAGCGGGCTCATAAATGGAACCCTATATTCCCTATATAGTGCACTACTTTTGACCAGGACCCATTGAGCTGTGGTCAAGTGCCCCTATGGGCCCTAATCAAAAGTAGAGCATTATATATGGTGGTTAATCAAAAATGGGTAACATTTTTACTCTTGTAGGATGGCTAAAATTAGAGTGACTAAATCAATTGAGGTCAGAGAAAAATAAAAAAATTTGGAAAATAGCATTGCGTCAGCTGGGCTGGATGCTGTGGAAGAATTAAGGCTAACGGATAGGCTCACAGTGGAACTCATCTTTCTTCTCAAACCCAGAGGACATAAAACAGTATAGAGGAAATATATACATTTTCATATTCTAGTATTCACTTTTCATATGAATGATTTCAAAGATTTCTCAGAAAAACATTTGTGAAACACCAACGGAGCACTCAGCGTACCGCTAGCTTTTAATTTTCAAAGCCTTTTACATTTAATTCAGTTTGTGTCATGTTAATTTGGCTTTTTGCGACCAGCGGAAACAACTTTGCAGACGAACACCACAACATGTAGAATCCTCAAAAGTCTCTGCGAGAAAGCGCACCACTCTGTCAAGAGAGCTTAGTGCTTATCAGAAGTATTAAGTTAGGAAATCTGGGCAGAGTGGGTAGACACCTTACAGTATAGGGAATAGGGTGTGATTTGGGAAGCAGCCGCAGACAACCCAAATAAGGGAATATAATTGACTACTAGTGAAGTGAAGGGCAGACTCACTGAGCATGGGGGCCTGGGTGTCCAGGAACTGCAGGAGCACGTCTTGAAACACAGGCAGGGTGGCCGCCGAGAGAGATCCTGATGAAACTGAGCCTTTCTCATCCACCACCTCCGACTCGCCGCATCTCTGTGAACACAGACAAGCACACACACAGCCTGAGAACCACTGCCATTGAGCAAATATCCCTTACATCTGTGATAAGCATGGTATAACATCTGAACAATAGTTTCTTCAGTTTTGTATACACAAGTTTGCAGGGAATACAATTTAATTATATGGATTGAGACAGCATTGCACACAACAATAGCCTTGAGGAAATACAAAAACCTACACCTCACATCTTCTAAAACAATTCAGAATCTTGTTATTAAAGGCTGTGGCCATCTTCATCCTTTATTTACACAGGTGAAATCTCGGGATTAAGATCTCTTTTGCAAGAGAGACCTGTTCTCACGAGACAAGAAAGAAGGCAAGAAGTATCCTTGAGAATACTCAGGAAAAGCTGTGGCCGAGTGACAAGGCGTCACTGTGGGGCAGTCACGGTGCTGTAGTCATGAATCGGAAATGTGTATGTGCACGAGAGCGTGGGCCACTGTCTCACCTCGGCTTCGATCTCTGCCTGTCTCTTCTCCAGCAGCTTGGCCACCACCATGGCCCTGTGACGGCCAGACCTCTTGCAGCACACCGCCCACTCACACAGCAGGGTCACCACGGCATCGTCATCAGGGGACATCTAAATAGAGAGAAACGTGTCAGGGAGAAGACCATACAGCACGGAAGCCTGGGTCCATCTAAGTAGTGTTTCTATAAGAATACAGTTCATTGTCTCCAGAAGAAGAAATTCTATGTGATCTACAGTAATGGTTAGGGCCAGATGGTGTTAGTTGGCCTCTTGCTCACACTTGACATTTTTCCTTTTCATATGTGATTGAAAACCATTCAAGGTCCAATGCAGCTATTTTTATCTCAATATCAAAATCATTTCTGGCCATCAATTAAGTACCTAACTGATTGTTTCAAATTAAAATGGTCAAAAAGAAACAAAAATAACTTCTTAGCAAAGGGACATTTATCAAACACAAATTTCCTTCAGGAAAGTATAAAAATATTTACTTTTTACACATTTGGTTACGTTACAGCCTTATTCTAAAATTTATTAAATACCACCCCCCCCAATACCACATAATGACAAAGCGAAAATGGGGCTAGAAATTTTTGACAACAATAATTTAAAAATGTAAAAGTATTTACATAAGTATTCAGCCATTTTGCTATGAAACTCGAAATGGAGCACGTCAGAGAAAAAACCAAGCCATGAGGTCGAATGATTTGTCCGTAGAGCTCTGAAAAGTGATTGTGTAAAGGCACAGATCTGGGGAAGGGTACCCAAAAAATTCTGCAGCATTGAGGGTCCGCAAGAACACAGCGGCCTCCATTTTTAAATGGAAGTTTGTAACCACCAAGAATCTTCCTGGAACTGGCCGCCTGGCCAAACTGAGCAATCAGGGGAGAAGGGCCTTGGTCAGGGAGGTGACCAAGAGCCCGATGGTCACTCTCACAGAGCTCCAGAGTTCCTCTATGGAGATGGGAGAACATTCCAGAAGGACAACCATCTCTGCAACACTCTACCAATCAGGCCTTTATGGTAGAGTGGCCAGACGGAAGCCACTCCTCAGTAAAAAGGCACATGACAGCCTGCTTGGAGTTTGCCAAAAGGCACCTAAAAGACTCTGAGAAACAAGATATTTTGGTCTGATGAAACCAAGATTGAACTCTTTGGTTGAATGCCAAGTGTCACATCTGGAGGAAATGGAGCAAAGTACAGAGAGATCCTTGATGAAAACCTGCTTCAGAGCGCTCAGGACCTTACTGGGGCGATGGTTCACATTCCAACAGGACAATGACCCTAAGCACACAGCCAAGGCAATGCAAGAGTGGCTTTGGGACAAATCTCTGAATGTGTGTGAGATATATAAAAAACAGGAAAAATCACATTTTAACTGCACTGGGCCTTTGAAGTCTTCAGACTTGACATATGCAAGAGTGGTCATCTAAGAGAAAACATCTTTACCTCGTGGCCGTCTTTGCTCTGGCCCGAGCCGAAGATGCGGTTGTAAAGGGAATCCAGGGAGTTGCTGAAGTCTGACTTCTCAAAACTGTGGTTGTCTAGAACCTCCAGGGTGTGTAGGACCCTTCCAATGGTGAAGCCTGGCAAAAGCAAGTAAAACACAAAATGTTACTAATTTACTTTTTCCTTATACATCCAGGGCCAGTTTCCCAGACAAATATAAAGCCTAGTGCTGGGCTATAAAGCATGCTCAGTGGAGAATCTCTGTTGAATTAGATTATTAGTCCAGGACTAGTTTTAATCTTCATCTGGGAAACCAGCCCATATAGTCATTGTCTGGATGAAATGTCATGTCATTTTACAGGTGTTATTGATCTAATCATGAAGGAGCAGTTTCCTTACCAGCAGTTGTCTCCTGACATTTATCAAAGGACCAGCGGAACTCCACAGCCTGCCCTCTGTCCTTGACCTGCTCCTCTATTTCTCTGACCTTTGCACGGACCTGAGGTAAACGCACAGATAAGACTGAGATAAGCAGACGGGACGACTGAGAAGACAAAGTCAATAGGCATGCAATGATGTCAACCTGTCAGCGCGTGGAAGGCATTCAATCAATCAACTGACAAATGCATTAGCCATAATCCAACCCCCCAAATGCATTAGTCATAATCCAACCCCCCAAATGCATTAGTCATAATCCAAAACCCAAATGCATTAGTCATAAACCCCCCAAATGCATTAGTCATAATCCAAAACCCAAATGCATTAGTCATAATCTAAACCACAAATATATTAGTCTTAACCCAAACTCTAAGCAATATAAAGCCAATGCCAAAGGTACAGTGGCATGGAATATCTTCCAAGGCGGGAAGAAACCTTGACAGGAACCAGACTCTGGGCCTTACCTGCTGTGTAAAGGTGCTGTTGCCCCCTGGCATGGGCAGGTTGGACGGGGATATGGGGAGTAGGTCCAGTGGGGAACCAGTCTTGTTCCGGCTGTCTGTCAGAGAGTAGTGCCACACCAGGGCACTGGGACAGCACAGCACGATACTCTGATGAAACCAAGACCAGCAAAAGAAGAATTCAGGGATGTGATTGACAATATGGGAAATCAGGAAAATGTAATCTACAATAGAATTATCAGGAACAATCCCAAACTTGATAATGTAACCAGAGCTAGTTTACCAACATAGCCATGTACTTACTATACTAGCCCCATGGCTTAACAATAACATTAATAGTAGTGTAATAGTTTTTACTATTCTAGCCTCATGACTCAACAGTCATATTAATAGCAGTGTAATAGTACTGCAGTAGCAGACAATCCATTCAATTCAGTGGAAAGGCTATTCCGTGTGTTTGTACCTGTAGCATGCAGCTGAGCCCAAACACCAAGGGCCTGTGTTGAGGGCAGATGTAGAAGTCTGTGAAGGGGGTCTGGGGTTGGTTGCCCCCCGTGGGCTGGGAGGTGGGTGTGGGGGGCAGGGTGTTCCCCGGCTGTGCCAGGATGCTGTGTGCCGGGTGCCCCCCGGAGCCGGGTCCCAGGCTCCCGTCGCTTAGCAGCAGGTTGAGACGTCGCGTGCAGAAGTAGGCCAGTCTCCGAGACAGGTAGGCCGACAGCACGAACTCCCCTGAGTACTGAGGGAGGGGACACGACTCACAATGTCAGTTCTAACCCCCCTGAGTAGTGAGGGAGGGGACACGACTCACAATGTCAGTTCTAACCCCCCTGAGTAGTGAGGGAGGGGACACGACTCACAATGTCAGTTCTAACCCCTGACTAGTGAGGGAGGGGACACGTCACTAACCCCTGAGTAGTGAGGGAGGGGACAATGTCAGTTCTAACCCCCCTGAGTAGTGAGGGAGGGGACACGACTCACAATGTCAGTTCTAACCCCCCTGACTAGTGAGGGAGGGGACACGACTCACAATGTCAGTTCTAACCCCCCTGACTAGTGAGGGAGGGGACACGACTCACAATGTCAGTTCTAACCCCCCTGAGTAGTGAGGGAGGGGACACGACTCACAATGTCAGTTCTAACCCCCCTGAGTAGTGAGGGAGGGGACACGACTCACAATGTCAGTTCTAACCCCCCTGAGTAGTGAGGGAGGGGACACAACTCACAATGTCAGTTCTAACCCCTGAGTAGTGAGGGAGGGGACACCTCACAATGAGTAACCTGAGGTGAGGGAGGGGACACAACTCACAATGTCAGTTCTAACCCCCCTGAGTACTGAGGGAGGGGACACAACTCACAATGTCAGTTCTAACCCCCCTGAGTACTGAGGGAGGGGACACAACTCACAATGTCAGTTCTAATTCTTCAGAGCTGTTAAGTAATCACAGCAATGGAATATAGGGGAAAAACTGGGGAGGGTAGCTAGGTCAGCCTCAATGATGTACAGTTGGGGGCATTCAAAACTTAACATTTACTGCAGCTCAGGTAAAAACATTTTCTTTAAAGTAGATTAAACTGCACTTCCAAGGGCATATGTCAGAATGTATTTTCATTAGATAGGTTATTGTTAGAAGATTGCTACTTTACTTGGTGCTTGCCATCACCCTGCAAGATAATTTGTTGCATTAACAATGTACCATTGTTGCACAAAAAGGAATTTGAAAAATACGTTTTTAATGTCCCCAATTGTATAATTAGAGGATGTAAGAACCTGGACTTTCCCTGACTAGTGAAGATAAACTACATCTCTGAGTGTCTCGTCAAGTTACTTCTTCCACATGAAATACATGGTTTGCTACTGGATGGAGAATGAAATTCATCACTGCATTAGGAGAAAGATAGCCTAGCGGTTAGAGCATTGGGCCAGTAACTGAAAGGTTGCTAGTTCGCATCCCAAAGCTGACAAGGTGAAAAATCTGCCGATGTGCACTTGAACAAGGAACCTAACCCTAATTGCTCCGAGGGTGTCTCGGGGAGAGTGGGATAAGCAAAAACCACATTTCCAATTCACACATGCATATTAATACACGTGTGAAATAGGACAAATAGAAGCACCCACCAAATTATTATTAAGATGGGAGCTAAAGGGATCGTATATCGGCATTACCTGTAGCAGGAGGGGCAGCAGCAGCTTCAGAAGCTCATCCTCTCCAGGTCGGACTTTCTCGAAGCATTCCAACACCCACGTCAGGAACTCGTGTCTATCTAGCATGCCATCCTGGACAAGAGCAAACAACCGTTTGTAATTGCTTGTTCTTCTACTGCATGAAGTATTTATGGTAAGTTAAAGTGATGCTCCAGAACTTTGTATAATTTCAGCCATTAGTTTTGAAAGTGGCGATCACGAGCGAAAGCAGGACCCCGTTTTTTGTGTACTACGTGATCCACTTCCTATGATAAGTTACACCATGCATTTTTGTTGTTGTTGCAATTTGTATGATATGTTACAAACCTAATTGGTACAATTTATGTTATGAGTTTGTTGTGCTTAAGATTCCGGACTGCATCTTTAACGCTATGCAATTACTCCACTTCACTATTAGTCAGTGTCAACAATGATGCGGGCGAGCAAGAGACGATCACCCCCAAAAATTCCTAAACTGTTTTGTCGTGCTTGTGATTCTATCTGGCCTTAGTCATAAAATGCATACATTGTCTTATCAGTTACCTCATAGTTTAGTTGACAACATGAATGGCTCACCCTCTAAATAGAAGCTAACTTGCTAGCTGTTTACTGCTATTTTTCTTATGCAGTGACAGAGTGAAATAGGGTTATACTACCATGACAGACAGCTGTGTAATGACAAAAAGCAAACATTGAAGTCACAAAATTCTAACCAAGTAACAACTCCAATATATATATACCGTATATATACAGTGGGGCAAAAAAGTATTTAGTCAGCCACCAATTGTGCAAGTTCTCCCACTTAAAAAGATGAGGGGCCTGTAATTTTCATCATAGGTACACTTCAACTATGACAGACAAAATGAGGGGGAAAAAAATCCAAAATTGTAGACCTGCACCAGGCTGGGAAGACTGAATCTGCAATAGGTAAGCTGCTTGGTTTGAGGAAATCAACTGTGGGAGCAATTATTAGGAAATGGAAAACATACAAGACCACTGATAATCTCCCTCGATCTGGGGCTCCACGCAAGATCTCACCCCGTGGGGTCAAAATGATCACAAGAACGGTGAGCAAAAATCCCAGAACCACACGGGGGGACCTAGTGAATGACCTGCAGAGAGCTGGGACCAAAGTAACGAAGCCTACCATCAGTAACACACTATGCCGCCAGGGACTCAAATCCTGCAGTGCCAGACGTGTCCCCCTGCTTAAGCCAGTACATGTCCAGGCCCGTCTGAAGTTTGCTAGAGAGCATTTGGATGATCCAGAAGAAGATTGGGAGAATGTCATATGGTCAGATGAAACCAAAATAGAACTTTTTGGTAAAAACTCAACTCGTCGTGTTTGGAGGACAAAGAATGCTGAGTTGCATCCAAAAAACACCATACCTGCTGTGAAGCATGGGGGTGGAAACATCATGCTTTGGGGCTGTTTTTCTGCAAAGGGACCAGGACGACTGATCCGTGTAAAGGAAAGAATGAATGGGGCCATGTATCGTGAGATTTTGAGTGAAAACCTCCTTCCATCAGCAAGGGCATTGAAGATGAAACGTGGCTGGGTCTTTCAGCATGACAATGATCCCAAACACACCGCCCGGGCAACGAAGGAGTGGCTTCGTAAGAAGCATTTCAAGGTCCTGGAGTGGCCTAGCCAGTCTCCTGATCTCAACCCCATAGAAAATCTTTGGAGGGAGTTGGACCGCTACCTCCGCCTTTGTGCAAGGAGGAGCAGGAGGAGCACTGCAAAATGACCTCCAGCAGGCCACAAATGTGCATGTGTCTGCTGAAACGGTCAGAAACAGACTCCATGAGGGTGGTATGAGGTCCCGATGTCCACAGGTGGGGGTTGTGCTTACAGCCCAACACCGTGCAGGACGTTTGGCATTTGCCAGAGAACACCAAGATTAGCAAATTCGCCACTGGCGCCCTGTGCTCTTCACAGATGAAAGCAGCTTCACACTGAGCACATGTGACAGACGTGACAGTCTGGAGACGCCGTGGAGAACGTTCTGCTGCCTGCAACATCCTCCAGCATGACCGGTTTGGCAGTGGGTCAGTCATGATGTGGGGTGGCATTTCTTTGGGGGGCCGCACAGCCCTCCATGTGCTCGCCAGAGGTAGCCTGACTGCCATTAGGTCTGAGATGAGATCCTCAGACCCCTTGTGAGACCATATGCTGGTGCGGTTGGCCCTGGGTTCCTCCTAATGCAAGACAATGCTAGACCTCATGTGGCTGGAGTGTGTCAGTAGTTCCTGCAAGAGGAAGGCATTTATGCTATGGACTGGCTCGCCCGTTCCCCAGACCTGAATCCAATTGAGCACATCTGGGACATCATGTCTCGCTCCATCCACCAACGCCACGTTGCACCACAGACTGTCCAGGAGTTGGCGGATGCTTTAGTCCAGGTCTGGAAGGAGATCCCTCAGGAGACCATCCGCCACCTCATCAGGA
The DNA here is from genome assembly GCF_034236695.1 of Oncorhynchus nerka. Classification (NCBI taxonomy): domain Eukaryota; kingdom Metazoa; phylum Chordata; class Actinopteri; order Salmoniformes; family Salmonidae; genus Oncorhynchus; species Oncorhynchus nerka. Next base: position 67,411,652 of record NC_088401.1, read on the forward strand.
GCATGCCCAGGCGTTGTAGGGAGGTCATACAGGCACGTGGAGGCCACACACACTACTGAGCCTCATTTTGACTTGTTTTAAGGACATCAAAGTTGGATCAGCCTGTAGTGTGGTTTTCCACTTTAATTTTGAGTGTGACTCCAAATCCAGACCTCCATGGGTTGATAAATTGATTTCCATTGATAATTTTTGTGTGATTTTGTTGTCAGCACATTCAACTATGTAAAGAAAAAAGTATTTAATAAGAATATTTCATTCATTCAGATCTAGGATGTGTTATTTTAGTGTTCCCTTTATTTTTTTTGAGCAGTGTATATATAACATCTCACAGCAAGAACTGGCAAATCTGGTGAGGAGATGCACTGCGGTACTTAATGCAGTACTTAATGCAGCTGGTGGTCACACCAGATTCTGACTGTTACTTTTGATCTTGACCCCCACTGTGGAACTTGTTCAGTACATGTCTCAGTTGTTGAATCTTGTTGTGTTCATACAAATGTTACACATGTTGGGTTTGCTGAAAATAAACACAGTTGACAGTGAGAGGACGTTTCCTCTCAGTGCCTTCAGAAAGTATTCAGACCATGTGACTTTTTCCTCATTTTGTTCCTTTACAGCCTTATTCTAAAATGGATTAAATAAAAAATCCTCAGCAATTTTCACACAATACCCCATAATGACAAAGCGAAAACAGGTTCAGAAAGTTTTGCAAATTTATTTAAAAAATAACAGAAATAATTCAGACCCTTTGCTATGAGACTCGAAATTGAGCTCAGGTGCATCCGGTTTCAATTGATCATCCTTGAGAAGTTTCTAAAAACCTGATTAGAGTTCACCTGTGGTAAATTCAATTTGAATGGACATGATTTGGAAAGGCACACACCTGTCTATATAAGGTCCCACAGTTGACAGTGCATGTCAGAGCAAAAACCAAGCCATGAGGTCGAAGGAATTGTCCATAGAGCTCCGAGACAGGATTGTGTCGAGGCACAGATCTGGGGAAGGGTACCAAAAATGTCTGCAGCATTGAAGGTCCCCAAGAACACAGTGGCCTCCATCATACTTAAATGGAAGACGTTTAGAACCACCAAGACTCATTCTAGAGCTGGCCGCCCAGCCAAACTGAGCAATCGAGGGAGAAGGGCCTTGGTCAGGGAGGTGACCAAGAAAAACCTGCTCCAGAGTGCTCAGGACCTCAGACTGGGGCGAAGGTTCACCTTCCAACAGGACTATGACACTAAGCACACAGCCAAGACAACACAGGAGTGGCTTCAGGACACGTCTATGACTGTCCTTGAGTGGCCCAGCCAGAGGCCGGACTTGAACCCGATCGAACATCTCTGGAGAGAACTGAAAAGGCACCCAAGTCATAGACTGTTGTTTCTGCTACCGCACGGCAAACGGTACCGGAGCGCCAAGTCTAGGTCCAAAAGGCTCCTTAACAGCTTCTACCCCGAAGCTATAAGACTGCCGAACAATTAATCAGATGGCCACCCGGACTATTTACTTCGACACCTCCTTTGTTTTTACACTGCTGCTACTCGCTGTTTATTATCTATGCAGTCACTTTACCCCAACCTACATGTACAAACTACCTCGATTAACCTGTACCCCTGCACATTGACTCGGTACCGGTACCCTGTATATAGTCTCGTTATTGTTATGTAATTTTATTATGTTACTTTTTATTTTTTACTTTAGTTTATTTAGTAAATATTTTCTTAACAATTTCTTGAACTGCATTGCTAGTTAAGGGCTTGCAAGTAAGTATTTCATGGTAAGGTCTACCACACCTGTTGTAGTCGGAGCATGTGACAAATAAAATTTGATTTTGATATAGCTGTGCAGTAACTCCCCCCATCCAACCTGATAGAACTTGGGAGCATCTGCAGAGAAGAATTGGAGAAACTCCCCAAAGTCAAGGGGTCTGAATACTCTCCGAAGGCACTGTATATCAAAAATAATATAACATTTAGCAGGCACTTTTATCCAAAGCGACTTGCATACATTTGATGCATGGGTTGCCCCGGGAATCAAACCCACAATCCTGGTGTTTCAAAGGTCATGCGCATCAGACATGGTAGATACATAGGTCCCCGGTGGAGACAGACGTGGAACCTGAGATAGGCAGGCAAACAGACAACAAAAAACAACAGACAAACCAAAGGATCAACCAACCTGGAACATGAACATGGCCAGCTTCTCGTTGTACTCCCACTGCTTCATGGCCGTGTCCACCTCGGCCGGATTGGCCGGGAGGGGGGAGCCACAGCCCTGGCTGGGAGACTGGCGGTAGAACTCGGCCACCTTCTGCAACTGCTCCCACAGGTACTTAGTGATGATCTGAGTCCATTCTGCAGTGCAGACAGAAATAACATACAGTTAGAGTTCAATTCATCCCAGTGGCATATGCTCCTGTTAATGCAGCATGACTGAGCAAAATTCTAGAGATGTAGCAGCCTATCTTTTCTAAATGGCAGTGAACACACTCAGGATATTGGAATGTTCCATTATTGAGGAGCTTTAGCCACAGGGGGCTAGCTGGAACATGCTCAATCATAAAAAAAAAACGATGTTGTTCAAGGGAGAATGGTTAGGCTATATATTTTTTAAGGAGTGCTTGATTACCTATGCAGGGGTCAATCACGTGCCGCTTCTTGACTTTTGTTTCTGTGATAGCGGCGTGATACGCACAGGTCATCTTGATCATCCATGCCGAACGCATCACAGGTACTGTGTACTTGGCCAAGTAGCCAAAAACCTCCTCCTTTTTACTAAAGATCGGCACCTGGTACACAAACCCAAACCCAGTAAAGGAAGATGCAGCAGAAAAATAACATACATTTTTTATAATTTACAAGTCAGTCTTATAAATCGCAACATAGTTACTTTGAATAATATTAGAAAGATAGTGTATAAGTCTCCCAAGGCAGACATATTGCGGTTAAATTTGAGTTGGTCACAGGAAGAATAGGGCCACGTTCAGCAGGCAAACATTTTGGAACTATATATATAAATGGCATGAATAGAGCCAGTATGATTCCTTAGTCTACATGTCAGAGTCTTGTTTGTTTTACATACAGTAACATATTTCTATCACAATGTGATGCTCTGCTGAACGTGCCCCCAAGGGTGTTTTGGTACAAAGTCCTACCTTCTTGGCCAGCTGGGTGAGGGGTTTAGTCCCAGCCAAGTCTGTAAACCAGTTGTTGATAGAGCTCTGTGACCTGGCAGTAACGAGCCAGAAATTGTCCTTCTGGTTGACCTGAGGCTTCCGTTTGCCTGTGTCTGGAAATGTGTTGTAGCGCAACTTCTCTGCAATGATGCTGCTGAAGTTTGAACTAATCTGTTTGGGTAATAGGAATGTATGCTATGAACAAGAGATCCTACAACATGCATCATTATTCACTACATGTGTCTGATACAGATGACAAAGAAACAGTAATGAGTAGAAGATCACCTTTGAGGGATTGAAGTTGACATTTTTAGCACTTCCATGTTCATCCCCAGACACAGCAGGTTGATTATTAAATCCTTGCTTCACATTCAACGCAGTCAATTCATCCTGGAACACAAATTATTTACATTAGTTCTCTATTGTGAAATTCAAACCATGCAGTTGATGAAGTCACCCAATGAGCATATGTACTGGACACTGGATACCACATTCGCCACCTTTGTTTACAAAACAAATGATTATCTCAGTGGGGGACTGCTTTGCCAACTAGGTAACTAGCTAGCTACATGATCAAATTGAGTTGAGGTTGTTGGGCAATTATTATTATTTGTTTTACTAAGTCTTAGGATCCCATTCCACATATGCCAGAAACGTTAAGTGACATGTCAAAGTAGCTAAATACATCATGACCATCAATGACGACATTTAACTAGCTAACCTACATTAGCTAGCTGCTAATAAGGCTAACGTTAGCTAGCTATCTACCAAGCTTCTTCAAATGTATCCTAGTTGTGTTGCTAGTTAACGTTATTTGAAATGCAAACAACGGTTCGTGAAATATTTGTTCATTTGAAAGTTAACCAAAATTATATTTGTCGTATCATTTAGCTAGCTAGCGTTAACTAAATTACGACTTAACGTTAGCCCCATAGAAAGCTATCAAGATAGCTAGCCAGCTAGCTAGTTGGTGTTTTCAGTGCGAGCAGGCAAACTGACAAGCCAAGTAGCTGTTCATTGTTATTACTAGAGAGACTGGTTTGGGCCTGATAGCCGTCTGAGGGGATTAACGTTAGCTAACGTTAGCAACCATAGCGTAGCTAAGGGCTCATTTCCAAATAGGCTCTTTGTGCCCATTTGTCTTTGCAACGTTGATTTGACAAACGATTTAAGTTTATCTGACCTCTTTTTGCTTTGGGTCTTGGGGATAAACGTCCGGAGGTCCGAGTCGTGGCCGCTTCAGGGGCCGGTGTTCGTAACTTAAGATCCCGAAAGCAGCCATCATCCAGCGGCATCACAGCCAAGGCTTTCCCCTTTCCGTTCGAGTCTTGGAAGCCGGAAGAACGCCGACGCAGACCATTGCAGACAAGAAAACTCAAATATATCCCATAATACCCCACTGCATGTCATTTCATATTCTAGCTACAAAATAATACAATTATTTATTATTTCCCCCCATTTTTACTCATGCTATATGTTTATTTATAAACCGGTTAGTTTAGATCCTGGATGCTGATTGGCTGAAACAGTATGTTTACTGCATAGTGTGGGATTTACTCTGTCTGATATTGCAACAAAGTGTGTCCGCTAAACAGTCTCTCTCATTGTACACATTGTCTCTGTCTGGCTGAAGATATAAATGGATTTGCTGAACAGAAAGTTGGTTGAATATTATGTAGCCTAGCCCAGGGGTTCTCGAAGTGGGGGTCCGCGGTACTGTAGGGGGTATTTATTAATACTCTAACCAAAACAGATTCAACGAATTTTGGACAAGGGATGCGTGGAATACATTTAGAGGGAGTAATACAATACAACGTATTATAATTAATCTACAATTTATGTTTTTAACCGTGGGCAACATGGGCTTGGGAGGTTCACAAGGATATTGATATCCACAGTACTCCACCAACTATACATTTTTCAACTCAATACTTCTTGTATTCCCCAAAATGTATATTTTTTAACATGAATGCACTGTAATGTAAGATTTAAAACAAAATGTGTATAATTGTATGATATTAGCTTTAAAGCGGCAACAACAAAAAATATATATATGCCCGTGACAAAATGTGTAGAATTGCAGGAAATTAGATTGAAAACGGCTCAATTTCCTCTCTGAAGCCAAGAGGCAGGGCTTTTTAAATGTTCCTCATCATGGACCAATGTCAGTTAAAAATAGCATACCAGGAGTTTCTCTCACTTCAGTTGTGTTCTGATTATGAGGGGGTTCCTGATGAAGATGCTATAACAAAAGGGGTCCCTGGCCCCAAAAAGTTTGAGAACACCTGGCCTAGCTTATGGAGATAACAATTTGTTCAGAAGCTGTCTCATCATATTTTCATCTCAGACACCATGGACACACTCCAATTTGCATACCACCCCCAAAAAGATCCACAGACGACATAATCTCTATTGCACTCCTCACTGCCCTTTCTCACCTGGACAAAAGGTACAATTATAAAACCCATCGACACTGAACAAAAATATAAATGCAAAAAGTAAAGTGTTGCTCCCATGTTTCATGAGCTGAAATAAAATATCCCAACATTTTTCCATATTCACAAAAAGCTTATTTTTCTCAGATTTTGTGCACAAATTTGCTTACATCCCTGTTTGTGAGCATTTCTCATTTGCAAAGATAATCCATCCACCTGACAGGTGTGGCATATCAAGAAGCTGATTTAACAGCATGTGCACCTTGTAGTGGGGACAATAAAAGGCCTCTCAAAAAACATGCAGTTTTGTCACACAACGCAATGCCACAGATGTCTCAAGTTTTGTGAACAGAGTGCCCCATGGTGACTGTGGAGTTATGGTATGGGCAGGCATAAACTACAATTGCATTTTGTCTAAGGTAATTTGAATGCACAAAAATACCATGACGAGATCCTGAGGCCCATTATGAGGCCCATTTTTTTTAAAGGTATCTGCAACCAACATATCTATTCCCAGTCATGTAAAATCAATAGATTAGGGCCTAATAAATGTATTTCAATTGATTGATTTCCTCATATGAATTGTAAAACTCAGTAAAATCAATTAAATTGTTGCATTTACATTTTTGTTCAGTATAAATTAATGTCTATTCTTGTCTTAAGAGAATAGTGCACACATCAGTCAAGGGATGGACTGACCATATAGCATTTCTGGCAAACGCCAGATGGGCTGGTCCAAGTGCCCCTGTCTAAATTATGTGTGCGGGGTGTGTGTTGTCCTTATTGTAACACACATTTTAAGCCATTATTTGACTTATTACACTGAATCCTTATTTAGTTATAGCCATACAAAATCAACGTAGTTCCTCATTAGAATAAATGTTGGCCATCATGAAAATATGGTGCTTGTCTAGTCCACTTCATCTCAAGTCAAATCATTGGTCACATACAGAAACTCAGCAATAAAATACATTTCCTCTCAATGTCAACTGCGTTTATTTTAAGCAAACATAATGTGTAAATATTTGTATGAACATAACAAGATTCAACAACTGAGACATAAACTGAACAAGTTCCACAGACATGTGAATAACAGAAATGGAATAATGTGTCCCTGAACAAAGGGGGGGGGTCAAAATCAAAATGAACAGTATCTGCATTAAGTACTGCAGTGCATCTCCTCCTCGTGGACTGCACCAGACTTGCCAGTTCTGTCTGTGAGATGTTACCCCACTCTTCCACCAAGGCACCTGCAAGTTCCCGGATATTTCTGGGGGGGATGGCCCTAGCCCTCACCCTCAATAGGTCCCAGACGTGCTCAATGGGATTGAGATCCGCTCTCTTCGCTGGCCATGGCAGAACACTGACATTCCTGTCTTGCAGGAAATCAGACACAGAACGAGCGGTATGGCTGGTAGCATTGTCATGCTGAAGGGTCATGTCAGGATGAGCCTGCAGGAAGGGTACCACATGAGGGAGGAGGATGCCTTCCATGTAACGCACAGAGTTGAGACAGCCTGCAATGACAACAAGCTCAGTCTGATGATGCTGTGACACACTGCCCCAGACCATGACGAACCCTCCACCTCCAAATCGATCCTGCTCCAGAGTACAGGCCTCTGTGTAACGCTCATTCCTTCGACGATAAACGCGAATCCGACCATCACCCCGGTGAGACGAAACCGTGACTTGTCAGTGAAGAGCACTTTTTGCCAGTCCTGTTTGGTCCAGCGACAATGGGTTTGTGCCCATACGAGACGTTGTTGCCGGTGATGTCTGGTGAGGACCTGCCTACAAGCCCTCAGTCCAGCCTCTCTCAGCCTATTGCGGACAGTCTGAGCGTTGATAGTCTGAGGGATTGCGGACAGTCTGAGGGATTGTGCGTTCCTGGTGTAACTCGGGCAGTTGTTGTTGCCATCCTGTACCTGTCCCGCAGGTGTGATGTTTGGATATACCGATCCTGTGCAGGTGTTGTTACACGTGGTCTGCCACTGCTAGGATGATCAGCTGTCCGTCTGGTCTCCCTGTAGCGCTGTTTTAGGCATCTCACAGTACGGACATTGCAATTTATTGCCCTGGCCACATCTGCAGTCCTCATGCCTCCTTGCAGCATGCCTAAGGCACATTCACGCAGATGAGCAGGGACCCTGGGCATCTTTCTGAGTCAGTAGAAAGGCCTCTTTAGTGTCCTAAGTTTTCATAACTGTGACCTTAATTGTCTACCGTCTATAAGCTGTTAGTGTCTTAACGACGTTCCACAGGTGCATCTTCATTAATTGTTTATGGGTCATTGAATAAGAATGGGAAACAGTGTTTAAACACTTTACAATGAAGATCTGTGAAGTTCTTTGGATTTTTACGAATTATCTTTGAAAGACAGGTTCCTGTAAAAGGTCTGTTTCTTTTTTTTCTGAGTTTAATTAGATGTTATTGCGGGTGTAGCGAAATGCTTGTGTTCCTAGCGCCAGCAGTGCAGTAGTATCTAACAATTCACAACAATACACACAAATCTAAAAGTAAAAGAATGGAATTAAGAAATATATACTGTAAATATTAGGACACGCAATGTCAGAGTGGAATGACTAGAATACAGTATATACATATGAGTAATGTAAGATATGCAATTTCATATCTATATACTGTATTTTATACCATCTTACCTATGCCACTCAGCCATCGCTCATCCATATATTTATATGTACATCTTCCTATTACATCCCTTTACATTTGTGTGTATAAGGTAGTTGTTGTGGAACTGTTAGATTACTTGTTAGATATTAGTGCATTGTCGGAACTAGAAGCACAAGCATTTCGCTACACTCGCATTAACATCTGCTAACCATGTGTATGTGACCAATAGAATTTGATTTGAAATTAGTAAAACATTATCTAAAAATTATTACATTGACCAGTGTTCCATTACTAAAGTGACCAGTGACTCCATGTCTATGTACATAATCCAATTTTATGTACATAATCCAAGGTGCAGGATTGAGTAACCGGGTGGTAGCCGGCTAGTGACAGTGACTAAGTTCAGGGCAGGGTACTGGGTGGATGCCGGCTTGTGATGGCTATTTAACAGTCTGATGGCCTTGAAATAGAAGCTGTCTCTCGGTCCCAGCTTTGATGCACCTGTACTGACCATGCCTTCTGGATGAACGGGCCGTAGCTCGGGTGGTTGATGCCCTTGGTTATCTTTTTGGCCTTCCTGTGACATCGGGTGCTGTAGGCGTCTTGAATTGAAGTGGATTTAACAAGTGACATCAATAAGGGATCATAGCTTTCACCTGCATTAACCTAGTCAGTCGTCAGAAAGAGCAGGTGTCCTTAATGTTTTGTATATTCAGTGCATTCAGAAAGTATTCAGACCCCTTGACTTTTTCCACATTTTGTTATGTTACAACCTTATTCTAAAATGTATTAAGTTGATTTGTTTCGTCAATCTACACACAATACCCCATAATGACAAATCAAAACAGGTTTAGAATTGTTTGCTACTTAAATTAAATTCATATAATTACTCAAATGTACTTATTAAGCCCTTTTTACATCAGCAGATATCACAAAGTTCTACACAGAAACCCAGCCTGAAACCCTGAACAGCAAGTACTCAGTACTTTGTTGAAGCACCTTTGGCAGCAATTACACCCACAAGTCTTCTTGGGTATGACGCTACAAGCTTGGCACACCTGTATTTGGGGAGTTTCTCCCATTCTTCTCTGCAGATCCTCTCAAGCTCTGTCAGGTTGGATGGGGAGCACAGCACAGCTATTTTCACATTCAGAGACTTGTCTCGAAGCTACTCCTGCGTTGTCTTGGCTGTGTACTTAGGGTCATTGTCCTGTTGGAAGATGACCCTTCACCCCAGTCTGAGGTCCTGAGCGCTCTGGAGCAGGTTTTCATCAAGGATCTCGCTGTACTTTGCTTTGTTAATTTTTTCCTCGATCCTGACTAGCCTCCCAGCCCCGGGAGCTGAAAAACATCCCCGCAACATGATGCTGCCACCACCATGCTTCACTGTAGGGATGGTGCCAGGTTTCCTCCAGATGTGACGCTTGGCATTCAGGCCAAAGAGTTCAATCTTGGTTTCATCAGACCAGAGAACCTTGTTTCTCGTCGTCTGAGAGCCCTTTAGGTACCTTTTGGCAAACTCCAAGCGGGATGTCATGTGCCTTTTACTGAAGAGTGGCTTCCGTCTGGCCACTCTACCATAAAGGCCTGAATGGTGGGGTGCTGCAGAGATGATTGTCCTTCTGGAAGGTTCTCCCATCTCCACAAAGGAACTCTGGAGCTCTGTCAGAGTGACCATCAGTTCTTGGTCACCTCCCTGACCAAGGCCCTTCTCCCCAGATTGCTCAGTTTGGCCGGGCGGCCAGCTCTAGGAAGAGTCTTGGTGGTTCCAAACTTCTTCCATTTAAGATCTGTGCCTCGACACAATCCTGTCTCAGAGCTCTACAGACAATTCCTTCGACCTCATTGCTTGGTTTTTTCTCTGGCATGCAATGTCAACTGTGGGACCTTATGTAGACAGGTGTGTGCCTTTCCAAATCATGTCCAATCAATTGAATTTACCACAGGTGCTCCAATCAAGTTGTAAAAACAAAGGACAATCAATGGAAACAGGATGCACCGGAGCTCAATTTCAAGTCTCATAGCAAAGGGTCTGAATACTTATGTAAATAGGATATTGCAGTTTGTTATTTTTAATACATTTGCATCAATGTCTAAACCGGTTTCCCTTTGTTATTATGGGGTAGTGTGTGTAGATTGATTCTCATTTAAAAAAAGTTATCAATTTTAGAATAAGGCTGTAATGTAACAAAATGTGGAAAAAGGGGTCTGAATACTTTCCGAATGCAAAAATGTCTCAATGGGTCTCCTTGTGTGATTTTTGGTGATGATTATCTACGTACCATGTCATAATGGAGCACTTCCCTATACCGTACGTCCATTCTGGCTCGATATATACCCCAACATTCATAAATAAATGACCTTTCACCCTCCACGTTGGGCCCATAGAGATAGATGCCACTACGATTCAAATGGCCTTCTTTCATATTGTATTATGATGTTAAATAACACAAGTTGTTTTGAGAAGATTGTTGTTTTATAATACATTTCATAAATCCAGTTGTCCTTATTAACCGCATAGGGGTCATAACATTCATGCAGTGATTACCACAATTTAACAATGTCCGATAGTGGTTATCATAAAATATAGCTCACAGACATTACCCTTGCCACCCCATAGTGGACCAATATGTGAAATTTGGCCCTCTGGCCCATGGACTATTGATCTAATTCATTATCAGAGCACCATGCATGCCAGGAAGGCACCATATGCGATAACAATGAATGCAAGGACAATATTTCAAGTATGAAAACATTTTTATTGGTAAAGCATTTCTAAGACAAAAAAAATCGTAACATTTAAGAATAAAAAAATATAGCAAAATTACAATCTCAAGTCTTTTACAAGGCCATCTTTACGGTTTATCTAACAACCTATTGCTTATTGCACACAATGTCTGCTCAGTGTATTATTATTTTTTTAAGGCATCTAGATGTTTACAATCCAAAACGTCATCCAAAAACACTGATTTGCAGACATCGTCTGTGGTTGTTTAGAACAACAAAAAATACTCAAAATACTCAATACCTTTCATTATGTTCCATAACTCTGTTTTGCTGTCCTTCAAACTCATGAATATAACTGTGCTTTATTACTACACAACAGAATGATTACACGTTGATAAAAACAACATTCCTGCCATATAACCCTGCAACAATACAAGAGACTATGCAGATACAGTTCCCACATACCAGCATATGATTCACCCAGAATAGAACATAATGCAACACAAATGCAATTCCAAAAAGCATAGGCTACAACATTACTACACAACGAATGACATAACTGTAGAGGCACATATACACCGCATCTGTTAGGATTCACTGAAATGATTACCATATAACAATCTGCCTTATTATAACTTGACATTACCAGTCAATATATTCCTGACCTTGCTCATGTGGAATGGCTACTTTGGTATATCAATGTGATTCTTTGGAAGTCTCAGTTGCCCAGTGATTTGACTGATGAATGTGCTGGCTGTATTGATTGCAAATATCATAATATAAAATCCATTCCACCAACTAGCATTGAGGCTTATACAAGTGATCGGTTCCTTTCTAATTATATCAGTGAAATATATAGATAATTTTACGGTCTCTTCCAAGTCTCACTGATAGCCCTGTAGAGAGAGGGTGAAAGGAAGCAACATTCAGTGTTATCAGACGCTTCAGTGTTTCATCATGGAATATAAAGTGCCATTGTAGAGTCATTGCTCTTGATTTGCACATTCTCCTTTTGCCTCTGAGAAATGATCTCTTTCCACACAGCAGTAAAGGTCAGCAGGTACGATACTCCCAACTCTCAATAGATCCACATCTTTGATGCGTCTTTTGGAACATTGTCATCATTGGTTTTTGAAATCAACAGACATCACTAGATTTAGCAGCGTTGGTAAGAACCTCTGTTAATGCCTTCTAAAATAACATCTGACTCGCTCCATGGAAGGATGGTAATCTTCAAAGTTTGTGCAAGTCATGTCCTCTGCTGTATTGCCTCGTTTTATAAGCGCTAATTTGTACCCATTCGCCTCGGTTCACTGCTCTGTGTCACTGAGCTTGCCGTTAGATGCCTCGATCATGGCACGGAATCTGGAGTTGTCATCTGCCAGCAGGGCAGCAGGGGTGTCGAACTCCAAAATCTGGAATGAAGAAAATAAACAAGTTCTGACCAACAAGTATTTTGACCCACTAGAGAAATGTTTCCTTAGGTACACAGTAGTATATCAAATATTTTGTTTAGTATATGCTGTTAACCCTTTACACTCGTACCAATATACAGGTTGGAAATGGCAGATTTGGACACTGATAAGTGCCTAAATTGGAACACAGTGGCTGTACAGTAACATACTATACACGACGTCAGAGCTCAGGCTCTGTTCTTCACAGCGCTGTATGGGTTTTGACTGACAGCCGTTCTTGGCAATTTTCAATTTTTTTGTCTGAGTGAGGGAAAAGCTGTAAATTAAGAGGACTCAATGCATTTTGAAATATGAGACGTTGAGGATTACAATGAAATATATAACTTTGATGTCAAACGCCTGTGAGCCCAAATGTGCACTTCACATTTCCATATCATAAAACTCATGTAATATACAGTCAGTGTTTATGATCACTATGTTTGATATACAGTTACAAGATGACATGGCGTTATACCCTGGGTTGTCTTGAACAGAATGAGCCTGTTTGTTGTATTGTGATGAACATTTGCCATGGACCACGCATCAATGCACTTAAGACTCCATTCTAAGCCCACCAAAATTATGTTCTGCTTCTCTGAATTGCCTTGTGAAAGCCTAGCAGTGTAATATTGTATTTTATAATTTAGCTAGCCATGTTGGCAATTAGAACAAGCTTTCAAATTATGCACACCTGTCCCAGATTGCGGTTAAAATGGACGCTTTTGGATTGCGTAAACAACAGTAATTGTGTAAAGGCAGGAGTTTTCAGGGCTGTGTTCCAAACAAAACAACTACAAGTGTACTTGCTCTAGTTCCTCAACAGCACAGCTAGGAGAGCTCAAAAAATAACCTTATAGTTGAATACTCTTCTGCATTGAAATTACTTAGGAACTGGGCACACTTTGGAAAAGTGAAACACCAGTTACACCACCTCTCACTCAAATCCATGTCATTTTTTTCTCTTATGTTGCACCTGTCCCAGAATTTCCAGGAATATTCTCATCATGTTACTGAATGTATCCAGAGTATTTTCAGATTTTGTTATTGTCCAATGAGATGAAAAGTACTCCTGGTCTTATTCCACGTTTTGCTGTTTTACAGACAGAATTCAAATGTATTATTTTCTCACTCAGCTACACACAATACCCCATAATGACAAAGTCAAAACATGTTTTTAGAAATGTTTGCTAATTTATTGAAAATGAAATACAGAAATATCTAATTGACATAAGTATTCACACACCCATGAGTCAATACTTTGTACAAGCACCCTTGGCAGCAATTTCAGCTGTAAGAGCATTCCACACCTGGATTGTGCAACATTAGCCCATTATTCTTTTCAAAACTCTTCAATCTCTGTCATATTAGTTGTTGATCATTCCTAGGCAACCATTTTCAGGTCTTGCCATGATTTAAGTCAAAATTGTAACTTGGTGACTCACGAACATTCACGGTCCTCTTGGTAAACAACTCCAGTGTAGCCCTGTGTTTTAGATTATTGTACTGCTGAAAGGTGAATTCATCTGTCTGGTGTAGAGGTCGACCGATTAATCGGAATGGCCAATTAATTCAGGCCGATTTCAAGTTTTCATAACAATCGGAAATCGGTATTTTTGGGCGCTGATTTGCCGTTTTTTTTTTTTATACCTTTATTTAATCTTTATTTAACTAGGCAAGTCAGTTAAGATCACATTCTTATTTTCAATGACGGCCTAGGAACAGTGGGTTAACTGCCTTGTTCAGGGGCAGAACGACAGATTTTCACCTTGTCAGCTCGGGGGATGCAATATTGCAACCTTAACTTGTCCAACGCAATAACGACCTGCCTCTCTCTCGTTGCACTCCACAAAGAGTTACGCGAATGCAGCAAGCCAAGGTAAGTTGCTAGCTAGCATTAAACTTCTTATAAAAAACAATCATAATCACTAGTTAACTACACATGGTTGATGATATTACTAGATATTATCTAGCGTGTCCTGCGTTGCATATAATCTGACGGAGCATACAAGTATCTGACTAAGCGGTGGTAGGCAGAAGCAGGCACGTAAACATTCATTCAAACAGCACTTTATTGCGTTTTGCCAGCAGCTCTTCGTTGTGCGTCAAGCATTGCGCTGTTTATGACTTCAAGCCTATCAACTCCCGAGATGAGGCTTGTGTAACCGAAGTGAAATGGCTAGCTAGTTAGCGCGTGCTAATTGTCGATGTGTTCCTGGTTCGAGCCCAGGGAGGAGCGAGGAGAGGGACGGAAGCTATACTGTTACACTGGCAATACTAACGTGCCTATAAGAACATCCAATAGTCAAAGGTTAATGAAATACAAATGGTATGGAGAGAAATAGTCCTATAATTCCTATAATAACCAACCTAAAACTTCTTACCTGGGAATATTGAAGACTCATGTTAAAAGGAACCACCAGCTCTCATATATTCTCATGTTCTGAGCAAGGAACTGAAACGTTAGCTTTCTTACATGGCACATATTTTACATGGAACATATTGCACTTTTACTTTCTTCTCCAACACTTTGTTTTTGCATTATTTAAACCAAATTGAACATGTTTCATTATTTACTTGAGGCTAAATTGATTTTATTGATGTATTATATTCAGTGTTCATTCAGTATTGTTGTAATTGTCATTATTACAAATAAATAAATACAAAAAAATAAAAATAATCTGCCGATTAATTGGTATTGGCGTTTATGGTCCTCCAATAATCGGTATCGGCGTTGAAAAATCATAATCGGTCGACCTCTAGTCTGATGAAACACTGAACCAGGTTTTCCTCTAGGATTTTGCCTATGCTTAGCTCCATTCCATTTCTTTTTATCCTGAAACTCCCCAGTCCTTAACGATTACAAGAATACCCATAACATGATCCAGCCACCATTATAATTGAAAATATGAAGAATGGTACTCAGTAATGTGTTGTATTTGATTTGCCCCAAACATAACACTTTGTATTAAGGACAAAAAGTTAATTTCTTTGCCACATGGTTCTGCAATATTACTTTAGTGCCTTGTTGCAAACAGGATGCATGTTTTAGAATATTTTTATTCCGTAAAGGCTTCCTTCTTTTCACTCCGTCAATTATGTTGGTATTGTGGAGTAACTGCAATGTTGTTGATCCATCCAGTTCTCTCATATCACAGCCATCTAACTGTTTTAAAGTGACTATTTGCCTCATGGTGAAATCCCTGAGCGGTTTCCTTCTTCTCCAGCAACTGAGTTAAGAAGGACGCCTGTATCTTTGTAGTGACTGGGTGTATTGATACACCATCCAAAGTGTTATGAATAACGTCACCATGCTCAAAGGGATATTCAATGTCTGCTTTTTACATTTTTACTATTCTACCAATAGATGCCCTTCTTTGTGAGGCATTGAACAACCTTCCTGGTCTTTGTGGCTGAATCTGTCTTTGAAATTCACTTCTCAACTGAGGGACCTTACAGATAGTTGTATGTGTGGGGTACAGATATAAGGTAATCAATAAAAAAAAATCTAGTTAACCACTATTATTGCACACAGCGTGAGCCCTTGCAACTTATTATGCAACTTGTTAAGCACATTTCTACTCCTGAACTTATTTAGGTTGGCCATAACAAAGGGGTTGAATACTTATTGACTTAAGACATTTCAGCTTTTAATTTTTAATTAATTCCACATTGACATTATGGAGTATTGTGTGTAGGCCAGTGGAAAAAAACATCTAAATCTAATCCATTTTAAATTCAGGCTGTAACACAACAAAATGTGGAAAAAGTCAAGAGGTGTGAATACTTTCTGAAGGAACTGTGTATATTTTTACACTATACTACAAACCCAGAATTAGAAGACGTCAAATGTGTTTCATTAGCCACTGGTATGATTCAATAGATACAAATGGTTACAAGTCCCTCTCAAATAAACACAGAGCTAAGAGCTGCAGAACATAGAAGAAATAGAATGATATGGTAGCGTCTCAAATGGCACCCTATTCCCAAAAGGCCCTGGTCAAAAGCAGTGCACTACATAGGGAATAGGGTGCCATTAAGATGCATTCTATATGTCTATGGTGCAGAAGACCCACCTGTCCCTGGTCCAACACCATGACCCTGTTACAGCTCATCACAGTGTTGAGGCGATGGGCGATGATCAACGTGGTGCAGCTGCTGAATGACTCGCGGATGGTTTCCTGAATCAGCCGGTCTGTCTCTGTGTCGATGGCTGCAGTCGCCTCATCCAACAGCAAGATCTGGCAACCAAACACATGTCACATTTAAGCAAACTTTGCAGAGGTTCAATCACAAAGATTGGTAGAATAAGGAAGTAACAAAATAGAAACAACATTGAATATGGATGTGTATATTACAATATTAAGGAGTGCTATAACTATGTAGGACTAGTCCCTAAACGTCTTTTGTCGTCATCTTCAGTTGTTGGAATTTCCAACTGCATTGTATAGAATCAGAGTGACATTACAACACAAGCCATGTGGTGGCAATGTTACGCCTTGGAGAAGCTGCTGCCTTCTGCCCACCTTATGTGACTACCTCAATATTAGGATGTGAGGCACAAAAGCTTTCCTCTGTGGTAACAGAAAAGAGAAAATCAATCTAACTGCCCGTGTCCTGTGTGTGTGTGTGCTATGGAGAGAAAGAGACGTGATGCAACGCTAGAGTGTGTGTGAGTGTGCGCACGTGCATGTGTGATGTGTCTGTGTTTGTGTGTGTTTACCTTGCTGTGTCTCAGCAGTGCTCTTGCCACACACAGTAGTTGTCTCTCTCCCACTGAGAAATTCTCTCCGTTCTCTGTCACCTCGGACTGGAGGGAGTGGGGCAGTTGGCTGATCTGAACATGATGAGAGACGAAATGGAGTCAAAACACAAGCCACATATCGTTTTCAACTGTTAAAAAATCTCTAGTGGGGAACTTTAATCTTACACAGGTCTAGGATTTGTTATCAATTACTGTCAGCGCTAGTAACACTATCAGAAGGCGTACAAGGCAATGAATACATAGTATGATGTCAACACATAAGGACTACTTGACGTTTGTATACAGACAGACATTATCAATATATTTGGGGTTAAACTGACATAACATAAATAGAGTAAGCAATGCATTGCTAACATTTACCATCTATCCCTACTTACAATCTCCTTTATATGGGACCTCTCAAGTGCATCCCAGATCTGGGGATCTGAGTATTGATTCCATGGGTCCAGATTGGACCTATTTGATAAGGAAAAATAAGAATAAAGAATCAATCTCCATAATTGTAAACAAGCCTAGATAACAGTACAACAAGAGTCCGGTGAAGTTGCCCGTGGGGTCAGTTTGACATATACCCCACTAATGGTTAAAGGGATACTTTGGGTAAGTAGGACATTTCCCGAAATTCCAGAGTCAGACAAACTCATGTCATGGATACCAATTGTAAGTCTCTGTGTGTAGTTTGAAGGAAGTTGACGGTAGCATATTGTTAGCTTAGCGCAATTGCTGGAAGTCTATAAGTATCTACTACTCAGCTCCTCTCAAAAGCATGGAAATTAACCTAACTATTCAAAGGCTGGATGGTTAGCACTTTGTACTCTAAGTATTCATTACAAGTATATATGAAATTATAATGTTTTTATTATAGTTATTTCTGGAACTATTTTCTCCGGACTACGCATTTCATTCATCGATGGTGGGCACAAGCATTGGCTGTGTGCAAGTGTAAACACAGCAGGCCAGCTGAGACAGTGGCAGTTTGAACGAGGTTGCTAGATAGATATCAAGTAACCGAAGTGTGAGAAGATAAACCTCACAAAAGAAACAGAGTACATCAGACTGCCAATGCTTGTCCAGAGCAAATATTTTTACCTCGCAGCCGTGACTGTAAAGTTTGTCACTCAACTTCCAGCAGTGTCAACAATGTTAAAGGCATAAAAAAATGCTAACCTCCTATGTTATTGTAATGGTGAGAGGTTAGCATGTCTTGGGGGTATGATATTTGTGTGTCTAACTTTCTCAGTCATCATTATTCACGATTCGTTCTGGACTATCCGTAATCATGGTAGCATCCACATTAATGTAGAAGTGTTTAGAAACATATCCTATTCTTAATTACAATAAAAGTGACTCCAAAATGACAACAGGTTATTTACCATTCATGTCCATTTGGCACAAAATAATCAGAAACACAACCAAAACAAAACAGCAAATGGAACCAACAAATTTAAAGGAATATGGGACCAAACACTAAACTATTGACTACTTTAATAGAGATAAGTGAATTTGTCCCAATACTTTTGGTCCCCTAAAATGGGGGGACAAAAAAGTACTGTAATTTCTAAAAAGGGTCCACCCAACATGAATGAAAATACACTCAAATTAAAGCTGACCGTGTATAATTTCAAATCCAAAGTGTTGGAGTACAGAGCCAAAACAACAAAAACATGGTCACCGTCCCAATACTTTGAGCTCACTGTATACTTTTGGAAAGTTGAAGGCTTCCAAAGTTTTGAATAGAAAAAGGTCATTCAAGACGGTTGAAAGCCTTTTCAACATCAGACATGATTGATAAATCTATATCTTGTTTTTTTAGCGTATTGTATTGAACTGAAACATGTTATTGTATTTGTTTGTAAGGGTCTATTTTTTATAAACCTTGTTTGATTGAGTTGCCATGAATATAACGTTAGCAAGCTAGATAACAACACTCCGACCAAGGATCTCTGAAAGTGAATGGTTTGCTCAGATTTTTTTTATAACTAGGGGACTATTATGAGAGGATGGAACTGACAAGCCATAAGATGAGACATTTCCTGAAGGAAACAGCGGTCCAATCAGAGGCCATTCTATGCACATCAGGACAAAGTGGAATGGGGGTAAGTGTGATGCGATCTTACATTATCTGATTGATTGAATAGTAGCTAGCTGCTCTCATGATAAAATGTGATAGGCCTGTCACTTTTCTTGTGGATGGGCTGTCCATTACATCTGTGATGCCCTCCGCTCAAAGCCAAAGAAAACCAGAGTACAACAAAATTATGTGCTCTCCTTTTTTCATTATTCAACATTGAGTGGTGCCAATATTTGAGTCTTTATTCAACTTGATTCAAGTACTTTCCAACTAATTATACATTTTCCACATGCTTGAGAAACAAATAGATTGAATTGACTTTATAGTGTTAGCTATATAATGCATGACATCATGCCACTAAATCAGAACATCTATTATGGCCTTTTTCAGGTGTATATTTGTATATCCTTTGTATATTTCAAATGATTTTCCCAATGTCCTGTTCCCTTTATTGCTCACTCTGGTTTAGATAGAAGACATGCCTGCTGTGGACAGTCCACAAGGAACGGACTCCATGTTTGCTGGAGTAACATCACATTCAGAACCAGAATAGAGGACAAGCCTCAATTTTTGCTGGCAAGTACTCAAAATATGCAATCAATGTTTACACTTCAGCACTTGTTTTGTCATATTAGGATGGTAATGCAATCATTGACGTGTCCAGACACATCTATTCTAACAAATGGACAGGTAGCCTAACTGCCCCTCCAGGATAGTTTTGCTGACTTGGGTAAAGTGGAGGGTTTCTTTGAATGGCGCTCCCTTTCAAGTGTGCTCAGAGGCACCCTTTCTGAAGTGTGGGAAGCTGACTATATCCACTACACTAATCTGATCAACTGCATCCAGAAGTGTCACACATGTTCTTTCTGTATGTATGGAAACATCCTTGTGTTTACATTGTATTCACTGGTTTATCAGCTCCTCTTTCCTCATTTCAGACACTCCAAGATTCAACTTGTCCACCCAAAACAATCAAAATAGTGGATTGCCCGGCCAATAAGTCAGCCTACCACACAAAGATTCTGGAATGACCTGATGGAGCGCGTCCTGAAGAGACGCATGGACAAATACTGGGAGTCCAAATCCCAAGTAGCCCCATCCCAAATCCAACCTACATAGCCCCATCCCAAATCCAACCTACATAGCCCCATCCCAAATCCAACCTACATAGCCCCATCCCAAATCCAACCTACATAGCCCCATCCCAAATCCAACATACATAGCCCCATCCCAAATCCAACATACATAGCCCCATCCCAAATCCAACATACATAGCCCCATCCCAAATCCATCCCCCATCCCAAATCCTACATTGCCCCATCCCAAATCCAACCTACATAGCCCCATCCCAAATCCCCAACCTACATAGCCCCATCCCAAATCCAACCTACATAGCCCCATCCCAAATCCAACCTACATAGCCCCATCCCAAATCCAACCTACATAGCCCCATCCCAAATCCAACCTACATAGCCCCATCCCAAATCCAACCTACATAGCCCCATCCCAAATCCAACCTACATAGCCCCATCCCAAATCCAACATACATAGCCCCATCCCAAATCCAACATACATAGCCCCATCCCAAATCCAACATACATAGCCCCATCCCAAATCCAACCTACATAGCCCCATCCCAAATCCAACCTACATAGCCCCATCCCAAATCCAACCTACATAGCCCCATCCCAAATCCAACCTACATAGCCCCATCCCAAATCCAACATACATAGCCCCATCCCAAATCCAACATACATAGCCCCATCCCAAATCCAACATACATAGCCCCATCCCAAATCCAACATACATAGCCCCATCCCAAACCCAAAATACATAGCCGCATAGCCCCATCCCAAATCCAACATGCATAGCCCCATCCCAAATCCAACATACATAGCCCCATCCCAAATCCAACATACATAGCCCCATCCCAAATCCAACATACATAGCCCCATCCCAAAACCAATATACATAGCCCCATCCCAAAACCAACATACATAGCCCCATCCCAAAACCAACATGCATAGCCCCATCCCAAAACCAACATACATAGCCCCCATCCCAAAACCAACATAGCCCCATCCCAAATCCAACATAGCCCCATCCCAAAACCAACATAGTCCCATCCCAAAACCAACATAGCCCCATCCCAAAACCAACATAGCCCCATCCCAAAACCAACATAGTCCCATCCCAAAACCAACATAGTCCCATCCCAAAACCAACATAGCCCCATCCCAAAACCCAGCAAAGAGGATGTCATTATTGGTTTATGATGATCCACATTAGCTTTTGCTAAAGCAGCAGCTATTCTTCTTGGGGTCCACACAAAAACATAAAACATGACAAGTAACAAAACAGTGATATACTGATAGACAAAGACAGTCACTCACGTCAAGATCATTGCGGGACACACATCAAGATTCAAGGACACTTGGGGGCTATTCTGACACCCCTAACTCATCTGGTATCTATGGAAATGGTCGTCCTTGAACAACTACCTACATTAATACAAACTACTACAAAATACAAACACTCTGGTCATTATCACACTGCATCTGTAGCATAATAAAATGATTCACTGTAGACTACTACATAACAGCAACCCCATACCATTCACTGTAGACTACCACTGGACATAACATCACCCCCATACCATTCACTGTAGACTACCACTGGACATAACATCACCCCCATACCATTCACTGTAGACTACCACTGGACATAACAGCACCCCCATACCATTCACTGTAGACTACCACTGGACATAACATCACCCCCATACCATTCACTGTAGACTACCACTGGACATACCAGCACCACCATACCATTCACTGTAGACTACCACTGGACATACCAGCACCACCATACCATTCACTGTAGACTACCACTGGACATACCAGCACCACCATACCATTCACTGTAGACTACCACTGGACATACCAGCACCACCATACCATTCACTGTAGACTACCAGCACCCCCACATAACACCACTGCACCCCCCCATACCATTCACTGTAGACTACCACTGGACATAACAGCACCCCCATACCATTCACTGTAGACTACCACTGGACATACCAGCACCACCATACCATTCACTGTAGACTACCACTGGACATAACACCACCCCCATACCATTCACTGTAGACTACCACTGGACATACCACCCCCATACCATTCACTGTAGACTACCACTGGACATAACATCACCCCCATACCATTCACTGTAGACTACCACTGGACATAACAGCACCCCCATACCATTCACTGTAGACTACCACTGGACATAAGACTAGCACCCCCCCATACCATTCACTGTAGACTACCACTGGACATAACAGCACCCCCATACCATTCACTGTAGACTATCACTGGACATACCAGCACCCCCATACCATTCACTGTAGACTACCACTGGACATAACAGCACCCCCATACCATTCACTGTAGACTACCACTGGACATAACAGCACCCCCATACCATTCACTGTAGACTACCACTGGACATAACACCACCCCCATACTTACTTTGTACTGTCTATTTTATTGTATATTTGACCTTTAATTGATGTGCATTGTTTGAATGTCTATACTGTGTTTTAAAATACATAATGATCTTTGCCTCTTCATTGATTGTCATGTCATTACATAGGTATACGCTGTTTTGTTGCTTCTACCAATTTACCTTAAGTATTCAAATGTTACTAACACATAGATCTGACTGCTATATTTCATATTACAAATACGATGTTGTAGCATACTGTAATGAATCACTTCTAGCAGATAGAACCAGTACCACCTATTTTGTTCCTAAGGGGATTTATTTCAATGATTTGACACAATTGGTTATGGCAATGTCTGGCTGTGAATGAATGCAAAACTCTTCTGTTCCCTCGTCCCAGTCTCTCTCCCTTCAGTGCCCACTCAAACACCAGTCGATATGCAACCAGCCTGTATTGACTAAGAGTCGTTAGATACAAATAATCTAATAATAAACTATTTGATTTGATCAGAGTGCAATTATGAAACAAAAGTTACCGATAGATTGTCTTCTTTATATTTTGTTACTGTGGGTGGGACAAGCAAGAATAATGTCACTTACTTGATAGACAGCTGTCCATTCGGTCCAGCAGGTAGGGGCTGTTTCTTACAGTTTCATTTTGGGATATGGAAGAATGTCTCCATAACTCCAGGATTGATAAGCGCAGAAAATTCCTCAGGGTTTGTTACAGTCTCTGTGTGCGTTGCTTTCTTTGCCATAGATATCAAGCCCCCCCAGTCCGTAAATTAGGAAGTTGATAGAATCTCATTTCATAAAATATAGATTACTATGTATACCTTTGTTAGACTATAAATGACCAACCACATAGCTTTGTAGTAGTTAGGTCTATTTCCCTGCTTTTGAGAGGAGCTGGCTAGTAGATACCCATAGACCTCCAGAAATTGTGCTAAGCTAACGATATGCTACATTCAACTTCCTTCAAAATGCACGCAGAGACATAAAATGGTATCCATGAGTTTGTCTGACTCTGGGTAAGTAGGAAATGACCCAATATCCAAAGGATCCCTTAAAGGTTAGGATTGGGGAGGGAAGCTGATCTTACATCTGTACCTAGGAGAATCTTAGGTAAATCATTAATACATACCTGATAGTGCCAATGAAGAGAACGGGCTCCTGGGGAATGACTGACAGCTTGCTTCTCAGGTCTTCCAATCCGATCTGTGCAATGTTGATGTCGTCGATGGTGATGGAGCCCCCAGTCAGCTCCACCAGTCTGAAGAGAGCTACGCCCAGTGAGGACTTCCCTAGATAGATAGAAACGGGGGGTTGTGAGTAAACTACGATTAGTTCGGATAAATGATAATCACATCTACATGTGAAGATTACAGTTCACTGGTTAATGTTTACTTTTTTTTTATGAGAACGTTTTTGAATGAGAATCATTAGAAAACAAACATCAAACCATCAATTCAACCCATTGTTACATTATTTCTTAGTAAATACCAGGTAAACACCAGCGGAAACAAAGATAATAAAATGAAACATTAACGATGTAAAACGATACATAGAAATAAGGAGGGAAGTACCTGAGCCAGTGCGACCCACAATGCCGATGGTCTCCTCTGGCAGGATGTTAAAGGAAAGTTTCTTGAGCACCAGCGGCAGGTCGTCCCGGTAACACATCTCCACATCCTGGAAGGAGATCCGTCCCTTATCTGGCCAGCAGGGGGCAGGAGAGGAGGGTCCAGTGATCTGCCGCGGCGCCTCACCTTCTAAGGTCTGAGACAGAAAAAATAGATCCAATATGGAGTGCTAATCTCTGTATCTCCAATCCCATGAAGTAAAGACCTCTACCTCTCAATATAATTGTAATTTATAGATCTCTAAAAGCTTGTTGGCACTTTGAGAGAAAAAAAGTTGTTCCTCTGATATGGGGGTGTTTATGTTTTGATGGGTGTTGTGTGAAACAGGCCCTGTCATGTGCTGTGATGTGTGACGGGCCACACACTGGGTTCCATCTGCTTCCTGCTGGGCCTCTCAGAGACGGTGTGTGTCCCAAACGGCACACGACTCCCTATACTGTGGGCTACTTTTAACCAAACCCTATGGGCCCCTGATCAAAAGTAGTGCACTACATAGGGAATAGGGTTAAATTTGGGATGTACCCTGTGTCTGTCTGGAGCCTACCATGTCCAACAGCTTTGTGTTATTGGGATTGGGTTATGTGTGTGTGCATGGGTGTACGTCATGATTGTGTATGTGTGAGTATGTCAACCTTATCCAACAGCTTGTGTTATTGGGATATGGACCTGTGTAAGTGCGTGGGTGCACCCTGCGCAGGAATGTGGATTTAGAGTGTGTGTCTGCATGTGAGTATGCTGTGCCTGTATGTGTGTGTGTGTTGCTTCATCTGTGCCTGTGTCCTGCTGCGTTAAGTATATAAGCCTGTGTTTGTGACACACCATGTGTGTACTTTCGATTCGGCCACACATGGTTCAGCCAATCAGCAACCCTTCCCCCGACTGTTGGCAGCATCCCTGGTGTCATTAGGCCTACCTACCTTTATATAATGATTGATCCTCTCGACTGACGTGAAGCGAGCCTCAGTCTCTGACAGCAATCTCACGGTAAACTGAAACAGACCAGTCAGCTGGAGAAGAGAGAGTGCGAGAGAGACAGACAGACAGAGAGACAT
Source organism: Oncorhynchus nerka (assembly GCF_034236695.1). Classification (NCBI taxonomy): domain Eukaryota; kingdom Metazoa; phylum Chordata; class Actinopteri; order Salmoniformes; family Salmonidae; genus Oncorhynchus; species Oncorhynchus nerka. The sequence continues at coordinate 67,437,109 of NC_088401.1, forward strand.
AGACAGACAGAGAGAGAAGTGATTAGTCAATGATTAACACCCTCAAACCCTATTACAATCAACCTAGGTTCACTTCAACACTAGTGTTGGTCACTGTGTGCGCTGATACCATTTGATGAATGAGCAGCACAAACCATAAACCTTTATGACCCCTATAGACAGACATACAGTTGAAGTCGGAAGGTTACATACACTTAGATTGGAGTCATTAAATCTCGTTTTTCAACCACAAGTGTGGTTCATCCTTGGGAGCAATTTCCAAACGCCTGAAGGTACTAAGTTCATCTGTACAAACAATAGTACGCAAGTATAAACACCATGGGACCACGCAGCCGTCATACCGCTCAGGATGGAGACGCGTTCTGTCTCCTAGAGATTAACGTACTTTGGTGCAAAAAGTGCAAATCAGTCCCAGAACAACATCAAAGGACCTTGTGAATATGCTGGAGGAAACGGGTACAAAAGTATCTATATCCACAGTAAAATGAGTCCTATATCAACATAACCTGAAAGGCCGCTCAGCAAGGAAGAAGCCACTGCTCCAAAACCGCCATAAAAAATCCAGACTACGCTTTGCAACTGCACATGGGGACAAAGATCGTACTTTTTGGAGAAATGTCCTCTGGTCTGATGAAACAAAAAATAAAACTGTTTGGTAATGGTAATGACCATCGTTATGTTTGAAGGAAAAAGGGAGGCTTGCAAGCCAAAGAACACCATCCCAACCGTGAAGCACGGGGGTGGCAGCGTCATGTTGTGGAGGTGCTGTGCTGCAGGAGGGACTGGTGCACTTCACAAAATCGATGGCATATTGAGGAAGGAAAATTATGTGGATATATTGAAGCTTCATCTCAAGACATCAGTCAGGAAGTTAAAGCTTGGTCGCAAATGAGTCTTCCAAATGGACAATGACCCCAAGCATACTTCCAAAGTTGTGGCAAAATGGCTTAAGGACAACAAAGTCAAGGTATTGGAGTGGCCCTCACAATGCCCTGGCCTCAATCCTATAGAACATTTGTGGGCAGAACTGAAAAAGCGTGTGTGAGCAAGGAGGCCTACAAACCTGACTCAGTTACAACAGCTCTATCAGGAGGAATGGGCCAAAATTCACAACTTATTGTGGGAAGCTTGTGGAAGGCGACCCAAAACATTTGACCCAAGTGAAACAATTTAAAGGCAATGCTACCAAATACTAATTGAGTGTATGTAAACTTCTGACCCACTGGGAATGTGATGAATTTAAAGCTGAAATAAATCACTCTCTCTAGTATTATTCTGACATTTCACATTCTTAAAATAAAGTGGTGATCCTAACTGACCTAAGACAGGGATGACAGCGTTGCACACAAAGTGTGCAAAGCTGTTATCAAGGAAAAGTGTGGCTACTTTGAAGAATGTCAAACATAAAATATATTTTGATTTGTTTCACACTTTTTTGGTTACTGCATGATTCCATATGTGTTATTTCATAGTGTTGATGTCTTCAATATTATTCTACATGGAGAAAAAAGTAGAAATAAAGATAAACCCTGGAATGAGTAGGTGTGTCCAAACCTTTGACTGGTACTGTATAGAACATCAAAAAAGCCTTCATAAAAACATTCCCATAAAGGGCAGTCAAAATCCTTCACAGATCGCAAGGACATACTCTAGCAGTGCGTCTGTTTACATGCGTGTGTGCGTGTTCACATGCATGTGCATGAATGTGCTTTTGTGTGTGTGTACCTGCACAGCGTAGGATATAGCCAAGCCTGCGTAGGCTGGGGGGATCTGGTTGTGCATGAAAACGATGAGCAGGGCTACGGTGGTGATGAGAATGATGCTGATCAGGTCCAGCCGTACAGCCAGCCAGCGCATAGCACAGCTGAACAGGTAGTGGGAAGCCTGGTTGGTGTCCAGTAAAGCCTGGTACCTGAGATACACAGAGATAAACCAATAGGAATGGTTAGTGAAAGTCAACGGACCAATAACAGACTTAGTGGAAGGCTGCTCAGTGCCCACATTAGCTAAGCAGAAATCAAATGCTACTCAACTCAAAAGTCAAGGAAACGTTACTTAGGGGGATTCTCTCATTATTAGTTGTGCAATTTGGGCGGCACCTAGTCTAGCGGTTAAGAGCGTTGGACCAGTAACCGAAAGGTTTCTGGTTCAAATCCCCGAGACAACTAGGTAAAAAAAAAAGTTGATGTACCCTTGAGCAAGGCACTTAACCCTAATTGCCCCTGTATGTCGTTCTGGATAAGAGCATCTGCTAAATGACAAAAAAAAAAAATTTAAAAATGTAGACGTGTGGTAGGCGAAGCTAACTGGACATGAACTGTCAAAACCAATGTCTTATCAGTGTTTGAAAAAACGTCCTGTGACAGATAAAGTGTCTTCCTATGAGCGCTATACGGTATATTAGTGTACTGTTCTCACCTGTGTAAGAAGTCGTCCCCTCTGCCATACGCGTGAATGGTGGACAGCCCCTGGAGACTACTGGTGATGTGCGAGGTGAAAGGTGATTGGCTGATGTTCTCCAGACGCTTCAGCTCGCGAATCAGAACCCTAGTCAGACAAAGAGGAAGTGGAACATCAAGTTGATTACTTAAACGTACCAGAGCACCACTTTAGGGATGCTAAAGAAGTCCACTCACTCACCATTTCTCTAACCTCTACTCTGTGACCCCCAGCCAAACCTCTACTGTTCAACTCACAATGATGCAGTGGATGGCTGCCGTCTTACGGGATAAACCAATGTACATGGTATTATGAGCAGAGCTCTCGAGAATAAACGCTATTGGCTAAGTTGACTGATCTCTGTCCGTTTCATTTAAATAAGAACCTTACAAATTCTTAGAAACAGACAGAGTGTATTAATTGCATTGGTTAATGAACACATTGGAACAAAATTCCTTTAACACCCCCCCCAGTCAAACCTCTACTCTGTGACCCCCAGTTAAACCTCTACTCTGTGACCCTCCAGCCAATCCTTAGGGAGGGTTAAACATTTTAATTTCCCGTTGCAAAAATGTTTTCCATTGCGTGTTCTAAGGAACCTGATTCAACTTGTGAACTCCTTACCAAACCAGACACTAGATCAGGACAACAACAACATTGTGAAATATCTAGGGATGGTGGTCGAGGAGAGGGTTGACAAACACTACATTATAACTCCAATGACAGTGCAGTTATCTGACAGGTTAGTGGACTATGATACACTGCTCAAAAAAATAAAGGGAACACTTAAACAACACAATGTAACTCCAAGTCAATCACACTTCTGTGAAATCAAACTGTCCATTTAGGAAGAAACACTGATTGACAATACATTTCACATGCTGTTGTGCAAATGGAATAGACAACAGGTGGAAATTATAGGCAATTAGCAAGACACCACCAATAAAGGAGTGGTTCTGCAGGTGGTGACCACAGACCACTTCTCAGTTCCTATGCTTCCTGGCTGATGTTTTGGTCACTTTTGAATGCTGGCGGTGCTTTCACTCTAGTGGTAGCATGAGACGGAGTCTACAACCCACACAAGTGGCTCAGGTAATGCAGCTCATCCAGGATGGCACATCAATGCGAGCTGTGGCAAGAAGGTTTGCTGTGTCTGTCAGCGTAGTGTCCAGAGCACCGCTACCTCCGCCTTTGTGCAAGGAGGAGCAGGAGGAGCACTGCTAGAGCCCTGCAAAAATGACCTCTAGCAGGCCACAAATGTGCATGTGTCTGCTGAAACGGTCAGAAACAGACTCCATGAGGGTGGTATGAGGGCCCGACGTCCACAGGTGGGGGTTACAGCCCAACACCGTGCAGGACGTTTGGCATTTGCCAGAGAACACCAAGATTGGCAAATTCGGCACTGGCGCCCTGAGCTCTTCACAGATGAAAGCAGGTTCACACTGAGCACATGTGACAGACGTGACAGAGTCTGGAGACGCCGTGGAGAACGTTCTGCTGCCTGCAACATCCTCCAGCATGACCGGTTTGACGGTGGGTCAGTCATGATGTGGGGTGGCATTTCTTTGGGGGCCTCCATGTGCTCGCCAGAGGTAGCCTGACTGCCATTAGGTACCGAGATGAGATCCTCAGACCCCTTGTGAGACCATATGCTGGTGCGGTTGGCCCTGGGTTCCTCCTAATGCAAGACAATGCTAGGCCTCATGTGGCTGGAGTGTGTCAGCAGTTCCTGCAAGAGGAAGGCATTGATGCTATGGACCGCCCGTGACCTGAATCCAATTGAGCACGTGTCTCGATCCACCAACGCCACGTTGCACCACAGACTGCCCACTTGTACATGGCAGCCTCATTTTTTGACTTGTTTTAAGGACATTCCATCAAAGATGGATCAGCCTGTAGTGTGATTTTCAACTTTAATTTTGAATGTGACTCCAAATCCAGACCTCCATGGGTTGATAAATTTGATTTCCATTGATAATTTGTGTGTGATTTTGTTGTCAGCACATTCAACTATGCAAAGAAAAAAGTATTTAATAAGAATATTTCATTCATTCAGATCTAGGATGTGTTATTTTAGTGTTCCCTTTATTTTTTTGAGCAGTGTATGATGAGAGGACACAGGGGAGTCAGAGTGTAATTCTGCCTAGGACAAGACAAACATTTCCTGGCACAGCTCAGGCCATTCCTTGGCTCCACTAGAATCATTTCTGAATGATGTGTGATTTATGAGCCACAGACCCACACTACCACAACACTCGACTGAGTCAGCAGGGAAGTGTGAGAGAGAGGGTTTTATTGACAAAGGTGGGGTGGAGTTCTACTTTTAGGTCCATAGATAGGCTGCACATGTGAATAACAAGTCTGCTCATGTATCATCCCCGGCGGGAGGGGGGGAGGGAGGAGAAGAGGGCAGGGGATTAAAGAACATGACACTCCTTATTCTGAGACTACCTACACAAACATGTTTATGCAGTTTGTACTTTCATCTCAAGATGCCAGCTGGCAAAGTACACCACATCAATAAATGGGACCCGTCCCAAAAAGCACTTTATTCCCTATATTGTGCGGGCCTTGGTCAAAAGTAGTGCCCTATATGGGGAATGGGGTGCCTTTTGAGCTTGCTTTTAATGAGGAAACTGGTTAGATGCGTCACGCTGAATAATAAATGAGCCAAAGACCTAGGGAACCCTAATCCATCTCTACACTTATCTTCTTTAAATCAAAGCACGCATGAGCATACACGTATAAATCGATTGGTTGTAGCCTGACCTGGAGACGCGGTTGACAATGAGGAGGAAGGCTCCCAGGGGCAGGAGGGAGATCAGGAACCAGGGGAATACGATGCCCACCATGACCAGGCAGAAGAGCACCAGGGTCATGTTCTGGAGAAGCATCTCAGCCTGCATGGCCAGACGGACGTCCACTGTGGATGGTTAGAGAGAGAGAGAAAAGGAGACCGAAAGAAAGAGAGGACACAGAGGGAGAGAGAAAACAAAAAACTGTCAGATCACACTGTGTTGTCTGGGTGGTATGGGCACCTCAAGGCTCGGAGTATGAAGTCAAGGCAAGACACCTCACCCTCGTCCATGTCTCGGGAGAAGCGGGTGAGGATGCGGCCCAAAGGTGTCGTGTCAAAAAAGCGCATGGGGCTCAGGAGGAGGCGGTGGAACAGCTTGTCGTGGAGTACCGAGGCAGCCCGAACAGTGCACTGTCAGACAAACACAGTGGTGTTTCAACACGGAGCCAGACACAACACTGGTAAACAGATGGGTTGTCGGGACTCTGGAAGGCTCAACACCCAGGCGCAACAAATGCAAGTAGGAGTAGACATTAGAGAATTGTTGCCAGCATTCACAGCTATGAACACATACTAGCTAGCGCTCATATGACATGTTGCTAATGCTAGTTGGCCATATGTTGTTGTTGTTGATGATGTGTCCCTATTAGTAGTCACTGTGCTGTTAAGAGCAAGTGGAAAGTTTCTTGGGTCATGCAAACTGTCAAATCCTCAGACATAAATGAATGTCTGGCAGGCTGACACAAAGGTTATGAACCCATGTCTAGGTTAACGCAGTGAGAAACATCTGGCAGAAATGACTTTTGGCAGGAGAGAACACATTCAATCTATTAATAGAATATGCAACACTCCCACATTCACGTTACAGCTAAGCCTAAAAAAAAAGAAGAAGATTAGCCATCTTCGGGAAAAGTTTGTGTCACACAATTACGTGAGGACATAACCGATGTAATGGGCTGTCAGGAAAGTTTAACAAACACAGGGGACATATCCAAAGGGACAGGGACACACAGCGGCACACGCACACACACAGCCATTAAAGCAGCGTGTCACGGCACTGGACAGAAATGGATTTAGCCTGCAGGCACTTTCAATTATAGTAGTGCAACTCATGAAAACGTCTTAAAGACAAATAGAGAGAGTCAAGGTTGTACCACAACAACTTTGCACTTCTTTCCTTTGAAAAGGGCCTGAGCGTAAATCAATGAAAACCTGACTTATGGAGACTATGGTTACGTCCAGAATGGTATCCTATGGGCCCTTGTTAAAAGTAGTACCCTGGAGTGAATCGGTCAGTGATGCACTCTCCTTTGACAGGCCTTAGAGTGCATCAATGAATGGTCCTGACATTTCAAGATGAGAGAACAATCCACAAGAACCACTCTAAAAGGCATTTGAGCAAGATGCTTACCTTGACGAACACTAGCCCCCTCATTGTCTTCAGGAAGAGAGCGGCCCCCATGGACAGCACATAAACTCTTGAGTAGTATTGAACGTGAGGGTTGAGCCTCATGCTGTCGCTTGCCAACCCCGCCAATGTTTCATTGGTTTCGTTCTCCAGGATTAATGATGTATTCTGAGGGCAGATGGAGGGATACACACAAGGCATTTCTATCCAATGAAGGAAATAAATTAAACAAAGCCAGCTGAGACAGAAGACATGAAAGAAGCAGCCATTTGGGTAATGTCGCTATTCCAAACACATCCTTCAATCAGACACGGATGACAGCTTTGCAGCACATCTGCTTTTTGCTGGCTCGTCTCTTGTTTTAATTACGTTTACAGAGACACCGGTACTTTTTTAATTACACGTGCTGAGATTAATGCTCGCACTTTCCCCACTACAACTCAGTGATGCACAGAAGTCGTTTTACTTGTGGGAGACAGCCTGCTACAGTATAGACATCCCTCAGAGTAGGCAGAAGTTGTCCTATCCCACTAACACAGCATCAGATATTTCTTTAAATTCTAATAATTCTAAGTATTGTAGGTCGGGTAATCTGATCCTAGTTATATGTCCGTGTGTAAGGCCATCAGAAAATCCAAACTCACCCCACTGCGCTGGCGGATCCAGTAGCTCAGCCACCAGTTACTGAAGGCGATGCTGCCAGTGGTGAAGAGGAAGAGGATGACGTTGATGATGAAGGCATAAGGGCCTCCAGCCGCATTGATGTAGGCCTTGTACACATCCCAGGCCACGGCACCAGAGCCCTTCTCCTCCGCTTTCATGAGCTGGTCTGGAGAGTGAAGAAAGGGAAGGAAAGAAGGAAGGAAAGAAGAGAAATAGAAAGGGAAGGAAGGAAAGAAGAGGAAGAAAGGAATAAAGGAAGAGGAAGGAAGAGAGAGGAAGGAAGAAACCTGTGAGTAATTTCCTAATTTCAAGCCAACCTCTTTAAAGTGAACACATTAACACATTCTATTTGGCGCAGTCGAGTCTCACCTCCTTTCCCTTTCTCCACCGGCGGTCTGGCAACTTTGGCGAAATTCCCGGTGGTCTCAACCTTTTCATCTCCCTCTTTCTTCAGGTTTGTTTTCACCAGGTTCTTTTTCACCAGGTTCTAGGAGAGCAAGCCAAAGAGACCTACAGCATAAGACAATCGGCCAAGTCATAACACTGCCAGTAAGTCATTTAAACAGAGATATTGGTGACAGGGTCTTTAGCAGTGTGACACCGATAAATCAACGCCGACCTAAATAATGAAAGGCCCTGTATGCATTAACATTTCCCAGCCACCCACTTGGCTTCTCCTGCCTCATGAATTACGCAGGATGTGACGTACGATAGTGTTGTGTAAAGAGGGATGAAAAAGGTGTTTTTACATAGAGGAGAGCTGGGCTAGCCTGGTCCCAGGTTAGTTTATGCTGTCTTGCCAGCTCATGCCAATGCATGACAATGAAAGGCAACAGATCTGTGATCAGGCTAGATCTGGACATGCGCTCCGTGGTTGGCATTACCTCCTGCTGTACGCTGTTGAAGAGAGCGGCGTAGTCACGGTCTCTGCCCATAAGCTGGGAGTGGGTGCCATGCTCGGCAATCTGCCCGTCCTTCATCAGAATCACGTGGTCACACTCTGCCAGGTACTGAGAGAGGGTCAACACCAGTGAGATCTGTGATTCTCCTGATGAAGAATCCTGAGCTATAGTATGCTCCTCTATATTTCTATATGGCTCCCTTTCCTCAGCCTTCTCATTTAGGGACAAATTCTTGAGAGTCACACTCTTAACTTAGCTTTTATGCATTAATGTCAATGGGAGACTTGTGTGAAAACTCAAGTGGCACTATAATCACCGACCTAGGTGGTCTACATAGGGTCTCATTTCCTTTCAGATTAGAAGTCCCAAAGATATACAAGAGTAGTTAAGAAAGCCATTTCAGATAATGAATGCCATTTCCTATAATTTGGCCATAGTACACAAGTCACTTATTTGCTGCAAATTCTTCTGTTTCTCACATAAATACAATTTGAATTGATCATTCAGATAATCAGAAGCTCCTCTTACCTGCAGCTGGTGTGTGACAAAGATGGTGGTCTTGCCCTTGGACGCAGTGCGGATGGCATTGTGGAAGAGGTGAGAGCCCACGTGGGCGTCCACGGCACTGAGAGGGTCGTCCAGGAGCAGGATGGGCCGCTCGCTATACAGGGCACGTGCCAGGCTCACCCGCTGGCGCTGCCCGCCACTCAGGTTGGCACCCCTCTCACCTATCTGGAGTGAAAACATTGGGACAATGTTGACAAAATGTATCAAGGATAATTTCTGATTGATAGGCTTCACACAGAGGCAGCAACAGACCAGACATGTACTTACATAACACTTTATCATGTTCTCTCACAAAACACCACATCTATAAATGCATGTACTACTTACTAGCCTGTTACATGGTAAATACACTATACCAAAGTAGCAGAAAGTGTAAGGCAAATGTATTGTCCAGAATGGCCAGAGTTCATATTGAGAGCATCTCCAGCAGGGAGATGTAATAGCGGTCTGATACATACCTCAGTCATATCCCCATAGGGCAGCTCTGTCAGATCAGGAATCAGGCAGCAGGCAGAGACCACAGCATTATACCTAATAAGGAAACACAGCCAAGGACATGACTTAACATGAGAGGGAAACGCAGTCATGGTCCAGAGAAATGAGTAAACCATGAGTTAGAAATGAGCCTTTGGCCCTTCTGAATGTGAAACTATCAAACTATGACATCCAAACGTGACTGGTCATAGACTACAGATGAAAATGAGCCGTCTACCTAAATCCAGCACTAAGACACCTCTAAATGGTCTGCGTTGTTGCTTTCATTGTGTACTGTTCCATAATAAATGACTCAAAAAGTCATAAACACAAATCAATCAATCTTTACTTGTCTTCGTCGTATTCTTTTCCGAACAGGATGTTCTCTCTCAGTGAGTCATTGAGGATCCAGGCCTGTTGAGCCACATAGGCAAAGCCGCCACTGGCTGCCACGTTGCCCTCCAGCAGGGTCATCTGTTGAACACCAGAGATAAGACTCATGTTAAAATATACTAGAGGTAAAAGCTGACCTGGGCTTTCATGAGAGGGAAAATACGTTTGATTGCCTGGTACAACGGAACAGTCCCAAAAGTGCAAAAATCAAGCTTAATCAAACGCACCTCAAATGCTTTCCAGTCTGGTTTGTGGGGGAATCCCCCAGTATTTGAAGGCCAATGATATAGAACCTCACCTGTCCCAGCAGAGCAGACAGCAGAGAGCTCTTTCCGCTCCCCACAGCTCCACATATTCCTACCAACGCCCCCTGCAGATCAGAAGGATACCAGGGAGTATTGGTATGGATTTGAAATTGAAACACTCAGTCCATTTCAAAAGGAAAGAAGTTGCTGACTCCCTCCAATTGTCTACTCTTTCAGTCGTTCTCTTTATGAGTTGTGCTACTATAATCAAATGTGCCTGCATGCTAAATCCATTTATCTGTCCAGTGCCGGTGACTCAATGCTTTAGAGCAGTGGTATTCAAACTTTCTTAGCAGGGACCCAATTTTTTCCACCAGAATTTCGGATGATACCATTTTTTGGGGCACAAATTTCTAGCAACCCCACCCCAAATATAATGACACAACCTTAAAAATCTGTACATTTTGTGGACCCCAGGAAGAGAAGCTGCTGCCGCAAAAGCTAAAAAAATAAAATTCTCAGATAGAATAAAAAATATATACAGTACCAATCAAAGGTTGACACACCAACACATTCAAGGTTTTTTCTTTATTTTTTACTATTTTCTACATTGTAGAATAATAGTAAAGACATCAAAACTATGAAATAACACATATGGAATCATGTAGTAACCAAAAAAAAGTGTTAAACTAATACAAATATATTTCAGATTCTTTAAAGTAGCTCTTGGCATTCTCTCAACCAGCTTCATGAGGTAGTCACCTGGAATGCATTTCAATTAACAGGTGTGCTTTGTTAAAAGTACATTTGTGGGATTTTTGTTCTTTCTTAATGCGTTTGAGTTCCTTCTCAAATCAGTAGTGTGCTGACAAGGTAGGAGTGGTATACAGAAGATAGTCCAATTTGGTAAAAGACCAAGTCCATATTACGGCAAGAACAGCTCAAATAAGCAAAGAGAAACGACAGTCCATCATTACTTTAAGACATGAAGGTCAGTCAATCCGGAAAAATTCAACAACTTTGAAAGATTCTTCAAGTTCATTCAGTAAAAACATCAAGCACTATAATGAAACTGGCTCTCACGAGGACCACCTCAGAAAAGGAAGACCCAGAGTTACCTCCGCTGCCTTCATGGTCAAATTGCTGCAAATAAACCACCACTAAAAAGGACACCAACAAGAAGAAGAGACTTGCTTGGGCCAAGAAACACGAGCAATGGACATTAGACCGGTGGAAATATGTCCTTTGGTTAGATTAGTCCTAATTTGAGATTTTTGGTTCCAACCGCCGTGACTTTGTGAAACGCAGAGAAGGTGAATGGATGATCTCCACATGTGTGGTTCCCACCGGGAAGCATGGAGGAGGAGGTGTGATGCAGTGGGGGTGCTTTGCTGGTGACGCGGTCTGTGATTCATTTAGAATTCAAGGCAAACTTAACCAGCATGACTACCACAGCATTCTGCAGTGATACACCATTCCATCTGGTCCGCGCTTAGTGGGACTATCATTTGTTTATCAACAGGACAATGACCCAACACACCTCCAGGCTGTGTAAGGGCTATTTGACCAAGAAGGAGAGTGATGGAGTGCTGCATCAGATGACCTGGCCTCCACAATTACCCGACCCCAACCCAATTGAGATGGTTTGGGATGAGTTGGACCGCAGAGTGAAAGAAAAGCCGCCAACAAGTGCTCAGCATATGTGAGAACTCCTTCAAGACTGTTGGAAAACCATTCCAGGTGAAGCTGGTTGAGAAAATGCAAAGAGTGTGCAAAGCTGTCATCAAGGCAAAGGGTGGCTACTTTGAAGAAGCTGAAATATATTTTGTTTATCACTTTTCTGGTTACTACACGATTCCATGTGTGTTATTTAATAGTTTTGATGTCTTCATTGTTATTCTACAATGTAGAAAATAGTACAAATAAGAAAGAAAAACTCTTGAATGAGTAGGTATCCAAACTTTACTTGTACTGTATACAGTTGAAGTGGGAAGTTTACATGCACCTTAGCCAAATACATTTAAACCCAGTTTTTCACAATTCCGGACATTGAATCAGAGCAAAAATTCCCTGTCTTAGGTCAGTTAAGATCACCACTTTATTTTAAGAATGTGAAATAATGTCAGAATAATAGTAGAGAAAATGATTTATTTCAGCTTTAATTTCTTCCATTAATATTCCCAGTGGGTCAGAAGTTTACATACACTCAATTAGTATTTGGTAGCGTTGCCTTTAAATTGTTTTTGGGTCAAACATTTTGGGTCACCTTCCACAAGCTTCTCACAATAAGTTGGGTGAATTTTGGCCCATTCCGCCTGACAGAGCTGGTGTATCTGAGTCAGGCTTGTAAGGCCTCCTTGCTCACACACGCTTTTTCAGTTCTGCCCACAAATGTTCTATAGGATTGAGGCCAGGGCTTTGTGTGGGCCACTCCAATACCTTGACTTTGTTGTCCTTAAGCCATTTTGCCACAACTTTGGAAGTATGCTTGGGGTCATTGTCCATTTGGAAGACCCATTTGCGACCAAGCTATAACTTCCTGACTGATATCTTGAGATTTTGCTTCAATATATATCCACATACTTTTCCTATCCTCATGAAGCCATATATTTTGTGAAGTGAACCAGTCCCTCCTGCAGCAAAGCACCCCCACAACATGATGCTGCCACCCCCGTGTTTCACGGTTGAGATGGTGTTCTTTGGCTTGCAAGCCTCCCCCTTTGTCCTCCAAACATAACTATGGTCATTATAGCCAAACAGTTTAATTTTTGTTTCATCAGACTAGAGGACATTTCTCCAAAAAGTACAATCTTTGTCCCCATGTGCAGTTGCAAAGCGTAGTCTGGCTTTTTTATGGCGGTTTTGGAGCAGTGGCTTCTTCCTTGCTGAGCGGCCTTTCAGGTTATGTCGACATAGGACTCGTTTTACTATGGATATAGATACTTTTGTACCGGTTTCCTCCAGCATCTTCACAAGGTCCTTTGCTGTTGTTCTGGGACGGATTTGCACTTTTCGCACCAAAGTACGTTCATCTCTAGGAGACAGAACGCTTCTCCTTCCTTCCAAAGCGGTATGACGGCTGCGTGGTCCCATGGTGTTTATACTTGCGTACTATTGTTTGTACAGATGAATGTTGTACCTTCAGGCATTTGGAAATTGCTTTCAAGGATGAACCAGATTTGTGGAGGTCTAGAATTTTTTTTCCTGAGGTCTTGGCTGATTTCTTTTGATTTTCCCATGATGTCAAGCAAAGAGGCACTGAGTTTGAAGGTAGGCCTTGAAATACATCCACAAGTACACCTCCAATTGACTCAAATGATGTCAATAAGCCTATCAGAAGCTTCTAAAGCCATGACATCATTTTCTGGAATTTTCCAAGCTGTTTAAAGGCACAGTCAACTTAGTGTATGTAAAACTTCTGACCCACTGGAATTGTGAGACAGTGAAATAATCTGTAAACAATTGTTGGAAAAATTACTTGTGTCATGCACAAAGTAGATGTCCTAAACGACTTGCCAAAACTATAGTTTGTTAACAAGAAATTTGTGGAGTGGTTGATAAATGAGTTAAATGTATGTAAACTTCCGACTTCAACTGTATATATTTTACATCAACAAATAACCTTCAAGTCATTACATTTTCATCTCTTATCAATATGAAAGAAACCAAAAAATACATTTACTAAATACAAAATACAATTTTCAAAAAATGTTTGAATACAATAATCTGTCCTCTGATTTCTTTGTTCCAATTGTTTTCATAAATTAATAGCCAACCCCACTGTGTTCCCCCCCCAGACCTTGAACACCACTGCTTTAGTGTGTGTGTGTGTGTGTGTGTGTGTGTGTGTGTGTGTGTGTGTGTGTATGTGCAGGTTTGCATGCATGCATATATTTGTCAATGTGTACAAACATTTGTGTAGGCTTGTATGAATGTAAATCAGGGTTGTTTTGTGCACGGGTGAGTACACCTGTCTGATTGATGGTGCTTGTTCGAGCAGTTTACCTTCTTGACGCGCAGATCGATGCGATGTAGGGTTTTGTGCAGCGGTGGGCGGATGATGGAGCTCTGGGTAGAGGAGATGGTGCTCTGGGGGCTCTCCTGTTCCATGTGGGTAAGGAGACTCTGTCCGTTGGGACCCTCGTTGTTTCCTTTACCCTCTTCTGCTGTGATATACAAGCTCAGTTTCTCCTTGCGCAGTACTCGATGCATTCCACCTCTCTTGCACTGCTTCTTGGGGACGGGGGTGGCTTTGGCAGGAGCTTTGGCCTTCTCCCAGGCCAACGTGGCGTACCGGAACTCCACGGCGTTCATCGGGTCGTCCGTTTTGGCCAACACAACCTCTCGGTCCTCCATCAAGAAGAGTCTCTGTTGACATATGATATACTGTATGATATATGGAGAAGATTAATGAATGAACATGTCTATTTTGAAGTGCTATGCTGACAACAGTCCATCCTGACTGAACGCTACAATCATTCCCAATTTTGTACAACAATCTCGTCTGTCTTTCATTTACCTGAAATCGGTTGACTGCCACAGAACCCTCTGACAATGCTCGTACAGCCAAGGGCGTGACTTTGAGGGCAAAGGTCATGGAGTTGAAGACTGCAACAACGGTAAAGGCCTGAAGGGAGCAACAAAGTGGTCAAGTAATTTCACATTTAGTGGAATTCCACATATTTAAAAGCTACTGGGGAGCTTTCTATTGAAACAAACAACAAAAGCTACTGGTAGATATTGAAGTCACTTGACTCTTGAAAAGTTAGTGACAGCTGAGGGGAAGGGTTTACCTGGGCAGCAGTGAGGTCAAAACCCAGGGCCATGTGTAGAGTGAATGTGCAGACACTGGCAATCACCACGACGATGGGGGCCACACCCACTGTGAGGCTCTGAACACAACCAGCCCTCTCCAGTATCCTCCTCTCCTCAGATCGCACCGCTGGGGGGCAGAAAGAGAGCGAGCAAGGCAGAGAGCGGCAGAGAGTAGAGAGTGAGCGAGGCAGAGAGCGAGCGAGGCAGAAAGAAAGAATGAGCGACAGAGAGAGGAAGTGAGCGAGGGAGCGAGCGACAGAGAGAGGAAGTGAGCGAGGGAGCGAGCGACAGAGAGAGAGCGGGAGCGAGCGAGCGACAGACAGAGCGAGCGACAGACAGAGCGAGCGACAGACAGAGCGAGCGACACACAGAGCAAGATAGCACAGACAGAAAATAGACAATGAGCTCTTGTATTACCACTGTAGAGTCTTTCAGGAATTTACACCTGGCACTGTACAGTTATATTCAGCCCCAAACAACATTAGAGAGAGTCCCTTCCAGTCATGGCCAGAAATAAGAGAGACAAGTTGGGCCTCGTGGCCATAAATGGTATGAAATGGACTTTTAAAATTGTGGGCCATTGGCAGTTGTCCAAGTCAAGTGGCTTGTCATCCATGATTGTGTACATCTTCTAAATGCATGTGTTGGCTGCTTCATTCAACAGTCCATTCAGTGCACTCTGGCTCCAAGCAAAGGTTTCTTTCTAACACAGCCAAGGCTACTTACTACGTGCTCCAGGAAAGCTATAACATGACTGCACTCCTCCTAAAACACATTTCATATTATTCTCCAGGGACTCACAGCAGTGTTGTTGGATTGCCTTTGTAGAAGCTGCTACATATACAATGTATATTTTATCAGCAGGTGGAATAGGGCCATATACTAACACTAACTGAAGAGAACGATATCAGAACTCCTGATATGAAACTCGATAGACCTTAAGATGAATGTCCAATTAATGATCATAATAATAGGTATTATCACTATTATCCAAACAGCGGGCTGTTATGAGGATATGAGTCCAACCTGGCTAATTACAGTCATGATTAAAAGCACCAAACGTTTCTTATCCACAATGTAAGGCAGAGCCTCGTGAGAAATGTCCCCCCTCCCTCTCTAATTCTCCAATCTCCTCTAAGTGGAACAACCCTCTGCAGGTCTTAGGTATCAAAGAGCTTTAAACGCTTTTCAAATTAAACTTTGGGCGCAGTGATCCAATCAGGGCTTGTGTAATGTGGGAAGGCATGGAAGGAATCTCAGCCAATGGAACCTAACGGGAATGGAGTTGCCGGGTCAATTCCGGGGATGAATCTAATTTGAATTGATGATTGGAGGATTTGAACTAATGGATTTCAGGTAACGGGTTGAATTTCCTGGACTGACTGGAATTGAAAGAGAATTGGCCTAACAGAGAAGAAAATGTAAATAAAGTCAAATAAAGGAAGTACGAATTTGAGAGGCGCATTCTCAGCTGGAAATAATCACTCTAACCCAGACGCAAAAACAGGAAGTGAGTATTATGATTTTTGCTGTGTCACTGGGCCAGTGCTGTAAAAATGATGATTGCAGAGCCACTAGCCCCTGTGCCATGATGACTGCTGACTTACTGGCCCCTTGTCATAAATGTGATGACTGCAGAGTCAATGACCCTGTGCCATGACGACTGCAGAGTCACTAGCCCCCGTGCCATAAACATGATGACTGCAGAGTCACTGACCCTGTGCTAGAAACATGACTGCTGAGTCACTAGCCCCCCTGCCATAAACATGATGACTGCAGAGTCAATGACCCTGTGCCATGACGACTGCAGAGTCACTGGCCCCTTGCCATAAACATGATGACTGCAGAGTCACTGACCCTGTGCTAGAAACATGACTGCTGAGTCACTGGCCCCTTGTCATAAACATGATGACTGCAGAGTCACTGGCCCCTTGTCATAAACATGATGACTGCAGAGTCACTGACCCTGTGCTAGAAACATGACTGCGGAGTCACTGGCCCCTTGCCATAAACATGATGACTGCAGAGTCACTGACCCTGTGCTAGAAACATGACTGCTGAGTCACTGGCCCCTTGTCATAAACATGATGACTGCAGAGTCACTGACCCTGTGCTAGAAACATGACTGCTGAGTCACTGGCCCCTTGTCATAAACATGATGACTGCAGAGTCACTGACCCTGTGCTAGAAACATGACTGCTGAGTCACTGGCCCCTTGTCATAAACATGATGACTGCAGAGTCACTGACCCTGTGCTAGAAACATGACTGCTGAGTCACTGGCCCCTTGTCATAAACATGATGACTGCAGAGTCACTGACCCTGTGCTAGAAACATGACTGCTGAGTCACTGGCCCCTTGTCATAAACATGATGACTGCAGAGTCACTGACCCTGTGCTAGAAACATGACTGCTGAGTCACTGGCCCCTTGTCATAAACATGATGACTGCAGAGTCACTGACCCTGTGCTAGAAACATGACTGCTGAGTCACTGGCCCCTTGTCATAAACATGATGACTGCAGAGTCACTGACCCTGTGCTAGAAACATGACTGCTGAGTCACTGGCCCCTTGTCATAAACATGATGACTGCAGAGTTACTGGCCCTCGTGCCATAAACGTGATGACTGCAGAGTCACTGGCCCCGTGCCACAACATGATGACTACTGAGTCACTGGCTCCGTGCCACAACATGATGACTACTGAGTCACCGGGCCCGTGCCATAACATGATGACTGCCGAGTCACCGGCCCCGTGCCACAACATGATGACTGCCGAGTCACCGGCCCCGTGCCATAACATGATGACTGCTGAGTCACTGGCCCCGTGCTATAAAGAATATGACTGTTTATCCTCACCAAGTGACCTGACCAGAAAAAAAACAATACAAGCCTAGTGTGTGTGTGTGTGTGTGTGTGTGTGCGTAAGTGTTACCAAACACTCACTGTGGATGTTCTGAGCGAAAGCGTTTTCCAAGCAATACATCTTGATGAACTTGATACAGCCGAGGATCTCATTCATGAGCCTCACGCGCTGGTCAGTCACTAACACACACTTCTTACGAAAATACGCTGTGAGACGTGAAGCCAGCATCTGTCCCGGATAGAGAGAAGCAAGAAAATAAGTAACAGAGGAGAAATGTGAGTGTCGTAACAGGGAAATGAAGCCAGACAGTCTACATCCCTATGTTTCCCCTAGTGCACTACTTTAGAACAGAGCCCCATGGGCCCTGGTCAAAAGTAGTGCTCTGTATAGGGAATAAGGTGCCATTTGGGACATAGACACAGCCCTATTGCATCAGCTGTACGGCAGGGTTACTGCAAGGAACAGGCTATAAACGGCTTCCACATCAAGGCAAAGGTCCCCAACAGGCAGGCTCAGACTGAAGCTAACTCAATTGAAAGACTAACAGCAGCAAAGTCAACAGGAGATTGGCAGGCGGAGAGTTTTGGGGAAGTTGAAGGGCAACTCCACCACAATGTCATTATCTCCTGCACAATACCAGTGTCAACATATGTGAAAACAGTGCAAAACTATGTTTTGTAGAAACAAATCAAGTTTTAAAAAAGTTGTACCCGATGACATCCTCGAAAGTTAAAACATTATATAAACAGTGATTTTCAAAACACAGATTTGCGGTGACATGGGGAGCAAGAAAATACCCTCCCTAGAAATCCGTTGCAGGTTTTGAAAATCACTGTTTTTTAACCTACGCTGTGATGCCACAGAGAAGCCCTTTTTAGGACCTTTTTTCTTATCTTTTTAACCACAGATCATAGAAGCAAGCCATTTTCACATGTGTAGACACTGGTTTACTGCTGGAGATGAAGAATATGAGATTGAAAAATGGCAGAATCGCCCTTTAACTTCCCCAAAACCCTTTTAAGGGGAATTAAGAGCCTGTGCTGTAAAGGATAACAGTCTGTGAAGTGAAGGACGTTCACTTCAGTTCTACAGTTATGGGGAAATATGACGCTGTTCATCACTAATACTATAAACAGGAAAGACAATTCATGAATGACTAAGTGCTGAGAATGAGATAAGTTCAAAGGAATCATGCTCCAAGTAACACTGCTGTCAAAATAATGTTTACTTTCATAGTGTATTCTTTTTACAGTAACTAAAGCTTTGTTCCTAAATAAATAAACTATATGAAAAGGTAGCACTAAGATGCCTCTGAGTTAATGAAAGTGGAGTAACTTTCCTTTAGACATCGGTTCACATTTGTTCGTTAGTCAGCACTTTTGTTTTCCATAAGGTGTGCATTCCTTTGTTAGGAGACATGGAGGACTTCCTACCATAGCAGGGTAGAAGAAGATGAATATGGCTGATCCAACCAGTGCAGTGGGTCCCAGAAAGTAAGCAGTGTAGGACAGACCCAGGATGCCAACCAGCGGGCCCCCGGCCA
Organism: Oncorhynchus nerka; assembly: GCF_034236695.1. Classification (NCBI taxonomy): domain Eukaryota; kingdom Metazoa; phylum Chordata; class Actinopteri; order Salmoniformes; family Salmonidae; genus Oncorhynchus; species Oncorhynchus nerka. The sequence goes on from NC_088401.1 coordinate 67,456,219, forward strand.
GCAGACAGCCCACTGAGACTGCCTCGTATACCCGCTGGCCATCACTGGAGCAGATGTTGATCAGCTGTAGGGAGGGACATTGACACAGAATGTTAGTGGACACATTGAACAGACCATTTACTTCACAAGGACATAGTGAGTCAAAGAGAATGAAATTAACCCACAGAATCCTGAAATGAGAATAAGGTACAATAGCAGAGCATGGACAAAGGGCTGAGACATTGGCACGACAGAGGATTAGATTTTTTTCATTGAAACAAACAAATTAATACAATTGAGTTATTTGTTATCTGAGACACACCTACAATGTAACCACTAGAAGTGCATTTTACTTTCAGAACTGAAGGCAGTGTCTGTGGGGTAGGGTTGCACATTTTGGGGAATATTCAGAGGTGGAAACTTTCCGTGGGAATTAATGGGAATATATGCAAATTAGTATTAATACCATTTAAATGTAGATGTTTTTTTGCATTGGATATATTTACCATATCATATGGAAACAGAAACAGAAACCTTTATCATAATTAGACATAATTGCAAATGATTAAATCCTTCCAATAGAAATAAAAAACTATTTAGTTACAAATTTAACTTTAATTAAATGAGTTGACTCTTCACATGGGATGATTTCATTGAACCACAAAAGAAAGGGAATATTGAATGATCCCCAATCATCCATCGCATCTCCCCAAAACATTTTCAACATACATCTGTAAAATGATAGTCTAGAAACTAAAAAGTCCCTTCCACCATGTGGTTGATGAGATTTGTTGGCAAGACTGCCATATTGCATCTCCATCCCAAAGCCCTTGCTTAGAAGTGTACTTCGCCAGACTGCCAAGAACCTTGCCTTCATCCAGGCCAAGGTGGCAAGACATGGTAGTGATGACACCATAGGCCTTGTTGAGCTCCACACCAGACAGGAGGCTCTTGCCAGCATACTTGGGGTCCAACATGTACGCTGCGGCGTGTATGGGCTTCAGGCAGAAGTCTTAACGCTTTTTGATGTATTTCAGAACTGCAGTTTCCTCTGCTTGGAGCAACAGTGAAGTGGGCAGGGCAGTACGAATTTCTTCTCTTACACCTGCAAGCAGAGTCTGAACATCAGACCGGATGGAATTGTCTCCCCCAATCCGTGCAATGGCTACTGCAGTAGGTTTCAGCAGATTCAGGCTGCTTACCACTCTCTCCCAAAATACATCATCCAGGAGGATCCTCTTGATGGGGCTGTCCACATGAGCAGACTGTGTGTAGTATGGCCATTTCTTGGAAAGACTGCTTCGCCTCAAGGACACTGTCAATCATGATGACAATACCACCCCAACGGGTGTTGCTGGACAGCTTCAATGTGGTGCGCTTATTCTTCTCACTTTGTTTAATGAGGTAGATTGCTGCTATAACTTGATGACCCTTCACATACCTAACCATTTCCTTGGCTCTCTTGTAGAGTGCATCTTCAGTGCCATGATGTCCTTGAGCAGCAGATCCAACGCATGAGCAGCACAGCCAATGGGTGTGATGTGAGTGTAGGAATCCTCCACTTTAGACCAAGCAGCAGTCATGTTCGCAGCATTGTCTGTCACCAGTGCAAAATTTGACCACCCATCAGAGATGATTGCAATACAGTCTGCTTTCTCTATGATTTTCTTGACCTTCACTTGAACTCTGCATCCAGCAAATGAGTAGATAAAGCATGTCTGGTTGGAGGGGTGTATGCTAGGCGAAGAACATTCAGAAATCTCTTCCAATACACATTGCCTGTGAGCATCAGAGGTGAACCAGTTGCATAGACAGCTCGAGCAAGACATTCATCAGCATTTCTCTGACTATGTTCCTCCCTTGAGTCAAAAAAAACATCTGACTCGTCTGATTCATCATTTTCACCTCGAATAGAAATAGGGGGACTTTTGTCAGAGGTTGCTCGTTGTGAGTGCAGAGGGAACTTTATGCACTTGGCCAGATGATTCTGCATCTTTGTGGCATTCTTCACATATGATTTGGGACAGTATTTGCAAATGTACACCGCTTTTCCTTCTACATTAGCTGCAGTGTAATGTCTCTACACATCAGATAGTGCCCGTGGCATTTTCCTGTAAAGATGAGAAAAAATAAATGTAAAAATTCCATCTACAGATTAATCTAACTGCTGAACTATTTAACACCTTTGTAAGAAATGTTTTCAAATTAAACATGTATGGAAACAGGTGAATTAACACTCAGTTAGCAGGCTCAAGCAAGCTAAAACCCACATGGTAGCAAAAACTAACTAGCAGAAATTGTTAACAAGTTAGAAAGGATTTAAACACACGTTGCTGTAGGCTACTATTTACTAGTTAACAAAATATTCACCCCACCCAGTATTGAAATAAAAACTTACCAGAAAGCATGTAGTCATTGGCTCAGACAGTGTAGTAGTATGGGCTCAACAGCGTCTTATTAGTGTGCAAGATCTTGAGAATTAGCTGTACATGTGATGGAAGAGTGCACTGTGCATGTGATGAAGAATGCACTGCACATGTGATGGAAGAATGCACTGTGATGAAGAATGCACTGTGCATGCAGAGGGTTGCAATTCCATTGAATTGGGAATAGGTTAACCAAAATATGCCACAAGACCTAGAATTGCCTTATGCATATCACACAAAAAAGGTTCACTGTTATAAGCTAAATTTTTTATAAATTTAAGCAAAATCCCCCATATTCCCGGGCTTGTCGGGCATGCATTCCCGCATGCCCGACTAGCATCACCACCCTGGATGGTTCCGACCTTGAATATGTGGACATCTATAAGTACCTAGGTGTCTGGCTAGACTGCAAACTCTCCTTCCAGACTCATATCAAACATCTCCAATCAAAAATCAAATCAAGAGTCGGCTTTCTATTCCGCAACAAAGCCTCCTTCACTCACGCCGCCAAGCTTACCCTAGTAAAACTGACTATCCTACCGATCCTCGACTTCGGCGATGTCATCTACAAAATGGCTTCCAACACTCTACTCAGCAAACTGGATGCAGTCTATCACAGTGCCATCCGTTTTGTCACTAAAGCACCTTATACCACCCACCACTGCGACTTGTATGCTCTAGTCGGCTGGCCCTCGCTACATATTCGTCGCCAGACCCACTGGCTCCAGGTCATCTACAAGTCCATGCTAGGTAAAGCTCCGCCTTATCTCAGCTCACTGGTCACGATGGCAACACCCATCCGTAGCACGCGCTCCAGCAGGTGTATCTCACTGATCATCCCTAAAGCCAACACCTCATTTGGCCGCCTTTCGTTCCAGTACTCTGCTGCCTGTGACTGGAACGAACTGCAAAAATCGCTGAAGTTGGAGACTTTTATCTCCCTCACCAACTTCAAACATCAGCTATCCGAGCAGCTAACCGATCGCTGCAGCTGTACATAGTCTATTGGTAAATAGCCCACCCATTTTCACCTACCTCATTCCCATACTGTTTTTATACTGTTTTTATTTATTTACTTTTCTACTCTTTTGCACACCAATATCTCTACCTGTACATGACCATCTGATCATTGATCACTTCAGTGTTAATCTGCAAAATTGTAATTATTCGCCTACCTCCTCATGCCTTTTGCACACATTGTATATAGACTGCCCCTTTTTTCTACTGTGTTATTGACTTGTTAATGGTTTACTCCATGTGTAACTCTGTGTTGTCTGTTCACACTGCTATGCTTTATCTTGGCCAGGTCGCAGTTGCAAATGAGAACTTGTTCTCAACTAGCCTACCTGGTTAAATAAAGGTGAAATAAAATAAATAAAAAAATTAACTTCCCATGTAAAAATTCCGGAAATGTACCGTAATGTTCAGACCCTTCGCAATCCTACTGTGGGGTAAAGGGGTTGATTTGGTCCACCATCACTCAAACACCCTAGCCTGTTCGCAGATCTGTTTGGGACCAGGCATGACAATGACCATAGGAGTTGCCTATACTACACAAACAAATCTGGGACCAGGCTAACAATCACTCACCTCTCCAGCACTAATGTCTTTGGTGCTGCGCAGGCGGAGGATCTTGTGGAAGGCGAATGTGAGCGCTGCACCCCGGAGGCGAGCGGCTGTGCGGTAGTTGACGGCCCACATGAGTGCTAGCGACCAGGAACGCATGAGCTCCATCAGGAAGATCCCTGCCACTAGGGAGAGGCCGTAGGGCAGCCAGGCCTCCGCACTCTGAGAATACTCCAGCAGGGCACGCACCAGGAGAGCCTGGAAATGGGAATGAGGTGGGAAAGGGAGAGGTAAGAAAGGAAGCGTAGAAGAGGGAGGGGAAGGAGGAGAGTAGGCAGAAAGAGTAGGCAGAAAGAGGAACATTTTTAGCCAGATTAGAGACATACAATAAGGTAATTGAGGAAGACAGACGTAGAGTGAACTGAAGACTTTGGAAGGACAATGGGAAAGATAGGCACAGTCTTAAATGATGACATTAGATGGTGCCCATCTTTCCCTTTCATTTGGGATTGAGCCATACGGATCTACAGTGAATTCGGAAAGTATTCAGACCTCTTGATAAAAAAAATTCACATTTTGTTACGTTACAACCATATTCTAAAATGGATTAACTAAAATGAAAAATCAATCTACACACAATACCCCATAATGACAAAGCAAAAAACTTTTCTTTTTTTTAAAGTTTAGCAAATGTATTAAAAATTAAAAACAGAAACACCTTATTTGCATAAGTATTCAGACCCTTTGCTCTGAGACTCAAAATTGAGCTCAGGTGCATCCTGTTTCCATTGATCATCCTTGAAATGTTTCTACAACTTGATTGGAGTCCACCTGTGGTAAATTCAATTGATTGGACATGATTTGGAAAGGCACACACCTGTCTATATAAGGTCCCACAGTTGACATTGCATATCAGAGCAAAAACCAAGCTGTGAGGCCAAAGAGCTCTGAGACAGGATTGTGTCGAGGAACAGATCTGGAAAATGGTACCAAGAAATGTCTGCAGCATTGAAGGTCCCCAAACAACACAGCGGCCTCCATGAGAAACAAGATTCTCTGGTCTGATGCAACCAAGATTGAACTATTTGGCCTGAATGCCAAGCGTCACTTCTGGAGGAAATATGGCACCATCCCTACTGTGAAGCATGGTGGTGGCAGCATCATGCTGTGGGGATGTTTTTCAGCGGCAGGGACTGGGAGACTAGTCAGGATTGAAGGAAAGATGAACGGAGCAAAGCACAGAGAGATCCTGCATGAAAACCTGCTTCAGAGCGCTCAGGACCTCAGACTGGGCAGAAGGTTCACCTTCCAACAGGACAACGACACTAAGCACACATCCAAGACAGCGCAGAAGTGTCCGAATGTCCTTGAGCGACCCAGCCAGAGCCTGGACTAGAACCCGATCTAACATCTCTGGAGAGACCTGAAAATAGCTGTGCAGCGACGTTTCCTATCCAACCTGACAGAGTTTGAGAGGATCTGCAGAGAAGAATGGGAGAAATACAGGTGTGCCAAGTTTGTAGTCCCAAGAATAACTCGAGGCTGTAATCCCTGCCAAAAGGTGCTTCAACAAAGTACTGAGTAAAGGGTCTAAATACTTATATACATTTGCACCCAAAAATAAGTTTTCAATTTTCGAATAGGGCTGTAAAGTAAAAAATGTGGAAAAATTCAAGGGGTCTGAATACTTTGAATGCACTGTGCATAACAACTGACTGGGGTCATGAACTCATCTCAACATTAGACCACTCAAGGTCTGAAAACGTGCAGGTGTCCAAAATTGTAATTACAGTAAGATTACCAGTGCTACTATAGTTCAATTTATGCCAAATAAATCTGTACAGTAGGCCTACATAGCACCCAGGCAGGAATGTGAGACAAATGATTAATTGTGTAACTTGTAAATACAGTTAATAATTAGTGGAATGAGGAAAGCTGCTAGCATGTACAGTAGCATGCCACACATAGACCTAGATTAACATCCATATAAACAGCCAGAGGTGTTGGAAACAATACAGCCATTCAATATCTCAGTTAAGGAACCCACGAATTGAATTGCCTTTCATCTGAAATTGTGTTTAATATGGCTGTAATAAGCGCCCGCATTGTGGTGCAATATCGGCACACATGTATGAATTTGGGGTATTTTAGGTAGGAGGGGGAAATGAAGTCCGAAGAGTGGCAGTTGGAAAAGAACAGCCTATTTCTGGGACAAAGTGTAATCGTGGTACCAATGGCTAATCTGGAGGATTAATATGGGTTTCACCATCTGAAACTGGAGGATTAATATTGGTTCACCATCTAAAGCTTTCTAATCTTCGGGCATGTTTTCATTTCAATTTTCACACCAGCGTGAAATTGGATGAAGTGCTTTTTCAAACAGTTCGAGCTGGGGTAGGTACGTCCCGAATGGCAAACTATTCCCTGTAGAGCAGCGGTCCCCACCACCAGGCCGCACGGAAAGGATAAATCATCATTTTTTTAAATCGGTAAAATAAAAAAATTCTATACAATTATGGGCTATTTGTGCAGTAATTACGTTGAACGTGTTGCAGTCTGTTGGTCCTTGTCTCACCACTCTAATATCTCTGTCATGCCCACAACAGTTTACAGATTTTGAATGAGTAATGTGCGTGCTGCGAGCAGTGTTGCCAACTAATTTTCAGGGTAAATTGCTAGAGGCAGGTTGATTTGTTGCTAAAAGTTGCTAAATGATGTTGTGATGTCATTGCGTGATAACGTAAAACTGCGTCATTACGTAGAAATCACAATAACGTTACTCAAATTGACTGGCCATCTCGGCAAAAAATATGATTTAACATTTTGTTAAGGTACAGGCTCCCACTCTTTTCTGTACAATTTTGATTGAGACATGTTGTTTGATGTTGTAAGTTCTGTTCAAGATCAAACATTGGTGACCAACTATATTCACTGGGTTTGGCTCGTCGAACCCATACTACTGCTGCTGTCAGCCAGCCAACAATGACTTGCAAATTGCTGCTGCTGTCTGTGCACGAGCTGAGCGCCTGCTGCTGACGTCACTCACAACGCACTTTTGCAGCCAGGCAGGTGTGACAATGTGTGACAGAGAAAAACATTTTTGTGTCATTTAGAGGGAAAATGCGTGCATTTTAGCATTTGAGTCACTTTTCAAAAGTTGCTAAAAGTTCCAAATACATTTTTAAAAGTAGCTAAATTTGTAGCTAGGTGCTGTCTGGAAATAAAGTTGCCAGGTTTCTCTGAAAAGTTGCTCAATCTAGAAACAAAATTGCTAAATTGGCATCACTGGCTGCGAGTTCATCACGGTCTGTGTGAGCTGTGTTGCCCGCCAACTTTTTACTAGCTATCTACGTTAGCTGACATGAATATAAACAAATAAACGTTGCTGGAGAGCTTCTTCGGAAGGGGTAAAGGATATTAAAAAGGCCCGAAGATGACGATATAGCAAAGATAGCAGAGCCCGAGGCTGCAAAAAAATAATAAAATAAAGCCTCATTCAATAGAAAATGACTCCTACCTCAAATATGGTTTATTGCAACAGGTGACTCGCATGCTCCAAGACCCCTGTGCACAGTATGTGGAGATTGGCAAGCAATCTCCCCCTGGATTGCCTGAGTGTTTGAGTTATGAGAGCCACTGCAGAGATTTTTCAGAAAAAAAGTCACCACTGGCAGCACATTTCATAGATGAGGCATGGGTCGCAAAACTTGCTTACCTGTGTGACATATTCAACTTGCTCAACGAACTCAATCGGTCACTTCAGGGGAGAATGACAACCGTCTTTAAGTTGGCAGATAAAGTGGCTGCATTCAAAGCCAAACTGGAACTGTGGGGACGGCGAGTGGACAGGGGCATATTTGACGTGTTCCAAACATTAGCAGGGATTTCGGGAGACTTGAGACTGGGCCGTCTTTCTCCCAGCTGGTGCACGGTCATCTAGCTTCGCTGTCAACGGAGTTCGAGTGTTACTTCCCAACCGCCAAAGACCCACAAAGTGTTCAGGAATGGATCCTCAACCCATTTGTGAATGTCCCAGGTGAATTGTCCATCTCCGTACAGGAAGAAGATCAACTCCTTGAGGTTGCAAATGACGATGGCCTTCAAAGTATGTTTGAGAATTTCACCTCTGCCGAACTTCCGGATTAAAATCAAGGATGAATATCCTGAGATAGCCACAAAAGCACTGAAAACGTTGCTTCTATTTCCAACATCCTAATCTCTGCGCAACTGGGTTTTCCGCAATGACGGCAACAAAAACGAAATTACGGAGTAGACTGGACATAAGGAACATGTCTCCCATCACCCCTAGATGGGACCGTCTTATTGCCGGGGAAACAGGTTCAGGACTCCCATTGATTCAGCGTCAAGGTGAGTTGAAATGTTTTTATTATATTGTTATTAGAGAAAAATATGCACTTTATGTTTTTATAATATCACGTTAGACCTACTTAAACTAAAATGTTAGGAAAAAGCAGCTATACTAAACTTGTAGGCCTAATCCATATCCCACAGCCGGTCCTGGAAAATATTGTCTATATGAGAACGGTCCATGATGCAATGGGGACCGCTGCTGGAGCATGCACTACTTTTGACCAGAGTCCTACAGGCCCTGGTCAGAAGTAGAGCACTACATAGGGAATATGGCATTATGTGTGAACACATCCCCAGTCTCTGAGCCAGTATGCAGGCAGATTGAGGGCTGCAGCAGAAGACAAAGAAAGTAGGAGGGATTTGGAGTGTACTTACTGGCCCAACGAAGCCAGTGACCATGGTGATGAGGAGAGAGAAGATGGCAACCAGCATGCGGGTCTGGCAGAACCTCCAGAAGACGCGAGACAGTGATGCCCCGTCTTTCCCCTTCTGTTTCAGCTCATCATACCACAGGTTCTCCAGTCTGACCATGGGTGGGTGGGAGAGAGAGGAGTTAAGATGGACAGATGAAACTGGAGACCATGGTAAAAGGATCTGATTAGCCTTCACCAAGTTCTAACCTTTTCCTATTCAAGGGATGGCAAAAACACCTGGGCCTCATTTATAACCGTTGCCTAAATTTGACACTAAATAATTAGCCATTTCTGCAAATATTGTGCACCCACAAAAATATTGCAATTTATAAACTTGGCGCACGCCATATTTTATTTTATTTATTTAACCTTTATTTAACTAGGCAAGGCAGTCCCATCTAGGGGTGATGCATGCTTCTGATATAAATCACAAACATCGTAAACCTGCGTGAGCGTGAAAGAGCATTATAACGCTGAAAAACGTCCATCATTCACCTTTTATGGTGACAATGTGCTTATTTGCTGTATACATTAGAAGTATTGGAATTAGGCCAAATATTATAAATTAAATGCTCAGTAGCCCAATCTTTTGGCTACCATCGCTAAAAGAGATCTCAGTGATGTTGAATGAGGGATCTCAAAGGAGCATAGGGTGTTTAAGGGGTGTGAGTGTGTGTTATGTGTGAATGTGTGGGAGATTCTGGAGCAGCACCTGAGACAGGGTTTTCCACCACAATCAACAAAACACCAAATGATGGAATTTCTCGTGGAAGAATTGTCACGTCCTTCAAATAGAGTTCCAGACACTTATAGAATCTCTACCAAGGCACATTGAAAAGGTTTTGGCGGCTTGTGGTAGCCCAACGCCCTATTAAGAGACAAGGTTGGTGTTTCCTTTATTTTGGCAGTTACAGTGCATTCGGAAAGTATTCAGACCTCAACCTTTTCCACATTGTTACATTACAGCCTCTAAATATTTTTTTTCCTCATCAATTTACACACAATACCCCATAACGACAAAGCAAAAACAGGTTTTTAGAAACCCTAAAAAAAGTAAATATTACATTTACATAAGTATTCAGACCCTTTCCTCAGTACTTTGTTGAAGCACCTTTGGCAGCGATTACATCCGAGTCTTCTTGGGTATGACGCTACAAAAGCTTTGGCATAGCCGTATTTTGGGAGTTTCTCCCATTGTTCTCTGCAGATTCTCTCAAGCTCTGTCAGGTTGGATGAAGAGCGTCAGAGTGACCATCGGGTTCTTGGTCACCTCCCTGACCAAGGCCCTTCTTCCCCATTTGCTCAGTTTCGCCAAGCGGCTAGCTCTAGGAAAAGTATCGGTGGTTCCAAGCTTCTTCCTTTTAAGAATGATGGAGGCCACAGTGTATTTAGGGACCTTCAATGCTGCAGACAATTTTTGGTACCCTTCCCAGATCTGTACCTCAACACAATCCTGTCTCGGAGCTCTACGGACATTTCCTTTGACCTCATGGCTTGGTTTTAGCTCTGGCATGCACTGTCAACTGTGGGACCTTATGTAGAGACTCCAATCAAGTTGTAGAAACATCTCAAGGATGATCAATGGAAACAGGATGCACATGAGCTTAATTTCGAGTCTCATAGCAAAGGGTCTGAATAAATATACAAACATGTTTTTTATACAACTGCAAAAATTTCTCGACCTGTTTTCACTTTGTTATTATGGGGTATTGTGTGTAGATTGATCAGGATATATATTTTTTAAATCCATTTTAGAATAAGGCTGTAACGTATCAAAATGTAGAAAAAGTTATGGGATCTGAACACTTTCCGAATGCACATCTTTCCAAATTAGTATGCACTCTGCAGACAGATGAAGGTGATAGATCAGCTAATATTAAGATGGTGATGGAAATTAGCATTTTGAGGACAAAATTATTATCTTGGAAAAATGCATAATTCATACCAGTATTTTACACTAAATAGACTAATTTAACATCGTGGGTCAGATTGATCACAAAAACGGCCAACGAGCCCAATGGAGATGAGAATGGATGGCACGTAAGATAATAGTCGCGTGAGCATTACACGCAAGCATGTTAAATATGTGGTAATGCACTCTTTACACACTTTTACCGGTGTGTAAATTCCCCATAAAGAGGGAAAAATGCCTTGACAAAATGTATCATTCCTAATGGCTGGAAAAAGAGAAGGTTAGAGCAGGTGTCACATCTAATTGATGTGTTAATGAGTTTATTAAAAACGTTACAGAGATACAAAGTGCACTAACCCATGCACATTCTCCAGTGGGCAGATAATTCAAACTTTAATTCACATTTACCTCCGAGCTGAGTGAGAAATTACAATTAACACTATAGCTACACTAAGCCGTCTATGCAGAGAGAGGTTTGCAGAAAATGAAACATTCAAAGCTTTGTGTAAATATATATCCATTGGAGTTTTTGGTTTGAATTGATATCAATGGTTGATACGTCAAGCAGTTTAACTTAGAGAGAAGCCTTTCAAGCCTGTAAAAGGTATACAAGCAAAATAAATCCCGCCCACTGTCTAGAGTCTATTTGTAGTGCACTATGGAGTGTAAATGCACATAAAGCAACTATAAATCTATAAATGACCTTTCACTTGTCTTAATAATACTGAAAGTAATCAAATAAGAAGTCGGTGCTGCAAAATGTAGGCCTAACAGCAACACTTTGTACTGGCTAGCCTTAGAAAAAAAACCTGCCTAAGAAAACAAATGTGGTGACTGAATGCAGATAAGGGCTAGTCTGCTAGCTTTTCATGAATAGCACCTTCTTTTGGCACTCAAGTGTCAACTCTCCCAGGGGCTCTCCCAGGGTCTATCTGGCTCGTCTCCCATCCCTCTCTTTGGTAGTTGCGTTACGTAACTGTTCTAGCCATGTAAACACAAAGTTAAACCCTCCACTCTACCTCTTTTTCTCAGACGTGGCACAAGCATATATCATTGTGTCTGTTTTCTGGGCCACGTTTGGACCCAGGCCAGGGACATAATGCGAGTTCTTCTCATGCCTCTCTCTCCTGTAGTCCCCTATAGCATGTTATAAGCCTAGCTGACAGGAATTTCTGCTCTTGATCAAAATGTGGAAGTCGTTTTAAGATGAGTCACAAATGATCCACCATTTAATATGTCCTTGTGTTCATTCATTCATGCATGAATGACAGAGTCACCTCCATAAGGGTGAGGACACAAGACTCAAAGGATTGCTTGAGATGCTGTTTTAGCAGCCGCATTGAGGCGAGGACAAGGGATAATGACATAACCGTTCTCTCTGTAGGCAAGACTGAGCGAGGCTAGTCCTGGCTAAATCTAACACCCTAATCTCTAATCCTAGGCTATTAATACCACCCTCCCTAACCGCCATAGCTCTCCTGGAAGTGACAAGATGTTCATCAAATCAGGCAATCAACCTCTGTGGAAGGTGACTCTGGGAAATCCCACAAACGGCAAATGTGGAGGTCCACTGAGATTACCTTGAGAAACCTGCTGCACTACTGTTTTCTGGTTTAACTCGTACAGGGGCAGGAAAAGTGATTCATCAAATATTTGTTGAAGGGGAAAACATTGGGTTTCTGATAAGATACAAAATAATAACCCTGTTGAACCTATGGAGAGTCAATGGACCATAGGGTGCTTGGGGATTGATGTTTGACAATAGCCTCACCTCTGACAGTTGAATTCAGAGGCCTCGTGGCAGGATAGGCCCCATACGTCATCTGTGGAGAGGCTGGATGTCTTGTGGGCCCTCCGTGCGAGTGGGGTGAGCCAGTGCAGAGTCATGAAGGAGAAGAGGCCAGCGTTGTCGACTGGGTGCTGGTGCCTGCGAGAAAGCCAGGAGCAGAAAAGAACGGACTGAGTGAAAATCTAGGCATCATCTGGGTGCTAGGTGGAGAGAGATAGAGAGAACACACTGGCCCCTGAGAGAAAAGAAAAGAGCCCCTGAACCTTCACTTTGACCAGGGAAAGATGAATCATGAACCACCATTGTTTGAACAGCAGTTTGCAGGCACTTCATAGAAATCTTGGGGAGCTGTGAAAAAAGTTCCCCAAGTCAGTGTGCGTTCAAACACAGAGCCCTCTGTTAGCAGGGGATAAGTCAATTCCCTTATCATGGCCTCCTGCTGCTCGCTTGAAACAGGAAGACTATATATGAGTCCCAAATGGCACCCTATTCCCTTCATAGTGCACTTATTTTGACCAGGGCCTATAGTACTGCACTATGAAGGGAATTGAGTGCCATTTGGGATGCAGACATTTACCCTATACACTCACAACTCAGCAGGGCACACTGTCTCATGTTGACATTGCAGGATTTATGATGATTAGTAAAGGCTCTAAAACAGCGGTTCCCAAATTAGGGGTCGCAACCCCATGTGGGGTTGCCTAATATGAAAATGGGGTCGTGGGAGAATTTCCAAAATTCTGGAAATATATACAAAAATAAATATTATAATATTGTCTTTGTATCTCAAAATCATTGTAATGTGGTTAACCTTAAAAATCTAAATGAAATTATTCAAATCTAAAAGAAAAAATTCAATCAGAGAGCTCCCTTACATCATGGGAAAAGGCCTCACTTGACTGTTGCACTTGAATCATTCCCACGGTGAATGACTAGGCCTGTTACGCTATGAGACTTCGATATTACCGTCCGCAATTGAAAACAATGTGTGGGGAGGCACAAACTCAAATCAATACCGTTGTCATATAGCACTGTTAAAAAATGTATGGCGGGCTGCACTCTAGTTATGAATGTGTCTCCCTCTGTCATATGGACACATTGTATGATACACCAAAAGCAACTGGTGGCAAGAGAGCGGAGCACAGAACTCTGAGATACTGTATACTGCAGCAGGTAACTTCGATTGTAAACTACCACATCCACTGAGCGAACGCCTGTTTGCAACGCTATGTGGAGATATGATATCAGAGCATGACAACGTTCTATTTCATACTGAGGCTTTGTGGTTATCGAGGGGGAGTATTTGAAATATTGTTTTGCTTTGAGAGAGGAACTGTTGTGTCTCCTTGCCTACGTAACAGACATATTTGGGAAACTGAATGAACTGAACGCAAGCATGCAGGGGAAATCAAAAAAACATTCTACAGACAAGTGACCGAATCAGTGGAAATAATTTTCAAAAAGTGACCCATGCCCCCTTCCCTTTGGCTGTGCATGTTTCCTAACAAAAAACAGCATCAATAAGTGTCCCACACAAGGGACGACTGCTCACCTCCAATGCTTGGAAGAGCACTTTGACTTTGGTACCTACTTCCCAATCCGTTTGACTGTGATTCTGGCTCAGTTGCGATGCCGGTGAGTGAAATTTATCCGAATGCATTCATGGGTCACTACAGAGGAGTTTTGGTTACTGACTCAAAGGGAATAGCCTGCCGTCTCCCTCTGGGTATTAAGGTTGCATTCAAAACAACTGGGAACTCGTCCGGGTTAGGGAGGGTTTGGCCGGCCGGGATGTCCTTGTCCCATCACGCTCTGGCATCTCCTTGTGGCGGGCCGGGCACGGCTGGCTTCCGGGTTAAGCGAGCAGTGTGTCAAGAAGCAGTGCGGCTTGGCAGGGTCGTGTTTCGGAGGACACTTGGCTCTCGACCTTTGTCTCTCCCAAGTCCGTATGGGAGTTACAGCGAGGGGACAAGACTAACTACCAATTGGATATTACGAAATTGGGGAGAAAAAAAGGGGTAAAAACATATTTTATGTGATGGTGAGTTGAGAAGACAGTCAGAAATAATGCTAGAATGTTTTTCAATTGACTGTCATAGCCCAAAATAAAAAAATGAAACATGGTCGAGGTCACAAGAATTTTCAGATATCAAAATGGGGTCGTGGGCCCAAAATGTTTGGGAACCCCTGGCCTAAAAAAAAGTGTGCTTACTTGTGCGTTATCCTGAAGGGCTTCAGTATCTGCAGGCTGTGACGATAGCGGCCAGCCCTCCGCATGGGACTGGTCCACGGCACAACCTCCCTCTGGCCTTCCTCTTCATCGGGGTCGGTTAAGGTTGGGTTTGCGGGGGAGGTCAGGGGCAAGCCTTCCACCCTGCCAACTGCCTCCAGAGCATCAGGGAACATGGCTGACTTTCTGTAGAGGGGAAAATGCAAACACAAAAGTTAGTTGACATGTAAAAGTGTTCGAACTGGCCCTTTCTGTGCAAAACCTGGGTTGGAGTTGAATTAGGGTTTTTGGAGAGACATTTAAACAATCTGAATAACCTAACAGCAAGTTTGAGTGCAGTGATTTCAAGTACTTGAGTTGAAAAGTCCTCATAGCAAATAATGGGTCATTTTCAATTCATGATCTTGGTGGGAACCCTTTCTATCCATCTATTGCCTAACCACCTCTCTTCTGAGCCCTATTAGAGAAGTCTATTTGTTTTGCTGACTCACCTTGTGGAGACCTGGTATGACTGAAAAGCACCTTGCTCATGTAACAATATTGCTTCTGGCCCTCTCCATGTTCTAAACTAGGCTTGAACCAGAGACCTTCTGAACACATCAACAACAGCCTCCCATGAATCATCGTTACCTATGGCGCCACAAAAGCTGCGGCCCTTGCAGGGTAAGGGAAACAACTACTTCAAGGTCTCAGGCGCAGTGACGTCACCGATTTGAACGCTATCTAGCTAGCCATTTCACACCAGTTACACTCAGGTTGTGCCCCCCCACAGCCCTCAGCCACAAATATGAAGTGCTTATCTATTTAAAGACGGCCCGCTGGCGGCTTCAATGGCTTGGGAAACATTGAGAGGAGGGAGGATATTTGAGCCGCTTGTGTGTTCGCACAGCGTCAGTGATCCTTCTATGGCAAAGCTCCATGATAAGGTCACTCAGAGTACGTATGTTGCAGATCGACCTTGACCAGGGAAAGGACAGCAATGTGGACTGAGACGAAAGGTTTATTTAAGAATGTATTTATTGGCACAGACATAACTGCCAATAAAGTTTAGCAAGAAAAAGCACCCATAGGTCTACTACACCCAATGGGTCAGACACGCACAGTAAAGTAGCATGTTGCAAGAGTCAGTTACATGTACGTCAGACAGATAGTATCGATATATGCGCTGAGAAGTAGCACTGTACGAGTCAGTGGACAGTGTCTGTAGCATGAGAACTGCAGAGAAGTGAGACGTTTCACTTGACATACGCAAGAAAGATCACACTGATTTTCCCTCACTTCCAACCTTTATCACGTGGCCCCTTCATCATGTGAAGTTGGTCACCCGGCTGATAACTTTGCAGAACCAGCTGCTATAGCAGAGACCAGGCCTAAATCATTATTAAACAGCCACCGTCAAGGAAACAGCCCCTGGACTGCCCAAACATGTTCAAGTGATCAAGTTTACATCGGTTACATGATCAAGTTTACATCGGTTACATGATCAAGTTTACATCGGTTACATGATCAAGTTTACATCGGTTATACAATTTCCTTATGTCAAATAAGTCCTGTAGGATGGGTAAGTGCATGAACTCAATAGTCCACTGAAAATATAGAATGATGCCAAAGCAGGTTAATATTAACCCAAGTTCCATTGTAGACTCTACTTTTAATTGACCCACGTTAAAAGGATGTGACCGGAGCATAAGCAAACAAAACATTTTTGTTAACCCTACATTCGAACTGCCCTGTTTGCTGGCAATGTCAAGTCCAAATAAATGAAGTCATTCAGTACAAAATCTAATTTATCTGGAAAAAATAATGTATTGATGTAATTCGAAAATTGTATATAAATTTGTAACAACCACAATCACCAACATCCTTCACAATCATCATCTCCAGTGAAACATTGTAAAGAGTTGTCAACATCTACATTATTCTGTGTAAGAAACTTACATGCGCAAGTCTGCAGTCTGCCCTCAGTTGTCCCCCAGCGGTGTAGCTCTCAAATCTGATGTTTATGAATATTGGTTGAGGTATGGTCATTGGGTTTGATACCACTTTCGAAGGTTGCATCTAATTTTCTCTTAATAAAATACATAGGCAACACTTCTATAACATCAACTTTAAAATAATTAAAAGCCATGTCCCACAGAATGTTTCTCGCTAGTTGTGTTTTCCGGACCTCTTTGATGAGTTTTCAACTCAGCTTTTCTTCCACTCAGTGCATACGGAATTCCCGATATCCACCTGACGTCATCGCTGCTCAACCAACCGTAGCCTTGCTTGGCATCGTCGCCGTAGCAACGTGAATGGTGACTACAAGAAAGCCACGTGGTGATCTCCAGCAGGGCGCGCGAACAGCTTACGTTTCTCTGTCTATATTTGGCTATGGAGAGACGGGAAACAGCAGTCCAGCCAAGGCCAAGGAGCTGAGTTGTGTGCTCTTTGGCGCTTAGTTGGGTTGGGTGCATGTGATTTCCAAGGAAGAGCAATCATCTAGATAACATGGTGGCTTTAAGCATGCCTGCATTGCATCATGAATGGATGCAAGCTCCCCAAATAAAATAAGGAATATTGTGCTCTGTTGTTGATAAGATGCACATATTCCTTATGAAAAACACAGGGGTTGAGAGGCCTATGTAATTTCTTGTTGTCCGGAGTAGGTGTCAAAATCAACCTATTTTTCACAATGTATTTCAATAAACTATTGAAACTGAAAAATAATTTGGAGGGTCCTTATGTTTGTCCTATTTCACACATGTACAAGTGTGTATTAATTTGCATGTGTAATGTGTTTCTTTACATTTTCCAACTCTCCCGAAACACCCTCAGAGAGTGGAATCACAGCTGGGGTCTGCAATTATTAACGGTGACCATGGAGCAATTAGGACAGATTTTTCACCTTGTCAGCTCAGGGATTCGAACTAGCGACCATTCAGTTACTAGGTTCTAACCACTAGGCTACCTGCCACCCTGTGTTTGTGTGTATAGGAACTGGTGCCGAGGGTAGTCATTAGCATTCTTACAGTTGGTGTAATGGCCAGGCTGTAGCTCTTAGTAGGGATGTCTGCACCAGGCTTTGTTTACCCAGCTGAGAGGGGAGTGGGTGGGGGAGACAAAGTTATATTTTTTTGCAACTGAATAGTCAGTCGGCCCCTGGAAAGATGGGATGAAAAAGATAATGTTTCCGGTAGATGTATGAATAACAACAAATAATCAAGCTTTGAAGAGTCAACTTGAGAGGTTGAGAAAGTTGAAATACCCATAGGGCGCACTGCACTAATTTATTATTAACACCTCAGAAACAAAGATTTAGTCTAATCAAGTCATTATGGCCAACATCCATTTCTATTCAGAATCCACTGTTATCTAATAGAAAAATACTTGATGACATTGCTGCTTCTTGTAGAGATCCCCAGGGTGGCCAATGGACAAATCATCTCACCTCTGAATTAGTCTGTGACCCCTGTTGGCACGTCAAACTCTTTTGCATTGTAAGTGCTGCTTAACCTTGGCCAGTGATGTGATCCACTCCGAACTAACACGCTTGTAAAAGCCACCTGAGGACAAGAGAAACTGTGTTGTTACAGTATGAACATTTTTAAGAAACCATAACTCTTTACAGTGTCCTCTATGGGTTTTGAGAGGGAGTGCAGTTGTTTCTTTGTCCAACCCAGCCCATGCAGTCCAAACACTGAAGTTAAAGGGAGACTGCACTTCTCAATTTGGCCTCGTTTTGAAGATTGCTCATTAAGAAATGCAAGCAGCCATGACTAAAGCCAAACAAGGGTCGTGGGGGTGTGGTTTGATGTGGGTGTGTTATGTCAGAGAGGAAAAAAAGGTGAAGCAAGAGTTTCTCTCTTGACAAAATCTGTCCAAAATAAGCCCAATGTGTTTCTATGGGCTTATTTTGGACCTAAGCTTGTAGTCTGACTTCCCGCCTTTGGGACAATGACTCTCGTTGATAGGGCAGAGACATGAGCATCTCGTCATTACAGATCTCTGGTTATGTTTGCATATCATACCCTTGTAGGTACTGTAGCTTGTCCTTCCTGAGTTTCCATAGCAACAACATAGCTACTTCCTCAAAATAGTGAAAATGAATCTAAGATAATCAAGAATCTGTCATTAATGTAGATGTTTTTGCTGAAGAGGTCTTAGTTGTGCAATTTGACATCTAGCAGTATTTCTCAAGTAAAAAAATTGTGCATGAAAAATGTCCGTGCACTGTATACGGCCTACCAAGTAGGGAAATTCTGGCTGCGTGCTCAGGACTGAATTCTGATTACAATAACATGTCTTTTTCATATATATACACAGTGGGGCAAAAAATATTTAGTCAGCCACCAATTGTGCAAGTTCTCCCACTTAAAAATATGAGAGAGGCCTGTAATTTTCATCATAGGTACACTTCAACTATGACAAAATTAGAAAAATAAATCCAGAAAATCACATTGTAGGATTTTTTTATGAATTTATTTGAAAATTATGGTGCAAAATAAGTATTTGGTCACCTACAAACAAGCAAGATTTCTGGCCCTCACAGACCTTAACGTCTTCTTTAAGAGGCTCCTCTGTCCTCCACTCGTTACCTGTATTAATGGCACCTGTTTGAACTTGTTATCAGTATAAAAGACACCTGTCCACAACCTCAAACAGTCACACTCCAAACTCCACTATGGCCAAGACCAAAGAGCTGTCAAAGGACACCAGAAACAAAATTGTAGACCTGCACCAGGTCTACAATTTTTTTCTCCTTTTGTCTGTCATAGTTGAAGTGTAACTATGATGAAAATTACAGGCCTCTCTCATCTTTTTAAGTGGGAGAACTTGCACAATTTGTGGCTGACTAAATACTTTTTTGCCCCACTGTATATATATACATTTTTAAATTTTACCCCATTTTCTCCACAATTTCATGGTATCCAATTGTTAGTAGCTACTATCTTGTCTCATCGCTACAACTCCCGTATGGGCTCGGGAGAGACGAAGGTTGAAAGTCATGCGTCCTCCGATACACAACCCAACCAAGCCGCACTGCTGCTTAACACAGCGCGCATCCAACCCGGAAGCCAGCCGCACCAATGTGTCGGAAGAAACACCATGCACCTGGCAACCTTGGTTAGCACTCACTGCGCCCGGCCCGCCACAGGAGTCACTGGTGCGCGATGAGACAAGGATAACCCTCCCGGCCAAACCCTTCCTAACCCGGACGACACTAGGCCAATTGTGCGTCGCCTCACGGACCTCCCGGTCACGACACAGCCTGGGTGAGAGCCCAAAGTCTCTGGTGGCACAGCTGGCGCTGCAGTACAGCGCCCTTAACCACTGCGCCACCCGGGAGGCCGAATAACATGTCTTTTTCACCCCAGCTGCCAAACTAACCCTGATTCAGATAACCATCCTTCCCATGCTAGATTACAGAGACATCATTTATAGATCGGCAGGTAAGGGTGTTAAGCGGTTAGATGTTCTTTACCATTCGGCCATCAAATTTGCCAGGAATGCTCCTTACAGGACACATCACTGCACTCTATACTCCTTTGTACACGGGTCATCTCTGTATACCTGTTGCAAGACCCACTGGTTGATGCTTATTACATTTTATGAAACCCTCTTAGGCCTCACTCTGCCTTAGCTGAGATATCTACTGCAGCCCTCATCCTCCACATACGACACCCGTTCTGCCAGTCACATTCTGTAAAGGGTCCCCAAAGCACACACATCCCTGGGTCGCTCCTCTTTTCAGTTTGCTGCAGCCAGTGACTGGAACGAGCTGCAACAAACACTCAAACTGGACAGTTTTATCTCAATCTCTTCATTCAAAGTCTCAATCATGGACACTCTTACTGACAGTTGTGGCTGCTTGGCGTGATGTATGGTTGTCTCTAACTTCTTGCCCTTTGTGCTGTTGTCTGTGCCCAATAATGTTTGTACCATGTTTTGTTCTGCTACCATGTGTTGCTACCGTGCTGTGTTGTCATGTGTTGCTGCCTTGGGTCTCTATGTAGTGTTGTCTCTTGTCGTGATGTGTGTGCTGTCCTATATTTATATACACTACTGTCCCAAAAGTTTAGGGTGACTTAGACATTTCTTTTTATTTTAAAGCACATTTTTTTGTCCATTAAAATAACATCAAATTGATTGATCAGAAATACAGTGTAGACATTGTTAATGTTGTAAATGACTATTGTAGCTGGAAACAGCTGATTTTTAATGGAATATCTACATTGGCGTACAGAGGCCCATTATCAGCAACCATCATTTCAGTGATTCCAATGGCAGGTTGTGTTAGCTAATCATTTGAAAAGCCTAATTGATCATTAGAAAACCATTTTGCAATTATGTTAGCACAGCTGAAATCTTGTTCTGATTAAAGCAATAAAACTGTCCTTCTTTAGACTAGAGCATCAGCATTTGTGGGTTCGATTGCAGGCTCAAAATGGCCAGAAACAAATAACTTTCTTCTGAAACTCTGTAAGCTGTTAACAGTGCCCAAAATCCACAATCAGCTTATCAGGTCACTGGCGAGTGGCTATGTATGTGCTTCATTGCTATTTGTTTTTTGAAAATATTGTGCATCTGTCCGGCAGTGTTTCATATGGAATCATGTTACAAAACAGGTCACGGGAGACAAGATGCTTCTGAATGGGTTTTGGAATTTTGACAGGTTGCAGTTGGGATACAAGTGCGCTCTGATCATCTCAATTCTCATTTTACCCCAAAAAGTGGCAGACACTATAAAACACACTAGCAACTGGCCGCACCATCAAGAGCTTATGGCCAAGGGTCATTTCAACATTACATTGGCGACTTATCTTTTGTAAACAAGTCGTGAGGCGGTGTGTAATGGGCAGGTCTGTCCCACTGTCTGGAGGTTCTGGCTGCTATGGTTGAATACAGTGCACACAACTGATAGAGTGTAACAGTATAACTTTAGACCGTCCCCTCGCCCATACCCGGGCGCGAACCAGGGACCCTCTGCACACATCAACAACAGTCACCCACGAAGCATCGTTAACCATCGCTCCACAAAAGCAGCGGCCCTTGCAGAGCAAGGGAAACTACTACTTCAAGGTCTCAGAACAAGTGACGTCACCGATTGAACCGCTATTTAGCGCGAACACCGCTAACTAGCTAGCCATTTCACATCCGTTACAAGAGCACAATCAGCACAGCAGCTTCTCTCATGTTAGTGGGCACTGGGCAAGATCGCAACACCCAACCCTCCTGTAAGTCGTGACAAACTCACTTGGAAAACTCAGTTTGGAATGAGACTGACCTTATGACCAAAATTATCCTATTAAGACACTATACATGTTTGAATCATATCGATGCCACAGAGGCCATTTTAAACGAGACAAGTTGGTTCTAAGCGACAGTTGACCTTTCACACTGTTGGATAGGTGAAAATCAAGGGTTTACTACGTAGGTTAACTTTCTATCTCCAATCCAGTCATGACCGATCATTGGATAGGTACCATTAAGGAAGTGAGAAAGGGCTGAAGGAAGGCTCGTTGTTACGAATCCCTTTTGGCCCGACAGTCTAGGGGGGATGGTAATGAGACCCGTAACATAACTCATGCAAATGATTATTGTGACAAAGTAAAAGTGTGCACGAAATAACCACGACAACAGAAATCTACCATCAAACTCTAGGTTTATTTATAAACACACGGTAATGGGGGGAGCAGGAAAAGGGGCTGAGCTGGACCCAAGGAAAGAAACAATAAGCATCCAAAACACCCCTAAGCTAGACTAGCCTACTTTAACAACAGCTAACTAACTAACCAAAAATACAGTGGGTGGTCCACCCAGTTCTAACTAGTGTATTTAACAAAGTTCACCTACGGGTAGTGTATGCCCATGGGCGACTTGTCTTGGTTTCCCCCTTTTCCCACCAGCAACAAACAAACACCATAACCAAAAACAATACTCACAGGTGATGACAAAGTGCTATGGAGGTGCTTTAAACAAAAGAGAGGTTAAGACACAAAGCGAGAGTGAAACACAGAGACCTATAGACATGGCATTTACAGAGAGATTGAGCTCTAGAACAAACAAATGTTGGGGTTTTTAAACCATGGGGAAGGAACTGTGATAGGTTAGGAAGTAGGAGGAGGTGTGTCTTCTGATTGATGATTGATTGTTGACTGATTGGGGAGTGATGATTTTCACCTGTGAGGGGAGAAGGAGAGAAAAGAAACACACACACAGGATACACACACATACAGGATAACTGTATCCGTAACACTCCCACCCTTAAAAGAGCAACCCTAGGGGTTGCGACTACAGTATTTCAATGAATACTCACAACAAAGCAACAACCTTGCAAAACATACAGAAATAATTTTCACACACGAGACAAAGCATCTGCCAACACATTATCAGAACCCTTTTTGTGGCGGATCTCCAAATTATAATTTTGTACAATCAGCGCCCAACGCATAAGGCGCTGGTTCTGGTTGTACATTCGGTGGAGAAAAACTAAGGGGTTATGGTCAGTATATACAATCACGGGTAGGGCACTGGAACCAATATATACTTCAAAGTATGGCAGAGCCAACAACAAAGCAAGAGCTTCTTGTTTATTGTCGCATAGTTTGTTTGACATTTATTAAATTTACGTGAAAAATAACAAACGGGATGATCCACTCCACTCTTGTCCTGCTGCAGTAGAACAGCACCAGCACCTCTGGCACTAGCATCTACCTCAAGTTTGAACGGTTGTTCAAAATCTGGAGCAGCAAGTACAGGTGTACTACATAAGAGTGCTTTTGCTGATTCAAAAGCTCTCTTACAATCAGGGGACCACACAAATGATCTAGCCGGACTAAGCAAATCGGTCAATGGAGCAACTACAGCAGAGAATTTTTTACAGAAGCTACGGTAGTAGCCAACCATCCCTAAAAAGCGGCGTAGCTCTCGTCTGGTGGTAGGTGCAGGGAATGCAGTTATAGCCAAGACCTTGGCATCAACAGGGCGCACCTGTCCATGGCCAACCTCTTTACCGAGATAGGTAACAGTAGCCTTCCCAAACTCGCACTTTGCCAAGTTCAGGGTTAGAGAAGCAGCTGCCAACCGTTCACATACTACCCTTAGCGAGTCAACATGATCTGTCCACTCAGACGAATAAATCACTAGGTCATCAAGGTATGCACTACAATTAGGAACGCCAGCTAAAATGGAGTTAACTAGTCGTTGGAAAGTGGCTGGTGCATTTCGCATCCCAAAAGCCATGACTGAGTACTGTAGGAAGTTGTCTGGGGTCACAAAGGCAGAAATCTCAGAAGCACGTGAAGTTAACGGAACCTGCCAGTAACCTTTTAAGAGGTCTAACTTACATTTACATTTACATTTAAGTCATTTAGCAGACGCTCTTATCCAGAGCGACTTACAAATTGGTGCGTTCACCTTATGACATCCAGTGGAACTGCCACTTCACAATAGTGCATCTAAATCTTTTAAGGGGGGGGGGAAGGATTACTTTATCCTATCCTAGGTATTCCTTAAAGAGGTGGGGTTTCAGGTGTCTCCGGAAGGTGGTGATTGACTCCGCTGTCCTGGCGTCGTGAGGGAGTTTGTTCCACCATTGGGGGACCAGAGCAGCGAACAGTTTTGACTGGGCTGAGCGGGAACTGTACTTCCTCAGTGGTAGGGAGGCGAGCAGGCCAGAGGTGGATGAACGCAGTGCCCTTGTTTGGGTGTAGGGCCTGATCAGAGCCTGGAGGTACTGAGGTGCCGTTCCCCTCACAGCTCCGTAGGCAAGCACCATGGTCTTGTAGCGGATGCGAGCTTCAACTGGAAGCCAGTGGAGAGAGCGGAGGAGCGGGGTGACGTGAGAGAACTTGGGAAGGTTGAACACCAGACGGGCTGCGGCGTTCTGGATGAGCTGTAGGGGTTTAATGGCACAGGCAGGGAGCCCAGCCAACAGCGAGTTGCAGTAATCCAGACGGGAGATGACAAGTGCCTGGATTAGGACCTGCGCCGTTTCCTGTGTGAGGCAGGGTCGTACTCTGCGGATGTTGTAGAGCAGGGGTGTCAAAGTCAAATGGACGGAGGGCCAAATAAAAAAATCAGCTACAAGACGAGGGCCGGACTGTTCGAATGTTCATTGAAAATTTTTTAAATGACGCATATAGTCTAGTGAACCTAATTGAACCTACTGAAAACCTAACAAATATATTACAATATGATCAGATAAATAAAGCAATATTTTCTTATGGCTCTGTCAGTAATCTTTAATTTTCAACAGACACAAAAGACAAATTTCCTTTATATAAATATCCCCATAACATGAACATTAAATGAAAGAAACCGGTATTCAAGGCACCATCAGTAGACTATATTTTCTATTTTAGCAAAAGTGGGCTAAATTTACTTCAAAGAAAAACAATAATAGCAATTTTCTATCATCCACTCAACTGAAATATTTTTAAAATATAATTGGATTGAAATACAAAAAATAAAGTGCAAAAATCTATTAATCAAAACAACACTTTGTTTAAGGAGAAGTAACATGCAGTGAAAACAAATATTAAATTTTAACTTTTAAACTTGAACTGAGTAAAAACTCTAAATATGTGATTGCACAGTAATGTTCACTTGTTTGAGGTTGAGGGTGATACTTGGTGGTGTCCCATCTTTTCCACAAGTTCATCAATGTTCGGGGTAAGGCTCTGAGCTGAAGAAATCCTCAGAATTGAGTGGAGGTGTTCAGCAGTAAGTCGACTTCTGTGTGATGTTTTGTTCAGGTTCATCAAAGAAAACAGTTGTTCACACAGGTATGTGCTGCCAAACATAGACAACGTTTGAGCAGCCTGGATGCGCAGCTGGGGCATTGTGCCGGGAGGAACGGGCGAACTCCGCAGCACCCACTGCCGCATATTTTGCCCTCAGTGCATCATTGCATTGGAGGTCAATCAACTCCATTTGGAGGTTTGGTGGTGAGCTTTCCACGTCAACAGCAAATGGGTTACCGAGCAGTTCCAACCTGCTTTTTTGTGCTTCAAAGTCAGCAAATCGGCGTCGAAAGTCAGCGGCAAGCATACCTATTTTATCAGCCAACTGTGTGCTCGGGAACGCACTGGTAGAGAGCTTCTCTTTCATGGTCTGGCAGCTGGGAAAGTGGCTCAAATTTTCTTTCCGCATCTGCGTCTCCCACAGAGTCAGTTTGGTTTTAAATGCCTTCACTGTACTGTACATATCAGAGATGACACGATCCCGACCCTGCAGCTGCAAGTTTATTGCATTCAGATGACTCGTAATGTCACACAGAAAAGCCATTTCACACAGAAACATTTCGTCTCGGAGTTGTGTTGTGTCTTTCCCTTTGCTGTCCAAGAACAGACAAATCTCCTCACGAAGCTCGAAACATCTTTGAGGCACCTTTCCCTGGCTTAGCCATCGCACCTCTGTGTGATAAGGCAAATCACCATGCTCCGTTTCTAACTCCGTCAGAAATGCCTTGAACTGGCGGTGATTCAAACCTTTGGCTCTGATAAAGTTAACTGTGCGCGTGATGATGCTCATTACATGCTCCATTTTCAAGGCTTTACCGCACAACGCTTCCTGGTGTATGATACAATGATAAGCTGTCAGCTCACCTGTCGCGTTTTCCTCTTGCATCTTTTCCCGTATCTTCGCCACCAGTCCGCTCCTGTGTCCACACATCGCAGGTGCTCCGTCGGTTGTCAAACCCACGAGTTTTTCCCAAGGCAGCTCCATCTCATTTACACATCTTGACACCTCTTCATACAAATCATGCCCCGTAGTTGTGCCATGCATAGGACGTAAAGCCAAAAACTCCTCTGTCACGCTTAGGTTGGAGTCCACTCCGCGGATGAAAATTGACAACTGGGCAATGTCAGAAATGTCGGTGCTCTCATCCACAGCCAAGGAATATGCAATAAAATCTTTTCCCTTTTTCACAAGCTGCTCTTTTAGATTGATGGACAACTGGTCTACTCTCTCGGCAATGGTGTTTCTGCTCAGACTCACATTTAAAAAGAGTTGCCTTTTTTCTGGGCAAACTTCGTCACAAACTTTAATCATGCAGTTTTTGATGAAATCCCCTCCGTAAATGGCCGGGCTGATTTAGCGATCTCTTCTGCCAAAATAAAACTGGCCTTGACAGCAGCCTGGCCTTGTGATTTGGCTTTTTTGAACAGAGCCTGTCGAGATTTGAGGCCTCGTTTTAATTCCTCTGCCTTTTGTAGCCTTTGTTCCATGTCCATATTCTTGTTTTTGTCCGCGTGTTTCGTTTCATAATGTCGTCTCAGATTATACTCTTTCAGTACCGCCACACTTTCTCCACACAGAAGACACACAGGTTTTCCAGCTACCTTCGTGAACATATACTCCGACTCCCACCTTGTTTGAAACCCCGGTTCTCAGTATCCACCTTCCGTTTTGCCATTTTTGATGGGTATCTGAAAGTTAATTTTACTGTGATGCTGACGACTGCTGTGCCAATAAATATTGAAATGAAGCAGCCTACTGCTCGGTTCACCTTTGCATTGTGGGAAATGTAGTATTGGTGCGTGTAAAAGATCTGCGGGCTGCCGGCTTGCTGCGGGCCGGTTCTAATAATAAATCAAGATCATCCCAGGGGCCGTAAAACCTTCTTGCGGGCGGATGTGGCCCGCGGGCCTTGACTCTGACATATGTGTTGTAGAGCATGAACCTACAGGAACGGGCCACCGCCTTGATGTTATTTGAGAACGACAGGGTGTTGTCCAGGATCACGCCAAGGTTCTTAGCGCTCTGGGAGGAGGACACAATGGAGTTGTCAACCGTGATGGCGAGATCATGGAACGGGCAGTCCTTCCCCGGGAGGAAGAGCAGCTCCGTCTTGCCGAGGTTCAGCTTGAGGTGATGATCCGTCATCCACACTGATATGTCTGCCAGACATGTAGAGATGCGATTCGCCACCTGGTCGTCAGAAGGGGGAAAGTTAGTTACATACTTAGCAGCACTAATAGTGTCGATACAGTCGTCCAGTCGGGGTAACGGGAACGAATCTGGCATTGTGACAGAATTTACCTTTCGATAATCCGTACATAACCTGGACGTACCATCAGGTTTAGGAACCAAAATGCAAGGAGAACCCCAAGGGCTTGAACTTGGCTTAGCCAGGTCATTCTCCAACAAATATCTCACCTCATCCCTCATTATCTTCCTCTTGGAAGCGTGGATACGATATGGGTGTTGCTTGATAGGTGTAGTATTTCCAATATTAATGTCATGTTCCAACACGTTTGTGCGAGTAGGAACGTCATTAAAGAGACATGGAAAACTGTGTAGTAGCCTCACAATATCATTGGCCTGTCCTTCCGTTAAATGAACCAGACCGGATTGGATAGACAGCAGCATTTCTGAGTTGGGCAATCTAACACATTGCTGCTGAGTATTGCGCAACTCCAAGCCATCAACATCATCAATATGACAGTCCACTATCATAGCAGTAGTAGCAGAGGAGACAGCAGTACCTTCCTCTGTTTTTGAACTCTCTAACTGTGTGATGGGTCGGGTGTGGTAAGCTTTCAACATGTTAATGTGACACACACGAGATCGGCGTTGTCTATCAGGAGTTTGAAGCACATAGTCAGTTTCACTTATTTTCTTTTCAATTAAATAAGGACCCGAGAAACGAGCTGACAGTGAAGATCCTGGAACAGGTAATAACACCAGTACTTGGTCACCTGGCTGTAGTGGACGAGAAACAGCCTCTTTATCATAGTGTATTTTCATGCTCCTCTGTGAGGAAGACAGAGCTTCCTTTGCGAGAGCACAAGCTTGGTGTAGGCGCTCACGAAAGCGACTAACGTAGTCCAACACATTCTCATCTCTGGTACACAACTCTTGGGACAAGAACTGTTCTTTAAGGACTTTCATTGGTCCTCTCACTGTGTGACCAAACACTAGTTCAGCCGGACTGAAACCTAGGGACTCCTGCACAGTTTCACGAGCAGCAAACAAAACTAGAGGAACTCCCTCATCCCAATCTTTCTCAGATTCCAAACAATATTTACGTAGCATAGACTTCAGTGTCTGATGCCATCTTTCAAGTGCACCCTGAGACTCTGGGTGATAGGCGCTTGACACACGGTGCGCAATTGACAAGGATTTTAACACCTGCCTGAAGAGCTTGGATAGGAAATTGGTACCTTGATCGCTTTGTACCACCCTAGGTAACCCGAATGTCGTGAAGAATTTTATTAAGGCTTTACTCACTACCGGGGCTGTAATCCTTCTCAGAGGAATGGCCTCGGGGTATCTTGTAGCCATACACATTATCGTTAACAAAAACTGGTTACCCGATTTTGTCTTCGGTAACGGTCCGACACAATCAACCACCACATGCTCAAATGGTTCACCTATGACAGGTATGGGACAAAGAGGAGCGGGAGGAATAACCTGATTTGGTTTTCCTGTTATCTGACATGTGTGGCATGTCCGACAGAACTGAGCCACATCTTGTTTTAAACCCGGCCAAAAGAAATGTCGAAGGATCCGATCATAAGTTTTTGTGATTCCTAAATGACCAGACCACTGGTGATCATGAGCAAGGGATAACACATTTTGTCGAAAGGCTGTAGGAATCACTATTTGGTAAACAGCATTCCAATCTCCATCCGCGTCAACATGGGATTTCCATTTACGCATGAGGAGATTACCATCAATGAAGTAAGCCACGTTCTTCTTCTTCACATCTTCCAATGAGAGAACACTAGAAAAACATTTAGCAAGCTTGTTGTCAACCTTTTGGTTAGCAATCAGCTGCTCACGAGTGACTGGTAACTGTATTGCATCAGCAATAAGTTCAACGTTCTTTGATTCTTTCCTGGGCTGTTTGTCAGAGGTGATCAGCTTCTCAGAGGTATCACACAATCCATCTTCTTGATCAACCTCTTTGAACAGAACAGTGTTCGACAAATCTATCACGTCACCCTCTTGTAGTGCCTGAGCACGAGTGACAGCACAAGCGGGGAACACATGTGGATAACTCTGTGCCAGCTCATTCGAGAGAGAGTGGTCACTTTTATCCAATACTTCCAATACGGGTACTACCTTTCCTCCGGCAATATCGTTACCCATTATAAAGGTCACACCTTTCACTGGCAACATAGGACGTACCCCCACTCTGAATATTCCACTGATTAACTCAGAGTGTACTTTCACAAAGTGCAATGGCACTGGGACAAAACCCATTTCAATACCCTGCACTAACACACTGGAACCACAGTATGTATCGTCAGATAAGGGCAACACATCAGACAATATAAACGACTGCGCCGCACCAGTATCTCTAAGGATTTTAACCGGTCGCTGAGACGCTTCGTCATTCGTTAGGGACACAAACCCCTCGAAAATGAATGGTTCATAACTGCGGTCGGGGACTGAGACTTTCAAACTACAGTTACCCTGAGGCACCTGTTTTGTTGCAGACCTCACAACCGTACGAATTAGAGCAACACCTGTTGGTGGCTTGGCACGAATTGGCATCCCTTGTTTGCGTTTAAGCAGGAAGCAATCATTAATCATATGTCCTACTTTATGACAATAGAAACAGGGATGCTCATTCTTCTGGCGCGCTTGATATACTACTGCTGGCCGACTAGGGCTAAAGGTAGGAAACTCAGTGGCTCTACTCTCAGTTTGAGCCAAAAACACACTCTTGTGCTTCAACACAAACTCGTCTGCCAACACAGACGCTTCTGCCAGGGAGGATACTTTCTGTTCGTTTAGGTAAACTACAATGCGTTGGGGTAAGCAATTTTTAAACTCTTCCAACAAGATTAACTCCCGGAGAGAGTTGAAATCAGTTACCTTACTAGCAGCATGCCATTTATCAAACAGATTTCCCTTGTCTCTAGCAAATTCCACATAAGTCTTACTAGAAGACTTTCTATGAGACCTAAATCTCTGTCGGTATGCCTCAGGCACAAGCTCATAGGCACGAAGAACAGTAGCTTTGACCACTTCATAATTCAAACTGTCCTCCAGAGGTAGCGCTGACAAAACCTCTTGGGCTTTACCAGTTAATTTACACTGAAGTAATAGGCACCATACCTCTTCAGGCCATTTCAATGCTACGGCTATACGCTCAAATACACAAAAATAGGAGTCAACCTCTGACTCTCTGAACAAAGGTGTACTAAGGCAATCTGCCTACTAATGTCAAATGTGTTTGAGGACACAGCAGGTGAGGACGGCTCACAAACAGGCACAGTAGGACCGGAGGCTAGCCTCGCTGTCTCTGCCTCCAGTTCCATCTGGCGCATTTTGAACTCCAAATGCCTTTGTTCTCTGTCTGCCTCAATTTTACACATCTCCAAATGCCGTTGTTCTCGTTCTTTTTCTGCCTCTATTTTACACATCTCCAACTGAAGAGTCTCTTGCCTAATTTGGGCTCTCTCTTCCACCTCCAGTTGGAACTGTGCTAAACGGACATCCCTCCTGGCATCACCATTTGACAGTGGGGAGAGTGGATCAAAACGGGACAATGTGGCTGGTGTTTTAGCCTCTCCCTCATTATCAGACAACAATGGGCTTACAGGAGCAGCAACATCCGCTACAGGGGTAGTAGACTCAGGCAGCGGTAACACAAGCACCTGCTCTTTCAACAATACATTTAATACTAGCCGTTTAACCTCCGCCTTAACTATACTCTGCGGAATCGATACTGAATAATGGTCAGCCAAGGTCATTAAATCAACTCTACGACATTTGTCAAAAACCTCCCACGAAGGGTTATCCAAAAAGGATTTCAAATCAAAAGTAGTCATTTTACACTACTTCACAAGTGCCAAAGAAAATAGCAAACACTAATGCTACTTCAGCTATGACGCTCAACACTGAACTATACCACTACAACAATCTACATGAGCGGCATGGGTGTCAGTTATGACAGATCCCGGACGAGGCTCCACTTATGTTACGAATCCCTTTTGGCCCGACAGTCTAGGGGGGATGGTAATGAGACCCGTAACATAACTCATGCAAATTATTATTGTGACAAAGTAAAAGTGTGCACGAAATAACCACGACAACAGAAATCTACCGTCAAACTCTAGGTTTATTTATAAACACACGGTAATGGGGGGAGCAGGAAAAGGGGCTGAGCTGGACCCAAGGAAAGAAACAATAAGTATTCAAAAACACCCCTAAGCTAGACTAGCCTACTTTAACAACAGCTAACTAACTAACCAAAAATACAGTGGGTGGTCCACCCAGTTCTAACTAGTGTATTTAACAAAGTTCACCTACGGGTAGTGTATGCCCATGGGCGACTTGTCTTGGTTTCCCCCTTTTCCCACCAGCAACAAACAAACACCATAACCAAAAACAATACTCACAGGTGATGACAAAGTGCTATGGAGGTGCTTTAAACAAAAGAGAGGTTAAGACACAAAGCGAGAGTGAAACACAGAGATAGACATGGCATTTACAGAGAGATTGAGCTCTAGAACAAACAAATTATGGTGTTTTTAAACCATGGGGAAGGAACTGTGATAGGTTAGGAAGTAGGAGGAGGTGTGTCTTCTGATTGATGGTTGATTGTTGACTGATTGGGGAGTGATGATTTTCACCTGTGAGGGGAGAAGGAGAGAAAAGAAACACACACACAGGATACACACACACACACAGGATACCTGTATCCGTAACACTAGTATTGGAACAGGACCCAGAGTCTCGCTCTCCATTTCTTTGATAATTTGTATTCAGCCCAACGCCATCATCCTAATACAGTGATGCCATCTCATGGACTGGTTTCTCTGTACCACCGGCAGCCAGCAGAAATCAATACATAAACCGGCCCAGAAAATCATTGGAGTCGTCTCACTTTACTGAACTGGGAAATTTGCTGAATGCCTGAGATCAATGAACTGGATCCAGTCTCCTCTATCCATTTCCTGGGTGATTCCTGATATGTAGCAACCGATGGCTGAGTTTGGAGAAAAAGTTCCATAGCACATACAGAACTTTGTTGCTATGGTGAAGAAACTGAGAGAAACTCTTTTTGATTGAGGGAGCGCTGGGTCAAAGATGGAATAGTTAAAGAGATGATTCACTCAATAGTTTGGCAGATGTTTCAATAAATCATGCTTATCTTTACTGTGAGTAATGCTCTATGCATTGGAAGAGATCTGCAGACTTCAGGCAAATGAATGGGAAATATAAAGCACCAACTGGATTTGGAGTGTATCCCTTTAAGACTAGCTTTGTCCGTCCACAGCTCAGGAGCAGTGTTAGGCTGGAGCAAATGAAGGCCTCATGCTGCTCTGGTGCACTTCACACGAGGAAGAAATAATTTAATTATCCTGCAAGACAGAGCAGGCGAGCTACACCAGCAATTTGACAGCATGCTCAGTGGTGGCCTTCAGAATGGTGTCGACTTCCAATCAGCAACTCTAATCTGATTATCTCAATGCTAGAAATTCATAAAGTCAGAGATCCAAACCTGGCAACCCATCTCATAATTGGGCCCTTACATGACCTGAATAATAACCAATGTAAATTTGACGACCCAAATAACAATGAATGTAAATGTTACGGCTGGATAAATTACAATCCTATTAGCTTGCTATTGGGATTCTTCTTCTTTACCAAGAGGCGCTGAAATCCCTGGGCAATCTTTGGGGAGCATGGCTTACAACTTGACTATCAATCAGGCCTAATAATAATAATACATCACTTTCATTACACTTCTCAAATGTCTACTGAGGATTTATTTTTAATATTACATACAATGAAAACAACAAATATTTAGAATCAAGGCATGTAAAATAGCAATAGTGGGTTTGGTGCAAATACGTATTAGATTGGGACTAGGACTATGAAAAACATAGAAGTGAGTTTTAATCCATTCATAGCTTTAAATACAAGCATTTTGAGGATTTTGAAGCCGATCCTGTAGTTAACCGGTAGCCAGTGGATTTTGGCCAGGATCAGGGTCATGTGGTTTGACTTCTTGGTCCTGGTCAGGACTCTGGCAGCACTGTTAGTTGGATTAGTTGGAGCCTCTGTAGTGATTTGGCTGGGAGGCCCCCAAACAGCGCATTGCTGTAGTCAATCTGAGAGAAGGTGAAGGCGTGGATTAGTTTCTCTGCATCTGGCTGGGAGAGTGATGGTATGACGCGGGCAATACTTTTTAGATGGACTTTTTTTGTGGGGGGGGCATTGAGGGACAGAGAAGGATCAAACTTAACTCCTACGTTAGAGATGACAGGGATAGCCTGGCCACTGTTGTAGGGCAGTTTCCTGCATTGGTGACCAGTTTGGGTGTCCCAATAAGCATAGCCCCAATCTTGCTACTGTTCAAATGGAGAAAGTTCTCTTTCATCCATGTCTTCTAGGCAGCTGCTGAGATTTTCTAGGGCAGAGATGGTGTCCAGTTTGGTGTTAATGTAAACCTGGGTATCGTTTAGGGTAGCAGTGGAAGTGGATGTTGTAATCGGAGGATTTGGCCGAGAAGGAGCATGTCAATTCAAAACAGGATAGGCCCCAGCACTGACCCCTGTGGGACACCACATGTGACTACAGACTCTGGACTCTTCAATAGTGATGTGTTGCTTCCAATTGGAGAGGTAGGAGAACCAGTTCAGAGCTGTTCCAGAGACAGCAGTGTGCTCTCTGTGATGCCACAGGAGACAATAAGGGGTCAGTCATGTGTTCAGTGGGAGCTCACGGGCTTATGGCTGTCATTGTTGATTTTGTCTTAGCTTTTCTCTCAGACTCTACAGTAAAGGATAAAAATCCATTTGAAATGCACTGGGCCGATGCAGATTAAATAGGAATTACACAAAGAACACTTAAATGTATTTACCCGTTTTCATAGGTAGTCTTATAATGAAGAGTGATTGATGTCTGACTCAATAGTTTTGGTAATGACAACCATAGAAAAATCAGCATGATAACTGATACAGTATGTGTTTTTTTTGTTGCTGTGGTTGTTTTTTACTCAAGTCATGGGAACAATATTAGCATGTTTTACACACCGTATTCAAAACATCTAAGCGACTTTCGGATGATTTGGACATGTACGAAAATTATATTAAGGGTCCCAAATTGAATGGGATTTGTGCCACAAATGCTAAAATGTTAGCATGCGGAATCAGTACCAGGGAAAATAAAACAAAGCATGGATTGCTGTCATACAGTACCTTGTCCATAGACCGATAATAGGGTAAGTAACCCAATGTGTCAATTTTGTAATTTTGGTGAACTATCCCTTTAAACTTATTTCAAAGCATTGACTGTAAATAGTCCCTGTGCCCAAGAACGTCAAGGTAACCTGTCTAAATGACTATCGCCACTTAGCACTCATCTGTAGCCATGAAATGCTTTGAAAGGCTGGTCATGGCTCACATCAACACCATAATCTCCGACACCCTGGACCCACTCCAAATCCCATATCGCCCCAATAGATCCACAGATGACGCAATCTCTATTGCACACTGCCCTCTCCCATCTGGACAAGAGGAACACCTATGTGAAAATGCCTTTAATGGACTACAGCTCAGTGTTCAAATCCATAGTGCCCTCCATGCTCATCACTGGACTTTTGACGGGCCGCCTCCAGGTGATGAGGATAGGTAACAGCACATCCGCCATGTTGAACCTCAACATGGAGGCCACTCAAGGGTGCGTGCTTAGTTCCCTCCTGTACTCCTCGTTCACCAATGACTGCGTGGCCGTGCATGTATCTAACACCATCATTAAGTTTGCTGACGACATGACGGTGGTAGGCCTGATCATTGATGACAATGAGACAGGTCAATTTTGTAATGTGGTGCCAGGACAACAACCTCTCCATCAACGTCAGCAAGACAAAGGAGCTGATCATAGACTACAGGAAACGGAGGGCCGAGCCTGCCCGCATTCACATCAACGGGGCTGTAGTGGAGCGGGTTGAGAGCTTCAAGTTCCTCGTGTCCACATCACTAAGGATCGATCATGGGCCACACACACCAACACAGTCGTGAAGAGGCACGACAACACCTCTTCCCCCTCAGGAGGCTGAAAAGATTTGGCATGGGCCCGCAGATCCTCCAAAAGTTCTACAGTTGCATCATTGAGAGCATCTTGACTGATCCAGCTGCATCACCGCTTGGTATGGCAAATGCTTGGCATCCTACCGTAAGGCGCACAGAGGGTAGGGCGTACTGCCTAGTTCATCACTGGGGCCGAGCTCCCTGCCATCCAGGACCAACATACCAGGCGGTGTCAGAGGAAGTCCCTAAAAATGGTCAAACACTCCAGCCACCCAAGTCATAGGCCGTTCTCTCTGCTACCACACGGCAAGCAGTAATGATGCACCAAGTCTGGAACCAACAGGACCCTGAACAGCTTCTATCCCCAAGCCATAAGACTGCTATAGTTAGTTAAATAGTGAACCAAATATCTACCTGCATAGACTTTTTGACTCATCACATGCACTACTGATACTGGTTTAACTATCCTGTTGCCTAGTCACACTATTCCTGGTTAAATGTACATATTTACCTCATACACCTT
The DNA here is from genome assembly GCF_034236695.1 of Oncorhynchus nerka. Taxonomy (NCBI): domain Eukaryota; kingdom Metazoa; phylum Chordata; class Actinopteri; order Salmoniformes; family Salmonidae; genus Oncorhynchus; species Oncorhynchus nerka. The sequence continues at coordinate 67,492,412 of NC_088401.1, forward strand.
GTGGCGAAATCCGCACGGAGCTTCACCACGCGCTGCCACTTTAAGAGCGCATCATCAGTAAGGAAGGAGGAAATAAAGACGGCTCTTTCAGCTCTCTGGGGAGGATCTCTTGGTTGGCGCGACAGTTTGATTGTGTGTGCTATGCTACAGATGTCCTTGTTCATTTTTAAAGTATTTAACTCAATCATCGGTGTGACGGCTTGTCAAGAGAATTTTGTTCTTGTGTTCATTAACCAATACAATTGTAATTACTCAGTCTGCTATATCAGGATTTGTAAGATACTGATATAAATGAAGACAGACAGAGGCCCAGTCTACTACAATAGTTAAATGTTTATTCACGGGAACGTTCTGCTTATCATTTCCTGTACATTGGTCTATATACCTCATATTTCGTCATAAATACCCCTCTCTCAGATACAATGGCAACATAGTTCACAAGTCTTCTCCTACTCATGCACATTTTCTGCCACCTGTTAAACAATCTACTACAAGCCTCTCTCCCCTCCCTGGGTAGGGACAGGTCTCTCCCCTCCCTGGGTAGGGACAGGTCTCTCCCCTCCCTGGGTAGGGACAGGTCTCTCCCCTCCCTGGGTAGGGACAGGTCTCTCCCCTCCCTGGGTAGGGACAGGTCTCTCCCCTCCCTGGGTAGGGACAGGTCTCTCCCCTCCCTGGGTAGGGACAGGTCTCTCCCCTCCCTGGGTGGGGACAGGTCTCTCCCCTCCCTGGGTGGGGACAGGTCTCTCCCCTCCCTGGGTGGGGACAGGTCTCTCCCCTCCCTGGGTGGGGACAGAATGTCCTGTAAGGAACACAGTATTCCAGCCGGTCTGACGATAGCTCCATTCGTTTCTAACAAGGAACAGAAAGTCTGTGTTCTAATTCAGAACTAAAACTACACACATTATATTCAGTGTTATGATTATAATACGATTCATACATTCATACAGTGACAGGGTAGTATTCTGTTTAATTATAGTTCTACGTTAAATGTATTCATATAAATCCCATAACACCGCTCTAGGTTGTGGCTGTTATCGTTTGGGACCGCACCTGTTATGGATCGCATGGATTAGTAGCAACATTGTTGTGAAGCTTTAACATACAAACCATCGGACGGTCAGACAGGACAACTGCCAGCCTGAAGACCACAGCTAAGATCTCTCTTGTTCTCTTTCTCTTCCCTCTATCGTTCCAGTGCTTTACCCTGCAACAGATGTTCTATTTTTCAAATGCACTTCCCATTGATGTTCATTAGAGCTGGACTATTATTGCCCTGCCAGGATTATTTGGGTGGACATTTTAGTTAAAAGGGAGGTTGTTGTAAGTTGTATATTGTTATTTGAACTGTTTTGAGGTGGGGTGTACTAATGACATGTGGCCGAGAAGATTGTGGACATTTTTAAGGCCTTTGTTGTGTCTATGAACACCCCCCACATTCATACCCTCTGCACTCCTCCACTGAAAGACAATTTTTATTTTTATTTTTTTTATTTCACCTTTATTTAACCAGGTAGGCTAGTTGAGAACAAGTTCTCATTTGCAACTGCGACCTGGCCAAGATAAAGCATAGCAGTGTGAACAGACAACACAGAGTTACACATGGAATAAACAATTAACAAGTCAATAACACAGTAGAAAAAAAAATGGGCAGTCTATATACAATGTGTGCAAAAGGCATGAGGAGGTAGGCGAATAATACAATTTTGCAGATTAACACTGGGGTGATAAATGATCAGATGGTCATGTACAGGTAGAGATATTGGTGTGCAAAAGAGCAGAAAAGTAAATAAATAAATAAAAAAACAGTATGGGAATGAGGTAGGTGAAAATGGGTGGGCTATTTACCAATAGACTATGTACAGCTGCAGCGATCGGTTAGCTGCTCGGATATTTTATTTTTATTTTATTTCACCTTTATTTAACCAGGTAAGCAAGTTGAGAACAAGTTCTCATTTACAATTGCGACCTGGCCAAGATAAAGCAAAGCAGTTCGACACATACAACGACACAGAGTTACACATGGAGTAAAACAAACATACAGTCAATAATACAGTAAAAAAAACAAAAAAAAAAAAACAAGTCTATATACAATGTGAGCAAATTAGGTGAGAAGGGAGGTAAAGGCAAAACAAGGCCATGGTGGCAAAGTAAATACAATATAGCAAGTAAAACACTGGAATGGTAGTATTGCAATGGAAGAATGTGCAAAGTAGAAATAAAAATAATGGGGTGCAAAGGAGCAAAATAAATAAATAAATTAAATACAGTTGGGAAAGAGGTAGTTGTTTGGGCTAAATTATAGGTGGGCTATGTACAGGTGCAGTAATCTGTAAGATGCTCTGACAGTTGGTGCTTAAAGCTAGTGAGGGAGATAAGTGTTTCCAATTTAAGAGATTTTTGTAGTTCGTTCCAGTCATTGGCAGCAGAGAACTGGAAGGAGAGGCGGCCAAAGAAAGAATTGGTTTTGGGGGTGACTAGAGATTACCTGCTGGAGGTGTGCTACAGGTGGGAGATGCTATGGTGACCAGCGAGCTGAGATAAGGGGGACTTTACCTAGCAGGGTCTTGTAGATGACATGGAGCCAGTGGGTTTGTGCGACAAAGAGCGTACAGGTCGCAATGGTGGGTAGTATATGGGGCTTTGGTGACAAAACGGATAGCACTGTGATAGACTGCATCCAATTTGTTGAGTAGGGTATTGGAGGCTATTTTGTAAATGACATCGCCAAAGTCGAGGATTGGTAGGATGGTCAATTTTACAAGGGTATGTTTGGCAGCATGAGTGAAGGATGCTTTGTTGCGAAATAGGAAGCCAATTCTAGATTTAACTTTGGATTGGAGATGTTTGATATGGGTCTGGAAGGAGAGTTTACAGTCTAACCAGACACCTAAGTATTTGTAGTTGTCCACGTATTCTAAGTCAGAGCCGTCCAGAGTAGTGATGTTGGACAGGCGGGTAGGTGCAGGTAGCGATCGGTTGAAGAGCATGCATTTAGGATAGCTGATGTTTGAAGTTGGTGAGGGAGATAAAAGTCTCCAACTTCAGCGATTTTTGCAGTTCGTTCCAGTCACAGGCAGCAGAGTACTGGAACGAAAGGCGGCCAAATGAGGTGTTGGCTTTAGGGATGATCAGTGAGATTTTACTGCAAATACATATTACTGCAAATCCTCTGTTGATTACTGGGTTCTTTCTTGTATGAAGTTGCTGTTCAATTGCTCTGCCATTATTATTATTATTATTATTATTATTGTATGAGGTATTCTTGGTGGGGTTTCCCCTGTGCTGTGGGTTTTATAGGGTGTGTATTCTCTTTTCTCCCCACTGGCTATCTGGGAAACAGGCTACACCCTAGGCAGTCTCTTCTGCTGTGTGTGGGTCTGGTAGTGGTACTCTATTCTACTCTTTTCCTTTGGGCATGGTTAATACCTGCCTGGTGCCCGAACAAAATCTGTATCTTTACCTCTAATAAATACCGCTACAACCTGCACATTGACTATGTACTGGTACCCCGTGTATATAGCCAAGTTATCATTACTCTTTGTATTTATTATTACTTTCCTATTATTTCTCAATTATCTTTCTCTCTGCATTGTTGGGAAGGGCCCCGTAAGTAAGTATTACAACCTGTTGGTTACGAAGCATGTGACAAATAAAATGAGATTTTAGTCTCTTCGGATAAGAATGTCTGTAAATGACTAAAATGTATAATTAGCACAATCATGTTGTATGACCATATAAAGTCAACTGGTGGTGCTCTACAGTGTGGCTTTCTGCAGATCACTGTCTGAAAGAATGAGAAATGCAACGCCCTCTATAATTGATTTCACCCTCAGAATCACGCAGGAAATCACAATTCACTCAGGCAATTCATTTCTGTGAAATTTCCATCTACAATTTTGGTTTGGAGCTTGTTTGTGAGAGAAAGACAATATGGCTCAGCTTTCAGAGAAAACAGTCTCCCGAAGAACAGCATCTAAAATCTGATAATAATTCTACAATAATAAATATGACATGCTTTCGGAGCAGAAAAATTACACCTGTACAAACAATCAGTTTCCTCTTCTTTCTGCGAAAGGTCATGTAATCTAATGGGCATGAAGAGCTGGCATCGTTCATTAGGTGCAGTGCTACATTATGCCATCTCTCTGGCATCAGGGGCTGGAACCATCAGGCTGGCATTTCAAACCAAACATCTTAGGAGCAGATCAGGATGGTCATTACACTGTTTAATGGGCCAGAAAAAATAACACCTTTCTCCCTGGGAGTTAAATATGAACTACACTGTCAGCACACACTGTGATAGGATTTGAGACAGATTCTCACTCCATGGGTACATCTCAATAGTCTAAGTAGCTTCCTCTACCAACTCCTTTCCTTCAATAGGACATTCTACCTATTCTATGTTCAGTTCAGTGCAGATAATAAAAAATAAAAAAGCCACTTTAGACAATTGACATGCACCCTTTCCCCAAGCTTGTAGCCGACACTATTCTGTGCCAGCTAAGAAAGCACAGCGGCCAAAAACCTGCCAGTCATTCAAAGTCTGGAGGTGTTAATAATTATTTAACTGAATATAAATAATTAAAGGAAATCTTTGTACATAGCACAGCTTGGCTCCTCTCTCCCACTAATATCCTCAAAGAAAGAGAAATCTCTTTAGTTCGAGCTTTAATATTCAATAGTCTGCCATTTCTAAGATGCCATTCCAAGTGCCCACAGGGCAAGAGTTTCTGGAGTGGTGCATCCTGTGCTGTCTCAGCACTGGCTCTTGGGGAACACTGATTTTAAAGCCCCTTTCTACCCATACATAAATGAATGAGCTCGGTTCAGGGTTTATTGAGACATGAGTCCGCGTGAGCTGCTCCCTAATGCTGTGGCCATATACCAGCTGCCACAGCAAATGACCAGCATCACATTAGCTGTGGAATCCATTATACCGTTATGTAGCTGCATTTCTGGCCCATAGGGGGAGCTATTGACTCACCAACTCATTAAGGAGGACTTGTGAGGGCTTTTTAATGGGTTATTGGAATTCTATATTGTATAGAACACTTAACTTGTGTTCAGTGGGGTCACTGGCAGCTTCATCTCCACGTTGTGTTCAGTAGAGTCACTGGCAGCTTCCGTTTCCACTTTGTGTTCAGTAGAGTCACTGGAAGCTTCCGTTTCCACTTTGTGTTCAGTAGAGTCACTGGCAGCTTCCGTTTCCACTTTGTGTTCAGTAGAGTCACTGGCAGCTTCCGTTTCCACTTTGTGTTCAGTAGAGTCACTGGAAGCTTCCGTTTCCATTTTGTGTTCAGTAGAGTCACTGGCAGCTTCCATTTCCATTTTGTGTTCAGTAGTCACTGGCAGCTTCCGTTTCCACTTTGTGTTCAGTAGTCACTGGCAGCTTCCGTTTCCACTTTGTGTTCAGTATAGTCACTGGCAGCTTCCGTTTCCACTTTGTGTTCAGTATAGTCACTGGCAGCTTCCGTTTCCACTTTGTGTTCAGTATAGTCACTGGCAGCTTCCGTTTCCACTTTGTGTTCAGTATAGTCACTGGCAGCTTCCGTTTCCACTTTGTGTTCAGTATAGTCACTGGCAGCTTCCGTTTCCACTTTGTGTTCAGTAGGGTCTAGGGCTGTTGCAGTGACCATATTACCATCACACCGGCAGATGCACGAGTCGTGACCGTTTAGTCAGGGTAATTAGGCTTCTCCAAGCTCTGATGCTGCTGCTGGTCATTAGTAGCCTACCAAACTAACTGCCTGGTACTCAGCACTCTATTGTCCCTCTAAACACTTTGACAACAATGCAAATGTAATCAGAAATCAATTCAAACACTAAATGAGAGCCCATTATCATGTTGCCCAAGAATTCCATAAGGTATAAAATCGCATGAGAAAACAGAGTTTTGATGGGCTCTTAAAAAGAGGAGCATCCCATCAGCTTTCTATAGACTAGGCCTATTATAATTATTTCTCAACTTTCATAATATTAAGCATATTGCTTCACTTTACAACAGGAGTATAGCCTAGCGGGCTAGCATGACAATTAATCACAGAGTTATTTAAGTGTATAGGTGTATGATAATGGTCCATTCTAAATCAAAACTCAATTCACATATATTATTGAGTATATATAAAGACAAGATTAAATCAAGAAAAGGTTGATGGGTGACAATATAAGTCTATCACTTGTGAATGATGCCCAGCTGGTCTGCAGTAAGGCAAGAAACGGCGTATGCCAAATTTTTCGAATCATAGGCCTATATGTTTTGTATCACAACTAAAGTGGCCAAAAAAAAGAAAGGTGGCCAAGTACAATTAAGAATATTAATCCGCTTTACAACCGGTGTAGAGTCTAACTGGCATACATAGGTGACGTGTGAGTTTGGAGAAGATAATTTTCACCATAAAAATGCACCTTTATAATAAAAGCCTTACATGCATAACCACATTCGTGGTCACTTTCGAGAATGGTGTTTTCCTGCTAATTGTTTCATTTTGGAATATTTTCACTTATATCCTACTGCCGCGTGCACATTGCTGCGCTTATAATGTGAATTAATAGCCTAATAGTTCAACATTTTAAGCTAAACGTTCTCATTTGTTGCATCAGCCACATTGCTTTAAACATTTTTTTTTGATGCTAGTGGTTATTTCTCGCACAGAAGGACAAGTTGATCATAGAATAGGTCAACTTTTGTATTATGGGTATTAATGCTTTTGCTGTTTGTTACTCATCTTGTTGGCTGACGAAAAGTAAATGTGGACAGTTCTTCTAACATCTTCAATATGTGCCTTGGAATTCGATAAGAAGGACGTGCTCAGTTGCGTCCCCTATCAATCAAATGTATTTATAAGGCCCTTTTTACATCAGCCGATGTCACAAAGTGCTATACACAAACCCAGCCTAAAACCCCAAACAATGTAGATGTAGAAGCACGATGGCTAGGAAAAACTCCCTAGAAAGGCAGGAACCTAGGAAGAAACCAGGCTCTGAGGGGTGGCCAGTCCTCTTCTGGCTGTGCTGGGTGGAGATAACAGTACATGGTCAAGATGTTCAAACGTTCAAATGACCAGCAGGGCCAAATAATAATAATCACAGTGGTTGTAGAGGTCAGCAACAGGTCAGCACCTCAGGAGTAAATGTCAGTTGGGTTTTCATAGCCAATCATTCAGAGTCAAAGACAGCAGGTCCGGGACAAGGTAGCACGTCTGGTGAACAGGTCAGGTTTCCATGGCCGCAGGCAGAACAGTTGAAAATGTCTTCACTTGTAGCCTACTTCGGAGCTGAGATAGATTCCTGTGAGAAGAAGCCGATCACGCATTGGCAAATAAGAATTGAGATATCTGAGCGAACCATGTGAGTGTGAGGTGTTTCGGAACACGCAGCCAAGAGAAGGTAATTATAATTATTATTTTCAGCCAAAGGGCACAATGGCCACTAGCCGCAAAAGGCATGGATTGTTTTAGGGGACATTACGCCCACACTTGGGGGATGCCACTGGGAAATTCGAGGCATTATCAAGTTCTTGTCAAACTGATGAAGTGTGTGCAGCCTGTGCAAGAAACAAAGCAGAGCTCATGCCTTTCATGAGGCTTTTTTCAAATCATCATTAGAGTCGCATCATGCCGCCTTAGAATGTATTAAAAATAAAAACGTGTTGCATAAATAACTCATAGGAGGACCTGTTTGTTAACCGCTCAACACAGAATAAATGCATCTGCGCACTCCCTCAGAAACATCCTATTGTATTCTTCATACTATAAAATAATGCCATGGAATTCTAAGAAAATTCTAAACAAAAATATGGCCTAGCCAGATCAGGGCCTGACATATGGATGAGTATGCTATTCTGTTCTTCTGAAATAGGTATAATTTTTATTTTTTAAAATCGGTCTAAAATAAGTAATGAATTTGTGATGTGTAAGCTATATTAAATGGATTTATTAGACGTTTTAAAATGTAGGTTTTCCAAAGGTCTGCATCAGTGGCTTGTAGGCTGTGTGGAAGCCAGGAGATGATACAGTAAAAGTGTTTATGTTAATTAACTGCCAATTACCGTGAGACCGGCAGTTATTTGCTTGTCAATCACCGGCTGACAAAGTTTTATGACCGCCACATCCTTAGTAGGGTCCGTCTCCACTTTGTGTTCAGTAGGGCCACTGGCAGCTTCTGTGTTCAGTAGGGACACTGGCAGCTTCTGTGTTCAGTAGGGACACTGGCAGCTTCAGTCTCCACTTTGTGTTCAGTAGGGACACTGGCAGCTTCCGTCTCCACTTTGTGTTCAGTAGGGACACTGGCAGCTTCCCTCTCCACTTTGTGTTCAGTAGGGACACTGGCAGCTTCCGTCTCCACTTTGTGTTCAGTAGGGCCACTGGCAGCTTCCGTCTCCACTCTGTGTTCAGTAGGGCCACCGGCAGCTTCTGTGTTCAGTAGGGCCACTGGCAGCTTACGTCTGAGTTGTTTCCTATCGAGATGGATTTTGTTAGGGGTCACGGGAAAGGATGGAGCCATGCTCTTAAAAAGTGGTCCTACTTTTCAGAAGTACCATCACTTTCACACCCATATAAACACATGTAGACCCATAAGCTGCAACCAAAAATATGCAAACACATGCGCGCCCAGCATCTTCTCACCTGTGTAGTCAATGGAGACCATGTTTATAATGAACTGGATCTTGATGGCTTCAGGAAGTGATTTAAAGACTGCAGTAATTACAATTCTCTCAAGCACCATGATACCACCCAAAATAACCTTGCTATCGTCTCAAATCGAATTACTCCTTTTTTTTTTTATACATGATTTGAATGTCTTAAAAGAGATTTAAACTCTTTATTTCTGGTTATTCATAGTTTGACACTACTGCCCTTCCTACTTACAGCCTCTGAGATGCAGGCTCCTATAATTGTTCTTCCATACAACTTGAACAGAATGAGGGCAGATGCTCAAAGACATCCTCCGAAAATCTTCTGTAGATTCATCTTCCAAATAGGGGAAATATGCGCATCGGCTTTCGCTGGCACGGTGAATCACACCCGTGAATAGCTTTAGCTTGAATTTTGAATCCACCTTGGATTGAATTAATGAGGAACTCTCCCCGGTGGGGCGATGGGAAGACAACACCAAATGGAAAAAATCCACCGGGGACTGCGGGCCGATTTAATTAGGCTGTGTTTACATCCTTTGTGTGACGCACTGAAAACTTCACATGCCAAAAAACTCTCAAGTCTGAAGAACAGATGAATTATGAATGACTCCCATCTAACTCTACAGAGGCATCAAGTCTATGGGGAGATTGGACTTGACAGAAAGAACACAGCAACTTCAGTGAGGATAGAAACTGGCAGTATGATCATTGGTGCCTGTAGGAGACTAGAGTGAAGAGTCATGCTGTGAAGTGCACTCTCATTTGTCAAATGGGGCTGGCCTGGTACGACAGAGATAAGTGTTTGAAAGGGGGGGGTCCACGTTTTTTTCCCTGGGCCTTCTGGTGAGTCCATGAGAGAATCTGACTCAAAGTATTTAACACTGTGTCTGAATGCCAAACATGAACCATTCCAAGCATGGAAATAACTGTGCATTTAACCAACCTGCAAAGGGAACGTGTTGAAGCAGTTGAGTGTGCGGGCCCAACTTCATTACTAGAACCACCATGCTCTTTGTTGTCAGACAAAACCTAAGAATTAGAAGAGGACTATATACAGTGCATTCGGAAAGTATTCAGACCTGGACTTTTTCCAATTTTGTTACATTACAGCCTTATTCTAAAATGGATTACATTATTATTTTTCCTCATCAATCTACACACAATATCCCATAATGACAAAGTGTAAACAAGTTGAACCCGATGAAACATCTCTGGAGACCTTAACAGAATATGGAAAAAGTCAAGGGGTCGGAATACTTTCCGAATACATTGCAGATCTATATACAATACAGTACACAAATCTCCACTCAGCTCTATGGTTCTGCCGTGTGAGTTCTCTCCACTCTCTTCCCCTTTGGACCCCCATGTTAATAACACATGCCAAGGCAAATTCATATGTATAGAAGGGAGCCTTGCAGGGGGAAAACCAACTCAATACTTATCATTAATTCAGGAAGGACGGATGGTGTTCTGACAAGTGCGTGGAGATGGCAGAGTCTGACGAAAGCAAATCATGTGTAATAAACCTTCGGTTTCCCCGAGCAACAAGGAAAGAGTACGCCGACAAACTGCCTGACGGAGGCGCATTAGGAACTCTCCAGCAGGCTTTTGGGAAGGACCTCCGGTCCTGGCAGCCAGGAGTCAACCTGGAAGGAGGGGAAACTGGAGGGGAGACCAACATCTGTTCTATTGTAAAACAGCCTTATATACACAAACAGTACATGTTCGCATGCTCACCGAGGCACACACACACGCCTCTATAATTAGATAAGGATGCTTCATTAAGAAGATCACCAACAGCATGTTTCAGCTTTGCCCAGGCACAAGAGCACAGGTAATAATGTTATTTTGATGGTTCTAAATGGCCTTAGGTAAGGTTTAATGACAGGCCTTGGGCAGCGCTAAGAGATAACAAAACCAGCATCACAAAAGGTCTTGGGCATCTCTCCAGGCATGGCTGGGCAGGAGCAGTGTGTGTGTGTGTGTGTGTGAGTGAGTGAGAGTGTACCTATCAGAGGCTCCTCCTCATGTGGCTGGGGACCATCCTTGACTGGATTAGCAGTTTGCTCCCACTCATGCTACATACAGCATCTACACGCAACCTACCTAAGTGCCAGCGAGCATAACTCTATTCAATACAACTCTATTCTCAATTCTTCAGATTGCTTTGATTTTTTATTTAAAAATATCATCCAAGCATTTACAGAGTAGGAAAACAAATCAATCTATGCGACTGTTATAGGGATACCTCAGGATTTTGGCAATGAGGCCCTTTATCTACATCCCCAGAATACGATGAACTTGTGGATACCAGTATTATGTCTTCAAGTCCAGTACGAAGGAAGTTAGCATTGGCTTACAAAACTACCTCTAACTAACTACCTCTAGCTAGCGCAATGACGGGAAGGCTATGGGTATCTGCTAGCATGCTAGCTAGAAGATACCCATAGCCTTCCAGTCATTGCGCTAGCATCACTTAGAAAATGCCTTCAAACTGCACACAGAGACATAAATGGTATCCACAAGTTCATCTGACTCTGGTGAAGTAGAGAAAGGGTTTCGTTGCCAAAACCCAGAAGTATCCCTTCAACAGCCTTTACAGAAAATGAAGAAATATATTCATTTTTACTCATAGAATTGTACAAACAAGGAAAGAAAAGAGGCCAGAGGGGTTGGAGGTTGACAGTGTTCAGCAGACCCTGATAACCTCCCTGGGTAGTAGTCCTGGCTGAGTGACAGCAGAGTTAACCAATTAGAGGTTCTGAGAACGGTCCGACCCGCTCATGTGACGGACAGTCTGAGTTCTATATTGTTACTTCTGTGTCTTCATAATACAGTCAAGAGTTCTATGCCAGTGTTTCTCAACCTTATTTGTGACAGGGACAAGAAAACTGTTTACATTATAACTAGCACTTAAAAACGGACTAAATCAAGATCAGTTAACCATCACAGGGACTGGTGAGCAACAGCTAAGGGACCAGTGCCGGTCCCCATAAAACAATATCCTCATAAGACCGTCAGATCTCTATGCTGTTTCTCCTGTGATATCCGCTGTGTCTCTGTAATGCTCTATGTGGTCTTGATTCCCTCGAAACCACAGAACTTCCAGCGTTTCTCCAGGCTGGCACCCACCCCTGTCAGCTCCTGTCTGAAGGTACAGGGCAGCCGACCCAGTAGAGCTCCCACCTGTCCGGTGTTTATCTGAAACACACACACACACTATAAATACAGATTTGATACATACACTGACACACATCCACAGATACAATCACAATACAAACGTAACACACAGATTTGATACACACTCCTACAAACTCAAAGAGCCCCACATCTCAGATGAACTGATCTGAGTGACAAACACCAACACCAACACAATACTCATCACAAACCCACACTTACATATGCAATCGCATCACATTAGCATATAGCATCACTTTCAAAAGGTGAGATTACACCAAACAATGACAGCAGGAAGCACTGTATCATTGTATACTGAGAAAAAACATGTGTAAGTACCAGATGGGTAAAACCCTGTCAGTATGTATTAAACACTATATCATGAAGTGAATCATGAACACAGTAGATAAGTAGAGAGTAATGTAGTTTGTGGAGAATCCAGTGATGACTGTTGACAAAGCTCTGTGGACTTGTTGTGTGGTGTTACAGAGAAGCAGCGTGGGAACAAACACACCCTCAGACCTTAATGGAAAACAAAAAACGGAGAAAAAAGGAATGAGTCAGTGTGTTGATGAGTGCAGAGAGGTTTTAATGAGCTGGTGGTGAGAGTGGTCAAACAATATATAAGAGGGCCTCCTCATGGAGGAAGCAGTAAGAATAGTCATGTCTGAGGGCCTCCTCATGGAGGTAGCAGTAACAGTAGTCATGTCTGAGGGCCTCCTCATGGAGGTAGCAGTAGTCATATCTGAGGGCCTCCTCATGGAGGTAGCAGTAAGAGTAGTCATGTCTGAGGGCCTCCTCATGGAGGTAGCAGTAGTCATATCTGAGGGCCTCCTCATGGAGGTAGCAGTAAGAGTAGTCATGTCTGAGGGCCTCCTCATGGAGGTGGCAGTAAGAGTAGTCATGTCTGAGGGCCTCCTCATGGAGGTAGCAGTAAGAGTGGCCATATAGTATATCTGAAGGGCTCCTTGCGGAGGTGTCAGTGAGTGTAGTGGTCATATGTGAAGGAGAGAAAAGAACAGAATCAATCTGACAGTTGAGAGCAGAGGAGTGCTGAGATCCCAGAAAGGCCCCTGAGGAACCCGACATGTGGAGACGGGTGTTTTAGCGACGAGTCAGAATAAATAAAACCGCTCTGCTTCGTCAGGGAGAGACAGGAAGGATCCAGATGTAACAGGTCTCATTGTCCAGGGAAATCACACTGAGACACTTCCACAAGAGCACTGGGAGATATAGAGATATCCTATATTCATGTCTATAGTACTGTAGCACTGGGAGATACAGAGATATCCTATATTAATGTCCATAGTACTGTAGCACTGGGAGATAGAGATATCCTATATTCATGTCTATAGTAATGTAGCACTGAGAGATACAGAGATATCCTATATTCATGTCTATAGTACTGTAGCACTGAGAGATACAGAGATATCCTATATTCATGTCTATAGTACTGTAGCACTGGGAGATACAGAGATATCCTATATTAATGTCTATAGTACTGTAGCACTGAGAGATACAGAGATATCCTATATTAATGTGTATAGTACTGTAGCACTGGGAGATACAGAGATATCCTATATTCATGTCTATAGTACTGTAGCACTGGGAGATATAGAGATATCCTATATTCATGTCTATAGTACTGTAGCACTGAGAGATACAGAGATATCCTATATTAATGTGTATAGTACTGTAGCACTGTCTATAGATACAGAGAGATACAGAGATATCCTATATTAATGTCTATAGTACTGTAGCACTGAGAGATACAGAGATATCCTATATTAATGTGTATAGTACTGTAGCACTGGGAGATACAGAGATATCCTATATTAATGTCCATAGTACTGTAGCACTGGGAGATATAGAGATATCCTATATTCATGTCTATAGTACTGTAGCACTGGGAGATACAGAGATATCCTATATTCATGTCTATAGTACTGTAGCACTGGGAGATACAGAGATATCCTATATTCATGTCTATAGTACTGTAGCTAAGGGATATATAGATGTCCTATATTCATGTCTATAGTACTGTAGCTAAGGGAGATATAGATATCCTATATTCATGTCTATAGTACTGTAGCACTGAGAGATATAGATATCCTATATTAATGTCTATAGTACTGTAGCACTGAGAGATACAGAGATATCCTATATTCATGTCTATAGTACTGTAGCACTGAGAGATACAGAGATATCCTATATTCATGTCTATAGTACTGTAGCACTGAGAGATACAGAGATATCCTATATTCATGTCTATAGTACTGTAGCACTGGGAGATATAGAGATATCCTATATTCATGTCTATAGTACTGTAGCACTGGGATACAGAGATATCCTATATTCATGTCTATATCCTATATTCATGTCTGTAGCACTGAGAGATACAGAGATATCCTATATTCATGTCTATAGTACTGTAGCACTGGGGGATGCAGAGATATCCTATATTAATGTCTATAGTACTGTAGCACTGAGAGATACAGAGATATCCTATATTCATGTCTATAGTACTGTAGCACTGAGAGATAGAGATATCCTATATTCATGTCTATAGTACTGTAGCACTGGGAGATATAGAGATATCCTATATTCATGTCTATAGTACTGTAGCACAGAGATACAGAGATATCCTATATTCATGTCTATAGTACTGTAGCACTGGGAGATACAGAGATATCCTATATTCATGTCTATAGTACTGTAGCACTGGGAGATATAGATATCCTATATTCATGTCTATAGTACTGTAGCACTGGGAGATACAGAGATATCCTATATTCATGTCTATAGTACTGTAGCTAAGGGAGATATAGATATCCTATATTCATGTCTATAGTACTGTAGCTAAGGGAGATATAGATATCCTATATTCATGTCTATAGTACTGTAGCTAAGGGAGATATAGAGATCCTATATTCATGTCTATAGTACTGTAGCTAAGGGAGATATAGAGATCCTATATTCATGTCTATAGTACTGTAGCTAAGGGAGATATAGATATCCTATATTCATGTCTATAGCACTGTAGCTAAGGGAGATATAGATATCCTATATTCATGTCTATAGTACTGTAGCTAAGGGAGATATAGATATCCTATATTCATGTCTATAGTACTGTAGCTAAGGGAGATATAGATATCCTATATTCATGTCTACAGTACTGTAGCTAAGGGAGATACCATTCCAGTGTTTAATTGCTATACTGTAATTACTTCGCCACCATGGCCTATTTATTTCCTTAACTTACCTCATTTGCACTCACTGTATATATACTTTTTTGTTTTCTTTTGTTCTACTCTATTATTGACTGTATGTTTTGTTTATTCCATGTGCAACTCTCTGTTGCTATGCTTTATCTTGGCGAGGTCGCAGTTGCAAATGAGAACTTTTTCTCAACTAGCCTACCTGGTTAAATAAAGGTGAGAAAAAAATAGAGAGATGTCCTATATTCATGTATATCTCCCTTAGCTACAGTACTATATACATGAATATAGGATATCTCTCTATGGTAGCTACACCGAGTGGAGAGTGGGACTTTTCATTAACGCCAACTCTAACCCGAGCCTCAGCATTATGAGGGCCCTGCCTGCACCAGGGGGTTCAAATTAGATGAGCAGGGTCTGGCTGCACGATGGGGCTCTGCTGTCACAAGGGGATGATTCAAATTGCATTAGGGGGAGGCTGCTTGCACCAGGGGGCTCCAACTGCATTGTGGGGCCCTGGCATACATCGGGCCCATATGTCAGCGACGTAGGGATGCTTAGTCCATGTTTGTGCTGGCTATGTGGTGCCAGGACGGCTCTATTGCTGAACTGGCTGTGTTGTGTGTGTTGTGACAGCCCTGAATTTGTCTGAACCATCAGTGCTTCCCCTTTAACTCCCTATTAAATGCACAGCATGAGCTGTGCAAAAAATGGTTGTGAAGGTGGAACGAATGAGGAAGTGTGCAACCCTCGTTTCCCGAAGCTCCTCTACTCCGTTCGTTTTGTTGTATTTATAAAGTGTGATTTGTAGTCGTGTCTCAGAATAACCAGGATCCACGCATTTCTTCCTTTGAACTACTCATCTCAGTTGGTCTCCACTGTTTCTCCATGGAGATCTGTTGATGGATTTGACTGGTTTGACTGACTACAACTTTTTCCAACCGGTATTTAATTTGTTTTACACCATGTTGGGTTATGCGTTTGTCCTTTGTATTGGTGTAGACTTGACAGGCCAGATGGGACTCATTCCCTCACAAACAAAAGGGAGAAATCAATATTTTCTCTGGTAGGTACGACCTACCTGGCACCCCTACAAACAATAACCTCAAGTCAAAACCATTACAGTGTGTGTGTGTGTGTGCCAGCAGTACCTTGGTGTCCAGCTGCTGTAGGTAAGAGAAGATGTATTCGATGCTGGCTCCAAACGGGTGGACATGGAGGAACGTAGAGATGATCCCTGAGGAAGAACAAACAGAGAGATCAATACAGCTGTCAATCAAAATGGAATACCATATTAACATGTAGTTTAATTCTCTATAACTACAACCCTACAATCATATGTACAAACACCTCAATTCAGTCTGAGTGTTGATTTAACCATCTGTCCAAAATGAAAACCAGCGAGAAGCTCACATTCAAGAGACCTCTCGTCAACTCATGCTGTCTGACTGATGAAATGCATCTGGACTCTTCAAGTGTGTGTCTTCTCCAAAGCACTCCCAGCTCTATGGAAGACTCTTGTGTTTGAACAGTCCAGATTAAGATAAGTGTTTAATGAGGATGTTGACACTGCTTTCTACATTAAAGCTTCTCTGATCAGAGCACCATGGGGCTTCACACACACACCACCAGCATGTTTTTCTCTCTCATCAATTTCAACGATAACATCTGTTATCAGATCATCCACTAGTGATAATCCTGAACCTCTGTGTAATAATATATTATAGTACACTGAGGAGCCAGCTCAAAAAACACAGGAAAAAGTCAAATTTATATCCCCATATGAATCAGTCGCATCTTCCTCAGGCATTTTACTGCTTGTTTCTAGCCTTAAGCATGGCAGAGTTATGTGTTGTGACCCCTAGGTTGGAACCCCTGCTCTAGAAGGGATAAAGCAGTTGAAGATGCAGACTCTTCATGAGTTCACTTAGGAGCCAATGTCCCATTTTCCCTGTGGTGCTACCTTCAATTAATCTTCAAACAAAATGTAATGTAGAGCGATTCTGGCAGAGAGAACACCCAGAATCCTCACCAGCCATCGCTACTGAGAGGTCAGAGTGGGCCGGCATGGAGGGAGGGAGCGGAACGCCCCATTGGCTACACAACTACCTCTGAGCCAATCATATGATCATTCTGGCATGACACCACTGTGGGAGAGGACAGGTAACTCCCACTAACACACAATAGTGTGCATCTTGCCATCTGGCATAGGCCTACACGTAACTCCACAACTCCTTGCCCTTGTAACTCCACAAGACCTCAATTTCAGAAAAACTTTTTGATCCAGGACCAACCATTCCCTGTGAAAGTACGCTCCACTGAAATGGAGAATGTGCCAGAAGGCTGTGGTGATTAGAAACAGTAGAGGTGCTGAAGGCCTCAGTCAACAAGCCTCAGTCAACCAGCCAATTAAAACGTGTGAACCTGCCCAGAGAACTGGGAATAAACTGGGGAGAAAAACCAGGCTTTCCACAAATAACCTGCTAAATGATTGAGGTTGATGAAAGTTTCTCTAAAAATAACCTGTTCAATTAGCAAAAAGTGTACCAACAATCAGAGCCTCTCTGCCAGAGTGGACAGCGCAAGGGGAATGTTCTCCTCTGTACGTACGAAGTCCTGCATGTTGTACGTACCAACACGCAGGGCTTCTCCCTCAGAGTTGACAGGACTTGTGGGAATCTTCTCCTGTACTAATGTTAGGGTAACATAACGTCATACTACTGTTATAAGCCTAGTAACGTTATAGTTATGTTAGGTGAATGTACCCACTAGCTGGGCCTCTCAGAGTGGACTGGACTGGGGGGGGGGGGGGTCTACTCCTCTATAGTTAGGCTAGCACAACATTGTTACAATGTTGAAGTAAGGTTATTGTAATTTTAGGTGAACTTACCAACGAGCAAGGCCTCTCTCTCAGAGTAAACCGGACTAGAGGGAATCTTCTCTGGGGGCAGACTCTCCTTCTCCTGACTGCAGGAAACCACTTCTAATGTTGTCGCCTCCTACAGGACAAGAGGAGAAAACACAGACTGGTAGATGATGCCCGCCTGTCCACACACAAGCAATCAGTGCTCAGCAGCCATGATGACGCACCACACAACAACAGACAGATTGCAGTGGAAGAAGAGGGGAGTCAAAGGCAGGGAGATCATTCAGAGAGGAGATGGTAATAGTTCTACCAGAGGGAGGAGGGAGAGAGGGAGTTGGGAGTGTTAGCGATGCTAATGATGAAGCTGTTGTTTACTGTGGGCCTCTGACAGGCTGGAGGAAGGGAGGGTCGGGTATGTGTGTGGGTTGCCAACTGTCCCGTATTAGCCGGGATGCCCCTTATATTGTGCTAAATTGGATTGTCCCATACAGGACCTCCCTTGTCCTGTATATTCATCCAATCACAGTATAGTGTCAACGCGCCAATTCCTGCAAAGTAATTTATGTTGTTGTTCAGTCGGTAGCTAAAGGTGCTACTGTAGCAATATCGGTGCATTCTTCGTGACGGCAAGTTAAGCCTCTTTTCCATTTGAAATGTTTTTTTGTTTGTTTTTGTTTTAAAGGGTCAAATTGTGATTTCTTTGATCATTTATTTTGAGGTTTATTCACATAAGTTTACATAATGATACAGTTTTAGTAAAGCTATAGACTAAATGGAATATAAAAATGTTTTGCCTTTCCAATTGGAAAAGAATATACACTGTTCCTTATTTGGTAGTGAGAAAGTTGGCAACCCTAGTGGGCGCTGACCTATCGTTACAGTCGTGGTGGCCCTTCTGACTTGGCTTGTCCTCACTATTTTATTCTGTGTGTGTGTGTGATGAGACAAGCCCTTGATTTCCTAACCCAGTTGTGCCAGGTTGATTAATCCTGCGACAAATAAAGTCCTCCTGCACTGGATTGGTCTGTAATGATCTGTCATGTCACTGGAAGAGGAGAGAAAGTGAGGAACAGAGAAACAGATACAGGGAGAAGGAGAGGATCACATCTCTTTTCCACTTACACTGACTTGATCAGCACTCTCCTCGCTCCCTCTGTCATCTTGCGGTGATGTCTCCAGCTAGAGACAATCATAAAAATGAGAAAAGCCGTCACTGTCTAACATTCACATTCTTATTTAAACAGACAGGCATGTGGGGTGGCAGGTAGCCTAGCGGTTAAGAGCGTTGGGCCAGTAACCGAAAGGTCGCTGGTTCAAATCTCCGAGCCGACAAGGTACTCTGTCATGTCACTGGAAGAGAGTGAGGAACTAGGGAATAGAGAGGGATGGAGAGGCTCATCTCTTTTCCACTTACATTGACTTGATCAGCACTCTCCTCGCTCCCTCTGTCATCTCGCGGTGATGTCTCCAGCTAGAGTCAATTATAAAAATGAGAAAAGCAGTCACTGACAATCATGTCACACACCCATGCAAAGACAGACACACTCACACAAACGTACAGACACACTTTCTCCTCAGGCAAGACCACTATATAACACCGTGAAGGAGAGGTCAACATCACATATACAAGCCCTGAATAGTTTGAGGGGGTATGTTGTAATGTGCAATCAGATACAGAATCAGGTCAGATCAAGTAGAGACATATAGTACATATTAATCTGTGTTCTTTCCATGAGTAAGAACCAAACATAATTGGATGTCAAAATGTCCTCTGTTCACGACTGACATTCACACAGTGAGTGGTGTCTCTCCATTTTCTATTAAAATGGTTAAGACACCCTGTTTCAGTGGTCCTAGATGAAGCCCGACTCAGTGGTCCTAGATGAAGCCCAACTCAGGTCTAAAATGACAAATTAACAAAGTCAATGAAACAACTAGCCAAGCGGCTACGGGAGGCAGAGAAGAGAAAATGTGTCTTCGATTGGAAAAGAAGAAATCAAATATGGACCACGCACCATTAGACTCTCTCATATCAGTATTATCTTTATCCAATTAAATAGCTGATTGAACATGCTCATGCTCTTGTCAACCCTCCCACTGAAATCCTGCTCAGCCAACGTTATCCCATGAGCAACACAAGCATTAACAGTATATAACACAGTATAGTATATAACACCTGCGGGTATATTTTGGCATTGGCGGGCAAGATGTATATTTCACCAGGCACGTTGGTAGGTGGTCAGGGCTTCATGGTGAGCTTTACGAGCATGTCACTCGCATTTGTGAATAAAAATAGTCAAGTAAGATCACATTTATAGTAAAATAAATGCTGCAGTTGCTGTTTTGAGTCATAGCTGCTAAATGAATCACCCAAAGTCAAATAATTACGAATCCTGCATAGCCTATTCCATGTCGTGCTGCAACACTGGGGGCTGTGCGCATGTGAAGAGCTGAGTGAAAGATCCATTTTTAGAAGCCCTGCACACAGGCATAAAAGCTGGTCTAATTTACATGAAACTAAAGCAAGGTTTTGTCCTTGTGTTTCTTGGCTATTCACAAGTTAGGTTGTTTTTCTATATTTGAGTTTCAACTGCTAGAGAAGAAAAGACAACACTTCTACTAATCACGACACAATCTTACAGGCACAAACATGAGCGACTCGAGTGTTTCTACCACCGTAACCTTCCGCCCTTAAAGGGGCAGGTGAAAATTTGTCTCAGCTATGATATTTTGTTTAAAACAAAACATGTAATTATTCACTTACCACATTAGTTACTAGTAAAATTTGTTTTAGAAACATTATCAAGTATACTCAGTTTATTTTTTGTTTATATTGTTTTTTGTTATATTTTGGCTGAGTGGCTCAGATTTTTTTTTTAACTACCTGCCACAATGGATGCTGGACCACAAAGAATATTGAAGCAAAATCTCAAGACACAAGTCAAGAATTAAAGCTTGGTCGCAAATGGGTCTTCCAAATGGACAATGACCCCAAGCATACTTCCAAAGTTGTGACAAAATGGCTTAAGGACAACCAAGTCAAGGTATTGGAGTGGCAATGACAAAGCCCTGACCTAAATCCCATAGAAAATGTGTGAGCAGAACTGAAAAAGCATGTGCGAGCAAGGAGGCCTACAAACCTGACTCAGTTACACCAGCTCTGTCAGGAGGAATGGGCCAAAATTCACAACTTATTGTGGGAAGCTTGTGGAAGGCTACCCGAAATGTTTGATCCAAGTTAAACAATTTAAAGGCAATGCAACCAAATACTAATTGAGTGTATGTAAACTTCTGACCCACTGGGAATGTGATTAAATAAATAAAAGCTGAAATAAATCACTCTCTACACTATTATTCTGACATTTCACATTAAAATAAAGTGGTGATCCTAACTGACATAAGAATTTTTACTAGGATTAAATGTCAGGAATTGTGAAAAACTGAGTTTGAATGTATTTGGCTAAGGTACATGTAAATATATGAAAAAGTTTTAGCCTGTGCGATGGCACAGTGCCATAAACATCGTGACAGATGGTAAATGTAATATGCTATGTCAGTTTACAGAGGCTGGTTTAGTTTAAAGAAGCTAGCCAGATAAAGAGGTGGTGAGTCTAGTAGATAGTTTGAAGAGTCTAGTTTGATGTAAAGATGATTGAGACGTCCTTCTCTATATACAGTGCATTTGGAAAGTATTCAGACTGACCGATATTTTCCTTGACAAATAAAGAAAATGATCATTTTACCGGCCTTTTAAACATTCTAGTACAGTCAGACAGTTGAAACACACACACACAGACCAAAAAGTTATTTTGTTGGCATTTACATGTCCCCATTAACAGTAAAACATAATCAAAACCTATTTATTTAACTTACTTGCTGTGCTGTTTCATTGTTCATTTGTTCAGTCTCAACCAGGATTTCATCATACATGATAAGCAGTGAAGTTTCAGCTCGGTCTGTCCATGGCCTCTCTTGCTCGGTGCGCACTGTCACTGTGTTCGTTTCCATCTTGTCCAGCTGTCTAACATTTCACGTAAACCCTGTTTCTTGTCTGCATCCAAGTAGTGGTCTTTGTACCTATCATCGAGCATGGTGGCAACACAGTAGAGGCTCAGAGAGAATGCCACCGAATCGCTTGTTCACAGCCGCTGGTAAAGTAGTTTTCCAAGTTAACCCAATGGTCTATGTTGGCATTTTGGTTGAGCAGGCATTTCAATGTCATGACAGGGTATCACGTCTGCTGCAGATGCAGTTGAGCTAATTTCTCGAGTCAGTTGTTCAAATGGCACTAGGAGTGTTCATGTTTCAAACATGTTCTCAAATACCATTGAAATGGCAGAAGCAGTATGAGAACCAGCACATTCTTGAGCATGCAATACGGCTTTCCTCAGTACGAAATCCTCGTTGACCTACTGTGCTGTCAAACTCATAATGCTCATGGGAATGACATCACTGGTCCAAATGTCAGTCGTGAAGCGAATAGCGATGATGCTCATGGATGTATTTCAACAATACTGTGTAACTCCGGTAGGGCAACATCTGAAAAATAGCACCTACTTGGTAGTGTGTACCGGTGCTTGACCAATCGGTGAAAGCCAACATCATCCACGACAAAGAACGGTTGATTGTCAAGGGCAATGAATTCCATTATCTTGGTGTTAATGGATTTCGCCTTTGAGTTGTCTCGCTGAAATGTTCTTAATCTTTCAAATGACTGCTCGACTTGACTGCTCGATCCACAGAGCAGACATTGTGGGCTTGGTTAGGAATGCTGTGTTGCACGTGTAGCGCTATATTTTTTTGTGGTATCATTACATCATCTACCTACGTTATATGCACGTCAGCTTTGACATCGGTTTTTGTACATCGGCGTTAAACTCGGCATCGGGCCGATGCCGATGTTGGCATTTTTAGCTAATATCGTCCGATTCCAATATATATTGTGCATCCCTAATTCAGACCCTTTGACTTTTTCCACATTTTGTTATGTTACAGCATTATTCTAAAATTGATTAAATAAAAAATTGTTCTCATACTTCATACAATATATCATAATGACAAAGCAAAAACAGGTATTCAGAATTTTTTGCAAAAAAAATAAATAGAAATACATAATTATTCAGACCCTGTGCTATGAGACTCGACATTTAACACAGGTGCATCTTGTTTCCACTGATCATCCTTGAGATCTTTCTATAACCTGATTAGAGTTCACCTGTGGTAAATTCAATTGATTGGACATGATTTGGAAAGGCACACACCTGTCTATATAAGGTCTCACAGTTGACAGTGCATGTCAGAGCAAAAACCAAGCCATGAGGTCGAAGGAATTGTCCGTAGAGCTCCGAGACAGGATTGTGTTGAGGCACAGATCTGGGGAAGGGTACCAAAAAATGTCTGCAGCATTGAAGGTCCCCAATAACACAGTGGCCTCCTCATTTTTAAATTGAAGAAGTTTGGAACCACCAAGACTCATCCAAAAGCTTGCCGCCCAGCCAGACTGAGCAATCAGGGGAGAAGGGCCTTGGTCAGGGAAGTGAACAAGAACCCGATTGGTCACTATGACAAAGCTCCAGTTCCTCTCTGGAGATGGGAAAACCTTCCAGAAGGACAACCATCTCTGCAGCACTCCACCAATCAGGCCTTTATGGTAGAGTGGCCAGACAGAAGCCCCTCCTCAGTAAAAGGCACATGACAGCCCGCTTGGAGTTTGCGAAAAGGCACCTAAAAACTCTGACCATGAGAAACAAGATTCTCTGGTCTAATAAAACCAAGATTGCCTGAATGCCAAGTGTCAAGTCTGGAGGAAACTTGGCACTATCCGTAGGGTGAAGCATGGTGGTGGCAGCATCATGCTGTGGGGGTTGTTTTTCAGCTGCAGGAACTGGGAGACTAGTTAGGATCGAGGGAAATATGAAGGTTCACCTTCCAACAGGACAACGACCCTAAGAACACAACCAAGACATCGCATGAGTGGCTTCGGGGCAAGTCTCTGAATGTCCTTTAGTGGCCCAGTCAGAGCCCAAAATAGCTGTGCAGCAACGCTCCCCATCCAACCTGACAGAGCTTGAGAGCATCTGCAGAGAAGGGAGAAACTCCCCAAATACAGGTGTGCCAAGCTTGTAGCATCATACCCAAGAAGACTTGAGGCTGTAATCGCTGCCAAAGGCGCTTCAACAAAGTACAGAGTAAAGGGTCTGAATACTTATGTAAATGTGATATCATGCAAAAATGTCTAAAAAACAGTTTTTGCTTTGTCATTACGGAGTAATGTGTGTAGATTGGATTAAATTGATCAATTTTAGAATAAGGCTGTAACGTAACAAAATGTAGATAAAGTAAAAAGGGCTCTGAATACTTTCTGAATGCTCTGTATGGCATACTATTAAAATGACCTGTCTCTCTCTATATAGAACATTCTATAACCTCTCGCTCTATGGGATTCGAAATTAACTGTTTGAAATCAATGTCTAGTGGGGACACTTCTTTACCCCTGTGAGTTGATATTGAAGAATGAAACTAAATAAATAGCAATTCAAGTCGACCATATGGTAATTCCATTTCAAACCACAGGCACCTTTAAAATTAGCCAAGCTGTAAAGTGTTCTTTGAATCTTGCACTATGAGTGTGTTAGGGCCTGTAAAGGGCATGTGTTGTGTGTGTGTTACTGACCTGTGGTATGCGTGTTTTCTTCAGACTCTCCAGTCCTTCCTTGAGGCTCTGTACTTGGCTCTCCAGCTGCTGTTTGTCCTCCACACTCTTCTCCAACTCTGCCTCCCTCTGTTTCATTTCTTCACACATCTTCAGCAGTTGCTGCAAACACAAAGGACATACAGTGAGCCACATACTGTACGCTAACTAACCTTTAAAGGGATACTTCAAGGATACCATAAAAATGGTATCCATGAGTCCATCTGACTCTGGGGAAGTAGATAAAGGGCCTCATTGCCAAAATTACAAAGTATCCCTTTAAGCTTCTGATACAGAGGCAGCAAAGTTAAGTACAGATATTATTTTTCTTGACAGCCAATTGGTAGTTAGTCTTGTCCCACCGCTGCAACTCCCGTACGGACTCGGGAGAGGTGAATGTCGAGAGAAATGCGTCCTCTGAAAAACGACCCCGCCAAGCCGCACTGCTTCTTGACACACTGCTCGCTTAACCTGGAAGCCAGCTGCACCAATGTGCCGGAGGAAACACTGTATAGCTGGCAACCGAAGTCAGCGTGTATGTGCCTGGCCCTCCACAAGGAGCCGCTAGAGCATGATGGGACAAGGACATCCCGGCCGGTCAAACCCTCCCCTAACCCGGACGACACTGGGACAATTGTGCGCCGCCTCATGGGTCTCCCCGTCGCGGCCGGCTGCGACACAGCTTGGGATTG
Organism: Oncorhynchus nerka; assembly: GCF_034236695.1. Classification (NCBI taxonomy): domain Eukaryota; kingdom Metazoa; phylum Chordata; class Actinopteri; order Salmoniformes; family Salmonidae; genus Oncorhynchus; species Oncorhynchus nerka. Next base: position 67,517,691 of record NC_088401.1, read on the forward strand.
AACTCAGGTCTGTAGTGACGTCTCCAGCACTGCGATGCAGTGTCTTAGACCGTTAAGCCACTCAGGAGGCAACTACAGATTTGAACTAGTCTTTAGAGAGAAGACAGATCGCCCCAAATGCTAACACTTAGCTTCTACCACAGACATAGCAAAGTTAGCCACAGATGCTAACTAACCCTTAAGCGTCTGATACAGAGCGGGGCTTAAAATGAACTTTTTGGTCCACCAGCCACTGTGGCAGGGAGATACAAAAACCTATCAGCCACTCAGATATTTTACAAGCCAAAATATTTTTTTTTGCTGTAAAAATTACACAAAAAAACCACACAAAAAAACAGATGAGCATGTTTTTAAAACAAATGTATTACTAGTAAGAGCTAATGTGGTATATTGAAATTACATTTTGTGAGACCTTTTTTTACCAAAATGTTCCCCTGCCCCTTAGAGGTGGAATAGGCTATATAGGATTTGTAGTTCTTAATTTACCAGCGGAAATACTTTGTATACTGCTACTGCAGCATTTATTTGATTATAAATGTGATCATACAGGACTATTTTTATTCACAAATGAGAGTGAAATGCCTCCACGGTGGAGCCCTGACCACCTGCCAACATGGTTGGTGAAATAGCCAATGTCAATACCAAAATCTACCGTAATTTGGAAGGTAGCAGATGTTTATTTCAGGGCCTGGAGAGGGGCACAGTTAGCTACAGATGATACCCAACCCTTAAGACAGAGAAAGCAGTTAGCTACAGATGATACCTAACCCAAGGCACAGTTAGCTACAAATGATACCTAACCCTTAAGACAGAGAAAGCAGTTAGCTACAGATGATACCTAACCCAAGGCACAGTTAGCTACAAATGATACCCAACCCTTAAGACAGAGAAAGCAGTTAGCTACAGATGATACCTAACCCAAGGCACAGTTAGCTACAAATGATACCCAACCCTTAAGACAGAGAAAGCAGTTAGCTACAGATGATACCTAACCCAAGGCACAGTTAGCTACAGATGATACCTAACCCAAGGCACAGTTAGCTACAGATGATACCTAACTCAAGGCACAGTTAGCTACAGATGATACCTAACCCTTAAGACAGAGAAAGCACAGTTAGCTACAGATGATACCCAACCCTTAAGACAGAGAAAGCACAGTTAGCTACAGATGATACCCAACCCAAGACACAGTTAGCTACAGATGATACCCAACCCTTAAGACAGAGAAAGCAGTTAGCTACAGATGATACCTAACCCAAGGCACAGTTAGCTACAGATGATACCTAACCCAAGGCACAGTTAGCTACAGATGATACCTAACCCAAGGCACAGTTAGCTACAGATGATACCTAACCCAAGGCACAGTTAGCTACAGATGATACCTAACCCAAGGCACAGTTAGCTACAAATGCGAGCTAATCCTTAAGACAGAGAAGACACAGCTACAGATTCTTGCTTACTACAGGCATATGACTCATGCTGGTTATTAACCCATCAGCTCCATAGAGGAAACCATGTTAGCCAGCGGTGTTAACCCTTATGTTTCACGATTTGCCATTGAGTAAGGAACTTTTAGCTTATAGCTTCTCTATGTAGGTCAGAGCCATGTAGAAGCTGAAAAGTCCTTTCTCCGTATCCATTTCAGCTTAAAAAACTATATCACAGTCTCAGTTGGGTTTAGGCTGAAATACGCAAGTATTACATGACTCAGAAGTGGAAGAATTTCACAGAACCTGGGCAGACTCAAATCACCTGCTGATAAAATGTTATGGTAATTTGCCAATGCCTGCCTGATATCACAATTTAGCACAGAGCAATAAGAAGTATTCGATTTGTCTCTTCCTCCTCATTTTTATCCATTCATTTAATATTTTCATGGCAATGTCGAAACTTGCGTGTTGGAAATGTAATTACCATCTGTCTATTCATATGAGCATGACCGTTGACTACTTGAGGATATTTGATGACCCAGCAGGTGATGGAAGCAACAGATTTCCTGCCTGAGGGTTGTTTAACCAACAGTTTGTTTTCCCTGAGGGGGATATTTTATTAGAAAACCCCTCCAGCTGGTATTAGTTTGTGTACAGCGTCTAGGTCAGCAGACTGATCAGATTCTAGATTCCTGTCAAATCTCTCTATCCATCCAACTCTCTAGTGCACCCTACTCTGCTCTCTATCCCTCTTGCTTCTCTCCCTCTTTCTCAGTCCTGTCCATCCTGTGTGCACCCCTGTGTGTGAGATTGGGAGGGCTTCTCTATCCATCCTACTCTAAAAAGTGCACTTTTCCTCAATCTCTCTCTGGTCACCCCTAGGAAGCCAAACCAATGGATTATGAGTCTCATCCAGCCAGAATCTGCAGGGTGCACCCCTTTAATATCTGTCTGGAACCAGGAAATGAAAAACCCCTCTTGCTCTTGATTAAAATAAATTCAAAGCAGGAACTGCTGCAAGAAGTTAACTACAGTGGGTATGTCTGGGTCACCCCAGAAGTAGTACCTTCTGCATTCCCTGTAGTGCCTGTTGTAGAAAGGTTAGTTGTTGCTGCCTGATGGTGTCCTCTTCACTGTGTTGTGGAGGTGTGTGTTCTTGGTTTTTGCCCTGCTCCTGCTTCAGCAGCTCCACCTCGTTCCTGTAGGCGTCCAGCTGACAGCGCAGAGAGTCATTCTCTTCCTTTAGGGCCTCCACCTGGGCCACAGGGCCTACACACACACACACACACACACACACAGAACATCACAACTATCATAACATTGTACTGTATAGACAGCCTTCAAATGTCTGTACTGGTGATCTGAGGACTTACTGTAACTATACTGGAGAGGCTATGAAATCCTAACTTGTCCCATTGGATAGACAGTGTGATGAGAACGACTCATTAAATCCTAACCTGTCCTATTGAACAGACATGAAACAGTGTGATGAGAACTACTCATTAAATCCTAACCTGTCCTATTGAACAGACATGAAACAGTGTGATGAGAACCACTCATTAAATCCTAAAATGTCCTATTGGACAGAGAGGAGACACAGTGTGATGAGAACTACTCTTCCCCTGTTCCTTTGATAGGAGAGTATGTTCTTTACAGCTGTTGGAGGGGGATGTGTGTAATGTAATGAGAGGGTGTGTTTGAGTGGCTGAGCTGGGGAGATAAGACCTGAGAGTGAGTGTGTGAGGCCCAGCATAGGGTGCGCGCGCGTGCGCATGTGTAACTCAACACACGGACTCCAGCTGCCTGCTTTAAATCCGGCATTATGTCTCTTTGAGCTGAGAGAGAGACCTCAAGTCATCAACCTGCTGTGTGTGTGTGTGTGTGTGTGTGTGTGTGTGTGTGTGTGTGAGAGAGAGCCAGCAGGCGAGGAGGTTTTGGGTGAGGTGTGTATTGATCAGGGAGCCTCATCAAGATGCTGTCTGGGGTATTCGACCGATTCCCCTTCCACAACGTGACAGGCTTTAGTATCGACCCCCAGCACCTCAGCACAAGGCTGCTGACAGGAGAGGAGCACCAACCCATTCCCACTCTGCACTGTATTATTGTAGGAGTACCAACCCATTCCCACTCTGCACTGTATTATTGTAGGAGTACCAACCCATTCCCACTCTGCACTGTATTAGTATAGAAGCACCAACCCATTCCAACTCTGCACTGTATTATTGTAGGAGTACCAACCCATTCTCACTCTGCACTGTATTAGTGTAGGAGTACCAACCCATTCCCACTCTGCACTGTATTATTGTAGGAGTACCAACCCATTCCCACTCTGCACTGTATTAGTATAGAAGCACCAACCCATTCCAACTCTGCACTGTATTATTGTAGGAGTACCAAATCCCATTCTCCTCTGCACTGTATTAGTGTAGGAGTACCAACCCATTCCCACTCTGCACTGTATTATTGTAGGAGTACCAACCCATTCCCACTCTGCACTGTATTATTGTAGGAGTACCAACCCATTCCAACTCTGCACTGTATTATTGTAGGAGTACCAACCCATTCCCACTCTGCACTGTATTAGTGTAGAAGCACCAACCCATTCCCACTGCACTGTATTATTGTAGGAGTACCAACCCATTCCCACTCTGCACTGTATTAGTGTAGAAGCACCAACCCATTCCCACTCTGCACTGTATTAGTGTAGAAGCACCAACCCATTCCAACTCTGCACTGTATTAGTGTAGAAGAACTCTGCACTGTATTAGGGGATGTGAATGTAAACCCATTCCCACTATGCACTGTTTGAGTGGCTGAGCTGGGAGATAAGATTCCCACTGGCACTGTATTAGTGTAGAAGCCCAGCAACCCATTCCCACTCTGCACTGTATTAGTGTAGAAGCACCAACCCATTCCAACTCTGCACTGTATTAGTATAGAAGCACCATCCCACTCTGCACTGTATTAGTGAGAGAAGCCCAACCCATTCCCACTGTGCACTGTATTGTGTGTGTGAAGCACCAACCCATTCCCACTCTGCACTGTATTAGTGTAGAAGCACCAACCCATTCCAACTCTGCACTGTATTAGTATAGAAGAACCAACCCACTCTGCACTGTATTAGTGTAGAAGCACCAACCCATTCCCACTCTGCACTGTATTTGTAGAAGCACCAACCATTCCCACTCTGCACTGTATTATTCCTGCTGACTGTACACCAACCCATTCCCACTCTGCACTGTATTATTGTAGAAGCACCAACCCATTCCCACTCTGCACTGTATTAGTATAGAAGCACCATCCCACTCTGCACTGTATTAGTGTAGAAGCACCAACCCATTCCCACTCTGCACTGTATTATTGTAGGAGTACCAACCCATTCCCACTCTGGACTGTATTATTGTAGAAGCACCAACCCATTCCCACTCTGCACTGTATTATTGTAGGAGTACCAACCCATTCCAACTCTGCACTGTATTATTGTAGAAGCACCAACCCATTCCCACTCTGCACTGTATTATTGTAGGAGTACCAACCCATTCCCACTCTGCACTGTATTAGTGTAGAAGCACCAACCCATTCCCACTCTGCACTGTATTAGTGTAGAAGCACCAACCCATTCCCACTCTGCACTGTATTAGTGTAGAAGCACCGACCCATCCCCACTCTGCACTGTATTAGTGTAGAAGCACCCATTCCCATTCTGCACTGTATTAGTGTAGAAGCACCAACCCATTCCCATTCTCTGCACTGTATTATTGTAGGAGTACCAACCCATTCCCACTCTCCACTGTATTATTGTAGAAGCACCAACCCATTCCCACTCTGCACTGTATTAGTGTAAAGCACCAACCCATTCCCACTCTGCACTGTATTAGTGTAAAAGCACCAACCCATTCCCACTCTGCACTGTATTAGTGTAGAAGCACCAACCCATTCCCACTCTGCACTGTATTAGTATAGAAGCACCAACCCATTCCCACTCTGCACTGTATTAGTATAGAAGCACCAACCCATTCCCACTCTGCACTGTATAGTATAGAAGAACCAACCCATTCCCACTCTGCACTGTATTAGTATAGAAGCACCATCCCACTCTGCACTGTATTAGTGTAGAAGCACCAACCCATTCCCACTATGCACTGTATTCGTGTAGAAGCACCAACCCATTCCCACTCTGCACTGTATTAGTGTAGAAGCACCAACCCATTCCAACTCTGCACTGTATTAGTATAGAAGAACCAACCCACTCTGCACTGTATTAGTGTAGAAGCACCAACCCATTCCCACTCTGCACTGTATTAGTGTAGAAGCACCAACCCATTCCCACTCTGCACTGTATTATTGTAGGAGTACCAACCCATTCCCACTCTGGACTGTATTATTGTAGAAGCACCAACCCATTCCCACTCTGCACTGTATTAGTATAGAAGCACCATCCCACTCTGCACTGTATTAGTGTAGAAGCACCAACCCATTCCCACTATGCACTGTATTCGTGTAGAAGCACCAACCCATTCCCACTCTGCACTGTATTATTGTAGGAGTACCAACCCATTCCTGTATTAGTATAGAAGAACACTCTGGACTGTATTATTGTAGAAGCACCAACCCATTCCCACTCTGCACTGTATTATTGTAGGAGTACCAACCCATTCCAACTCTGCACTGTATTATTGTAGAAGCACCAACCCATTCCCACTCTGCACTGTATTATTGTAGGAGTACCAACCCATTCCCACTCTGCACTGTATTAGTGTAGAAGCACCAACCCATTCCCACTCTGCACTGTATTAGTGTAGAAGCACCAACCCATTCCCACTCTGCACTGTATTAGTGTAGAAGCACCGACCCATCCCCACTCTGCACTGTATTAGTGTAGAAGCACCAACCCATTCTGCACTGTATTAGTGTAGAAGCACCAACCCATTCCCATTCCCACTCTGCACTGTATTATTGTAGGAGTACCAACCCATTCCCACTCTCCACTGTATTATTGTAGGAGTACCAACCCATTCCCACTCTGCACTGTATTAGTGTAAAAGCACCAACCCATTCCCACTCTGCACTGTATTAGTGTAAAAGCACCAACCCATTCCCACTCTGCACTGTATTAGTGTAGAAGCACCAACCCATTCCCACTCTGCACTGTATTAGTATAGAAGCACCAACCCATTCCCACTCTGCACTGTATTAGTATAGAAGCACCAACCCATTCCCACTCTGCACTGTATAGTATAGAAGAACCAACCCATTCCCACTCTGCACTGTATTAGTATAGAAGCACCAACCCATTCCCACTCTGCACTGTATTAGTATAGAAGCACCAACCCATTCCCTCTCTGCACTGTATTAGTGTAGAAGCACCAACCCATTCCCACTCTGCACTGTATTAGTGTAGAAGCACCAACCCAATTCCCACTCTGCACTGTATTAATGTAGAAGCACCAACCCAATTCCCACTCTGCACTGTATTATTGTAGAAGCACCAACCCAATTCCCACTCTGCACTGTATTAGTGTAGAAGCACCAACCCAATTCCCACTCTGCACTGTATTAATGTAGAAGCACCAACCCAATTCCCACTCTGCACTGTATTAGTGTAGAAGCACCAACCCATTCCCACTCTGCACTGTATTAGTGTAGAAGCACCAACCCATTCCCACTCTGCACTGTATTAGTGTAGAAGCACCAACCCATTCTGCACTGTATTAGTATAGAAGCACCAACCCATTCTGCACTGTATTAGTATAGAAGCACCAACCCATTCTGCACTGTATTAGTATAGAAGCACCAACCCATTCTGCACTGTATTAGTATAGAAGCACCAACCCATTCTGCACTGTATTAGTATAGAAGCACCAACCCATTCTGCACTGTATTAGTATAGAAGCACCATCCCACTCTGCACTGTATTAGTGTAGAAGCACCAACCCATTCCCACTCTGCACTGTATTAATGTAGAAGCACCAACCCATTCCCACTCTGCACCGTATTAATGTAGAAGCACCAACCCAGAATACAGGTGTTCCTCTTCAAGCCAGCCGATAGGTTAAACAGACCACCTGTCTATGATTGAGAGCACAGAGACTAGGCTTCTTAAACAGGATTGGAGGAGGTTTAAACAAGCTCCTCCCCCTGTGCTCCTGCATTACAGGAAGCCCTAGCAGGTGTGACTGAGACTGTAAATATGATGGGGTGTCACATCAACACCTGTCTCCCTGCCACATCCTGTGCCCTTCTCTACAGCATTCCTTTCCAACATTGTGACAGCCTCCTGACAATGATTGTTAGTGTTTTCTAATAAGCAAGGTCACACATGAAAAGGTGGAAATCAAAACCCGCTTGGCTGATGATCACATTTGCATATATCTGCATAGAAATTAGGTAGGCGGTATTAACCGGCAGAGACCACAACAATTCAAAAGCAGAAAGTAAACGACATACTTGAAAAGGAGACCTGATTGTAGCAGTTAGCCCCGCTCTCTTGGCTTCCATTCCCTTTTCTCTCTAACTGCTTTAGAGAGAAGCAGAGGGTCATCTGAATGTCCAGGTGAATATTATGGTCTGTTTCAATCTGTTTTACATCAGTAGCTCTGTTGGCTCAGCAGACAAACAGGATGTTCTGCGTAGATGACCTTAATGGTACTTCACTGGTGGCCAGAACAGCACTGAAGGAGCACTCTCTCTCTCTCTCCCCTGAGTTTAAGACAAGGGTTTAGCTATCTTGGAATTAAGAACATTTCCAATAAATTAATTTTCAAGAATCTAATTTCTCAACTTTTTGCATAAGGAGAAACATTTCCAAATAACTTTTTGAGGAATAGAAACTTTGCTTAACTTTCTTCTTAAATCTATAGTTTAGGGAAAAAAATGGCAGTGAAGACATTTCTTCTTAAAAAGGTTTTGTGAATCTGGGCCCAGGAGAGCAAAAGTCTGCAGTAGCCAGCTCAGTGTCTCTACCAGCTAATTACACCAGCACCATGCCAACAGACAGAAACATAAACACTTAGTTCCAGCTGTGACTGAGTATCTACCAGCCACATTGCACCCACTCTCTTTCTTACTCTCACAAACACACACAGCCACAGACAGTCTGGAGATGGCCGTAACACAGTCTCTGCATGCAGTTACACAGTCTCCTCTGCAGCTTAATTTGGCCATTTAGAGAGTGAATGAGCTGGAGACTGTTTTCTCTCTAATGTTACGGCTCCATTCACACTGAGGCTGGAGAGGAATTCACAAAACACCTCATTAGCGACACAGAGAAGGCTGAGCTACAGATCTATTCTACAACAAAGGAGAAAAGACACCAGCCATATACCAATAGTTGTCAGAGTCCTTTCTGTCGTGTGTGTGTGTGTGTGTAGTGTGTCTGCACGCGTGTGGTATGTGTGTGTGTGGTATGTGTGTAGTGTGTGTGCATCTGTGTGTGGTATGTGTGTGCTTGTGTGTAGTGTGTGTGTGGTATGTGTGTAGTGTGTGTGTGGTATGTGTGTAGTGTGTGTGTGGTATGTGTGTGTGTGGAATGTGTGTAGTGTGTGTGGTATGTGTGTAGTGTGTGTGTGTGAGCGAGCGTGTGTGTGTGTGGTATGTGTGTAGTGTGTGTGGTATGTGTGTAGTGTGTGTGTGTGAGCGTGTGGTATGTGTGTAGTGTGTGTGGTATGTGTGTAGTGTGTGTGTACCTGAGTCGTCAGGATCGTGTGTATCCTCCATGTCATCGTCAGACATCTCCATCTCCTCTTCTCGTCTGATTCCCATCAGCTCTTCATTTTGCATGTTTCTGATCTCCTGGAGGGAAACAACAAAACAAGGTTATCACTGGATGTTCATACTGAACACGATCCTCCTGGGTAGCCTGGCTGGAGTACGCTTTACACTGTCGCGTACGCACGCACACACCTATGGAAGAAATGCTGATCCTAGACCTGTCCCTAAGGGCAGATAACTTGTTTCCACTGATCCAGAGTCCAATGTCAGCGATCTTTACACCACTTGCATTGCGCATGGTGATCTAAGGTTTGTGTGCGGCTGCAATGGAAACCCATTTCATGAAGCTCCCGACAAACAGTTATAGCTGCTGACATTGCTTCCAGAGGCCGTTTGGAACTCTGTAGTGAGTGTTGCAACCAGGGACAGACAATATTTACGGGCTATGCACGTCATCACTCAGCGGCCCCGTTTTGTGAGCTTGTGTGGCCTACCACTTCACAGCTGAGCCGTTGTTGCTCCTAGATGTTTCCATTTCACAATAACAGCACTTACAGTTGACCGGGGAAGCTCTAGCAGGGCAGAAGTTTTACGAACTGACTTGTCCTATGATGGTGCCATGTTGAAAGTCACTGAGCTCTTCAGTAACGCCATTCTACTGTCAATGTTTGTCAATGGAGATTGAATGGCTGTGTGCTCGATTTTATACAGCTGTAGGCAATGTGTGTGGCTGAAATAGCCAAATCCACTCATTTGAAGGGGTGTCCACATACTTTTGGTCATGTAGAGTAGATCTGTACCTAGGGGAAACTTCACCCTGGAGCCTCTAGCTCAGTAGGAGGCATGACCTGCTGTGTGTGGATGGGAGCTACAGTAGTGTGTATGTCAGCTAGCAGTATGTCTGGCCGGCTAGCTCGGCAGTGCTGTTCTCGGCTAATGAGGCGAGTATATTCGAAAGACAGACAGCTCTGTGTTCTGCCAACACACACACATACACACAAAAAATGCATTCACAACTCTGGGCGAGGGAATCATTATTTCACACCAACAAACAAAAAGCTTGAAGTAAACAACCATCTGTCTGGTGTCTATAACACGTTGAGCTGCTGGCCAATCAAAGATGTCAAACAGGTAGTCAGAAACCAGCACACCCATCTGCCCAGTGAGATAAGAATCGCCAGCTGTTAGACTTTGATCCTGCCTCTGTGAGTCGCAGCTACGAGACTATCCAGCTAACTGCTACCTGACAAGACTCACTGTTTGGTGTGTCCATCAGCCAGCAGCACTAACAGTAAAGGTAGCATCAGAGTCTAGCTACACTGGTAGGGGATACTAGGTGAAGGTTCAAGATTGAGCTGAACTCCTTCATGCATGTATGCTGGTTCTTACCTTTGTCTGTAATGGAGTAGACAGAGACAGACAGAGACAGAGAAAGACAGAGCATCTGGATTCAGTCGGATGACAGGTTGTCCCTACTCTCTCCAGCTAATGCCCTAAAGGAGTAAAACTGATAGAGAAGAATAGATTATAACAGGATGTTGAAGGAATTAAGCACTCATGGAATTAACTTGGGTTGTAAAATATAGGGCTTGTATTATTTAGTTCTACTTCCAATCTATCATCCCCCTGGTGTATTGTGGAGATGGAGTTTGTATTCTCTAGTTAGCCCTCGGTTATTCCATCTATTCCCCCTGGTGTCTAGCAAGTCCAGGACTATTATCAAGGTCCATTTCCTTAATCACAGTGGACTGGAGCTGAAGGTACCCTGAGGTCTATTGTTTATGGTATTTCTTGCTTGTGTACACACCGTTTCTATTTATACTGTATACTGTCCATGCGCACCATTATATGCTTTGCTCGTTCAGATATTTCTTAATTATTTCCTTCTTGGGATTTGTGTGTATTGTTAGGTATTACAACACTGTTGGAGCTAGAACCATAAGCATTTCACTGCACCTGCGCTAATGTCGGCAAAATGTGTACGCAACCAATAGAAATCTATTTTATTAAAAGTTAATGTGTCTGTGCAATGCGTAGAAAAACTGACTGCAAACCAAATGGCATGCTATTCTCTATATAGTGCACTACTTTTTACCAGAGGGATGCAGCCTGAGATGGATGGATGTGTTCTTAGGGTTGATGGCTAGATGGCCAAATGGATGGATTGATGGATTAGAACAGGTAAATGGATGAATGAAAGAATGGATGGTAGAAGATGGGTGTTGTGATTATGTGTCAGACAGATAGTGAAACCCCTGCAGTCTTTCAGTCCATTCTGTCTGATGACTACAGAACAGACCCGTCAAGAAAGATACTGCTGTAGGGTTGCAAAATTCCATGGTTTTCAAGAAATCCTAGTTGGAAGATTTCTGGAATCAGGATGGAATAAGCAGGAAATCGGGAAACCTTCATAACCAGGATTTCTGTCAATAAGAGTGTGCTAATTTTCCTTAAGGTCTAAGAGTCAGAGTGGTCCTGCTGACCACAGAGATGATTTTCGACTGTAGAAAATACGTATTTTCTGATCGTTGAAATCAGGTTAATTTTAGGTTCTGAATGAAAGTTGAAAAGACGTCATTTATAGAATCAATGTCCGAACCACATCAAGGCCGGTCCGAACCACATCAAATCTGAACCAAACATAGACGTCTATGATTGATTCAGATTTGGTCCGGACAGGACTAAAAACCGACATTCCGTGGATGTGGAAATCAAGGCCGGTCCAAAAGGCATCGGCCCGTGCTTACTGAGGTGGAACCTACAGTGTCGCCTGAAATAAAATGTTAGAAATACCCATCCATGTGGTACGCCCACCGTTTGCAAAACACCCGTAAGAAGACGGCCGGTCCGGAAAGGACCAAAACGAGAGGCCAAAAAGACGTCTGCGTCGGTCTGTGCTCACTGGGGTGTAGTCTACAGTGTCTGCGATTTTACGAATATCCTTCCATCCATTCGGTTTGGTCCACGCATTTGTGCGTAGGCTAAACCACCCATTTAAGTCCATTCCCTAATTTTTCATGGCTCTGAAATGCAGTAATGACATTATGCTTTAATTATTGTGAATGGCTCATGTTTTACTCTGGCTATATGTGATACACAATTTGTTAGTTTTTTTTGACAGAACGTTGGTAGAGCGCCGCAGCGATACGTCTCTCCAACAGCACCCTGGGGAGGAGTGTTGGAAATGGACAAGCAACATATTTTGCTGCCCTGCCTTTGACAAAGTGGGCACTGCTTATCACAGGGCAGCATCAGTGCTCACCTAAAAAGCCCATATGCCACTGGTTGTGAGAAATTGTCATTGTTTTGGGGCAGAATTACAAGGTTTTATATGTTGTTGTTGGTGCATCTTGGTTTAGCTCAGAAAATGCAGCTCGTCAATCTGCCGCCTAATTCTGCCTAATGAGCTGGCCTGCCCTGTTTGTAGACGTGTGCAACCCTGCAATAACAAACTTGACGTAAGACCGCCATTTTGAGTAGCTAATTGCGTATGTACGTAAGGTATAAATGATGCTTTAGTTGTAATTTTCGCTTAGTGAGGAGTGACGTCACTAGTCTACACACACCAACTCACACCTACCTTTAGAGAAGAAGAGTCCCTAGTCTGAGATCAAGAAATACCCAAACACACAGCTACCAACCCATTACAATTTATACCATCAGTTACACATTCATATGACTCTGTACAAATACAAATTCTTCTCACTTTACAGAATGCCTTTCACAAGCAAACTGCATGAAGAGTTTATAATGAATGTGTTCCACTAGTTTGTAATCTCCAGCACTAGGATCTGCAAAGGAAAGATAAACCATCTCCAGCCTGGGATCCATGGTGACTGTTTCAGTGTTGCTATGAGACAGAGATTAGGCAGTTAATTACATACCAAATCTGCTTTTTTACACACTAACACCCTCAGAGATTTGTACCCAGATCAAACTTACCCGTTTGGCCTTAAAATGACAGCAGCGTCACACTTGAGCACCCTCCATTAAAGAGGAAAACATGTTTGAGGTAATTAATGCAGCGGTTGTTGGACAGGAAGTACTGAACAAAATAGAGAACAAATCTTACCAGGTTTCATTAGCTAATACCTGTGTATCTCAACATGGAGCATGACCTCGATTTTACACCAAACAAAAACTGAAAGTTGGTTATTTGCTCTCTATTGGAAGAAAGCACAGTCAGTAATAACAGATAGAGAGTATACATGTATGATGAAGTGATCTGCACAGAGACCAGTCCAGGGTACTGTGGTTGACTTAAAGGGTGAGTTACCTGTTTCTGGCAGTGAGACTGAGCACTCACCGGGCTGGAGTGGCCGGGACCTGGATCTGACCGGAGCACCCACTCTGGGACTGAACTAAGTAGAGAGCCTGGGTGTAGCCTAGCATTCAGCCTAGCTATAGCATTTACTTGACCTCTTAGGCTAGTACTTAATGTTGATGTTCTACCATCTCAGTTCCTTGATACTACTAGAGGAATACAACAAGGTTCCCTTTTCCCATTTATATTAAGGTCAGTTTTAGGATCATGCTGAGTGTAGTTTTAAAGCTGGTGTTAACTTTAACACTGTTTAACACAAATCATCCTGCCAAGACAACACCATGAATTCCACAAAAAGTAGTTAGAATCCGGAATACTGGAGATGGGGCTGCTCACATAATGTTCACATAAAGGACACAATAATATGTAGACTATACTGCACTTCACCAAATGAATAGAAGATGTGAATAATTGTAGAAAAAGTAAAGGACCAACCTCTGCTTGCTTGCGCCACATGTCCAGGTTCTTGCGTTGAGCTTTGGAGAAATGGTCCCATGCCTTTTGTTTGGAAGCAGCGTGGAATACAGACACAATCTGCTCAACTGTGGCGGGGGATGCAGGGAGAGAGGGGGCGGGTGGGAAGGAGCAGAGGAGTGAGAAAGTGGAATCAGGTAGGAAGGCACTTCACTGTATGTTCATGTTGATGTGTTTTCAATGTTCTATTCTGCTCTATAGTACAGTCTGTTCTGGGTCAGTGTCTAGAGTGGGGGAGGTGGGATGGGGTGGAGAAGGAACCCACCATATCTCAAGGTGACCACAGAGCACCTGTCCTAAAACACAAGACGGTGCTGAAAGCTACAGGAGGACCAGACCGCAACCAGCAGGCTCCTGCTCCCCTCTCACCCCCCCCCCCAGACAATGGGAAGGCACACACAAACACACCACCTCCTCTTCCTATCCTCCACAGGGACATAGACTCTCAAGAGAGCCTGACAGTAGAACAAGGGAATTCTCTAAGAGTGATGACAGAGAGAGGCCATCTTATAAAGAGATCAAAGTATCTACCTCTAACTGAAACCCTCTTTTCCTCTCAAACATCTCCTGTTTTTAATGACCACAACATTTCTCACCTTCATCGACTCTCAGATGCTTGAATGCCATAATCAAAGGATGCCTTTGTGTAAAGAGTGTAGAGTTCAGACCTAATGAAGGAAAAGCCTGTTTCTATCTGAGCGTGGGGCTGTGTGTCAAATGAGATCCTATTCTCTATATAGTGCCCATAAGGCTCTGGTCTAAAGTACAGTAGTGCACTATATAGGGAGCAGGGTGCCATTTGGGACCGACTAGGCTCTCCTCACTGTGGGTTAGATAGGAGTGCTGATCTTAATGTCACTGTATATCTTTAGAGAGGAGGTATCTCTAACGACCACTCAATAATAAAGACCCTGAAATCTGATCAGATTTGAAAGAGGTAATCTAGAGTCTTGGGGATGAGAGAGATGGTGGGTGGTCTAATCCCTGAGGAAGAGAAGAGCGAGATTATGAAAGAGTGAGAGGGTGAGCAACTATGATTTAGAGCTCAAGGTTGGAGGAGGAGAGCTGCTGGAACACACTTCTGTTCATCACTCCATCCTAACCACACCTGCGATTGACAGCTAGACCTCGTCTTAACCACCCCCAGATTAGTTACCAAAACACCTGTGTGTGAACCCAGAGCAGGGAGAAAGGATTCAATAGACAAAAGATTGTGAGACTGTGCTAACTTTTCATTTTTCATAATTAGTGTGTGTGTGCGTCAGAATGACCCATTTACCTACCTGTTGATATAATGCAGCATCACATAATCACAGATTGTCCAGACAGAGTACTCACACATAACACAGCGATATAAAACTATTCAACAACTCATAATGTAATGTGCGGCTGTGAAAAAATGGATGTGGCTTTTGTTGACAGAACGACAGTGTGAGTGAACCTGTCTCCCGGGACACCTTTTGTTGACAGAACGACAGTGTGAACCTGTCTCCCGGGACACCGTTTGTTGACAGAACGACAGTGTGAACCTGTCTCCCGGGACACCTTTTGTTGACAGAACGACAGTGTGAACCTGTCTCCCGGGACACCTTTTGTTGACAGAACGACAGTGTGAACCTGTCTCCCGGGACACCTTTAGTTGACAGAACGACAGTGTGAACCTGTCTCCCTGGACACCTTTTGTTGACAGAACGACAGTGTGAACCTGTCTCCCTGGACACCAACCTCTGTGTTTACATTTGTATGTGTGGAACTGCAGAGAAAGACGAACTCATGAATACAACTAAGTGTTTGTGTGGATTGTTGTGATGGAGGATGGTGGCCTTTAAAAGACAACGATAAACAGAGCGAGAGAGATGGATAGAGATAGAGAGGGGGGGTACCCACTTTGCTCTTTCCAATATTTGTATTACTGTATAAACAGGAACCGATTATGTGGTATATATCCCAATATCCATACTAACACAGTACTCCGTATGCACACTACTGTAAGTGGTGTATCACCAAAGATATCTGAACTCATACATGCTCTTAGCATTGGCAGTTGTGAATCAGGTCAGCTCTACATTTCCCCTTTTGGCTTTTCAATCATCAATATGACTAAATGTATTTCTTCCTTCAGTTCCAGTTGTTTTCATGTAGAGAGGTGTTACTTACTTTGATTCTATGGCTGAGTGGGTTCCTTCAGATGAGCTGTCCACAGACCAATACAGGCTAAAGTTAACCAGAGGAGTTTGTGGGGAGCTAACCTCTAACTGGTGCTTTAACCAGGTAACACAACCATTGGGGAACCTATCACAGTGGACTATTTCTACATACAGCCCAATATACTGTTCTTATGAGGCCAAAAACAAACTTACCTTCTGTATCATCAAAAAACATTGATCCTAAATACTAGTTCAACACACAAGATGTATACAATAGCAAGTGGTTAAAGAGTTGTTCAATCATAGGTGTTTCTTTGTTGTGCGTGTTATCTGTGGCATTTGTTGTGTCCGTCTGTCTGGCGATTGTGTTGGTGTCAATTAGGGTCACAAAATATTGTCAGCCAGTGATTGTCAAGCAAATAACTGGTTGGTCTCACAGTAATTGGCCGTTAATTAACAAACACATTCAGCATCTCCTGGATTCCACACATAACCTACAAGCCACAAATGCATATCTTTGGAACATGTACTTTTAAAAAGACTAATACATCTATGTAATATAGCCTACACCTTCACAATAAGTCTATTTCAGAAAAACAGAATCGAATATCATGAGTTGTCCTTATGTTAGATCCTGATTTGGCTATGCCAAATGGCTGTGGGCTACACTAGTTTAATTTAGCAGACAAGATTTGCTTAGAATTCTGTGGCATTATTTTATATTTTATAATATGAAGACAATTGAACAAAGCTGAATATAATAGAAAGGATATTTTCTCCAAATGATTTGAGGGAGCGCCACATGCTGCTATTCTGTGTTGAGCGTTGAACTAAATAAATAGGTACTCCTATATGCTTAATTTAGAGTTATTAATGTAACTTTAGTTCTACAAACGTTGGGCTACATGTTTAGATTTTTAATACATTGTAAGGCTGCATGATGCGACTAATGATGATTTGAGTCTCTTGAAAGCCATGAGCTCTGCTTTCTTTTTTTTTGCGCAGGACGTACACACTTCATCAGTCTCTCATTCACAATTTAACAAGCACTTAATAATGCCTCAAATTTCACGGCGGCATCCCCTTTGTGTGGCCGTAATGCACCCTAAAAAAATCTATGCCTTTTGCGGCCAGTGGCTGTTCTGCCCTTGGCCGGGAGTGCTGCATTGTGCCCTTCTACCCGAGTGCTGCGTACTCGCAAGGCTCTCCATCACGTGATCGGGTGTTTATCTTAAAATGTTCATAAACTATTAGGCTATTTGTAAAGTACTTAAGTAAAAATACTTTAAAGTACTTAAGTCGCTTTTTTGGGGGGTATATGTACTTTACTATCTATATTTGACTACTTTTACTTCACTACATTCCTTAAGAAACTACTATACCTTTTATTCCATACATTTTCTTTGACACCCAAAAGTACTCGTTACGTTTTCTTAGCAGGACAGAAAAGTGGTCCAATTCACACACTTATCAACAGAACATCACTGGTCATCCCTACTGCCTCTGATCTGGCGGACTCAATAAACACACAATTCCTTTGTAAATTATGTCTGAATGTTGGAGTGCGCCTCTGGCTATGCGTAAATTTAAAAAACAAGAAAATGGTGCTGTCTGATTTGCTTAATATAAGGATGATATGATTTATAATTTTACTTTTGATACTAAAGTATATTTCAACAATTCCACTTACTTTTGATAAAGTATATTTTAAACCAAATACTTTTACTCAAGTAGAATTTACTGGGTGACTTAAACTTTTTTCATTTTCTATTAAGCTATCTTCACTTTTCCTGAAGTATGACAATTGGGTACTTTTTCCACCACTGTCCTGTTGTAAAGATAAGCAATGTGCTTAATATGAGGAAAGTTGAGAAATATAGTAGGCCTCGCCTATAGAAAGCTGATGGGATCCTCTTTTTAATAGAGGCAATCACTCTGTTTTCTCACTCAATTGCATAGCCTATAGAAATGTTGCACAACATGAGCTCATGGGCTCTCATGAAGTGTTTGATTAGATGTTCAATTACATTGATGTCAGAGTGATTAGTGGGACA
The DNA here is from genome assembly GCF_034236695.1 of Oncorhynchus nerka. NCBI lineage: Eukaryota > Metazoa > Chordata > Actinopteri > Salmoniformes > Salmonidae > Oncorhynchus > Oncorhynchus nerka. The sequence goes on from NC_088401.1 coordinate 67,535,830, forward strand.
ATATAGTGCTGAGTACCAGGCAGTTAGCAAGTAGGCTACTAAGGACCATCGGCAGCATCAGAAGCTTGGAGAAGCCTAATTACCGTGACTAAACAATCACGGGGCATTTGACTGCCTTCACGACTTGTGTATTATCGCTGGTGTGGCGATAATACGGTCACCGCAACAGCCCTAGCATCAATCATATTCGAGTGTCATTGAAGCTGAGTTTTCATGAATCCTACAATAGAAAGAGTACTTAGTACATAAAAGGTTACTGTATGTGCTATCAATATTTCACAAAGGCCCAATGACAGGTCATTGCCATTCAATTATCACTTGAGTGACTTCAAATTGTCCTTTTGCAAGGTAGCGCCACCCATCACAGGTTTCCTGCAACCTCAGACGTTTATCTCTCTATTCCCCACAGGTGTATGTGAGTATATGACAGCTGTGTTATATCTTGATTCTTAGTGTCAGGCACGTCACAGCTGTGAGATACAGAGAGGCTGCCACAGCACAAGTTGAAGCAGGTTAATAAAACTGTTTTTTCCCTTTGGAAAAATGAACAGGAGGTAAAGCTGAAAAGCTGACAGACAAGAGTTACATCTGTTGACTACCAACATGCCCCTGGGTATTTCCGGCCTCAAGCTAAACAGAGGCAACATGACACAGGAGTTCCCTAGTTGGAACTCAACATGGGAATAGGAATGGGATATGCACTGGGACTTTGTGGATGATATTATGTGAATGTCTCTGGCAGACCCTGGTACTATGTGAATGTCTCTGGCAGACCCTGGTACTATGTGAATGTCTCTGGCAGACCCTGGTACTATCGGAATGTCTCTGGCAGACCCTGGTACTATCGGAATGTCTCTGGCAGACCCTGGTACTATGTGAATGTCTCTGGCAGACCCTGGTACTATGTGAATGTCTCTGGCAGACCCTGGTACTATGTGAATGTCTCTGGCAGACCCTGGTACTATGTGAATGTCTCTGGCAGACCCTGGTACTATGTGAATGTCTCTGGCAGACCCTGGTACTATGTGAATGTCTCTGGCAGACCCTGGTACTATGTGAATGTCTATGGCAGACCCTGGTACTATGTGAATGTCTCTGGCAGACCCTGGTACTATGTGAATGTCTCTGGCAGACCCTGGTACTATGTGAATGTCTCTGGCAGACCCTGGTACTATGTGAATGTCTCTGGCAGACCCTGGTACTATCGGAATGTCTCTACCTGACCCAGGTAGTCAAATAGTTCTGACTGATCCAGGGTCAGCTTTACAGGGGTCTACAGTGAGATCAGCACCAGTACCTAAAAGCCTCATTAGTGAATCGGCTGACAGTTGCTCTCCTCAGACAGGTGTTAATTACTATGAGAGACAGAGACAGGAAGACAGATGGGAGATGGAGAGAGAAAAGTGGCCACTCTGGGCCTAATGATGATGGGCTAAGAGAGGTAGCTAACAGCTCCCTAAATAACCTGTTCAATGTTATTGCTGCCATCACTGGCCTTTACCAGGCAAACTGCCCCAAATCTACTCCTACAAAGAGTCATCCCATAGAGTGGGTCTTCAGAAGTGCTATCCTCTGTTTGTGTGCAGCCATGCATGTGTGTGAGTGTGTTTGCAGAAAAGACCATCTCTGTTCCATGTCCCTGGGTATTTGATCCATCATGTATGGAGCACTGACCTGGAACTTGTGAACTTGTGACATGAAAATCACTTGAGGGTTGAGAACATTTAGAGGGACAATGTGACGTTGCTTCAAAGGGAATGCCACAAGTGGTTTTATGTTGACCCTTACCCTGTTGTGGGTCCTGTGTGTGTGTCAGCCTGGTGTGTACTCACATTGTGCCAGGATGCCAGACAGGGCGGTCTTGAACTTGTCCTTGGCCACCTCCAACTCCTTCTCGTGGGCGGCCTTCTGACTCATCAGCTGGCGGATGTGGCTGTTGGACGACTGGATCATTGAGTAGAAGTTGTTGGCGTTACGACGGTTCACCTCACCGCGTTCCACCCAGGTCAGCAGCACGTGCACCGCCGCCGCAAACGCTGCCTCATCTGAGGAGAGGGTTAAGGTAAGACTTAAGGTTAAGGTCAGTGGTTTGTTTGGGGTAAGGTTACAACTAGCGGCGAATATAAATGCATTTATTGTTTGAAACATAGGTAGGAATTAGAACATACATTTATGAATTAAATAACAATTAATTCAATAGGATCTCTATGGTATGAAAGTTCTTCTGTCGTATTTATCATGGCCTGATAGAGAACTGAGAGGAAAGGCGATACAGAAATGGCAGAAGCAGAAAGTCAAAGATTTGGGCGAATAACTCATTTCAAATCAAATTGTATTTGTCACATGCGCCGAACACAACAGTAAAATGCTTACTTAGTAGACATTAACTGACAACGCAGTTTTAAGAAATTACCCCCCCAAAAAAGAAAGAGATAAGAATATCAAATTAAAGAGCAGCAGTAAATAACAATAGCGGGGCTACATAAAGGGGGTACCGGTACAGAGTCAATGTGCCGGGGGCACAGGTGTCAAGGTAATTGAGGTAATATGTACATGTAGGTAGAATTAATAAAGTGACTATGCCTAGATAATGGAGTAGCAGCAGCACAGAGGAGAGGGGGGGCGACACAAATAGTCTTAAGTCTTATGGCTTGGGGGTAGAAGCTGTAGAAGCCACTTGGACCTACACTTGGAGCTCCGGTACCGCTTGCCGTGCGGTAGCAGGAGTCTTGGACAATTTTTAGGGTCTTCCTATGACACCGCCTGGTAAATACAGTTGAAGTCTGAAGTTCACATACACTTATGTTGGAGTCATTAAAACTCATTTTTCAACCACTTCACAAATGTCTTGTTAACCTTTTGAGGACGCATGCCAAATCTTTTCAGTCTCTTGAGGGGGAATAGGTTTTGTCGTGCCCGCTTCACGACTGTCTTGGAACTTGTTAGCTTGTTGGTGATGTGGACGCCAAGGAACTTGAAGCTCTCAAACTGCTCCATTACAGCCCCGTTGATGAGAATGGGGGCGTGCTCTGTCCTCCTTTTCCTGCAGTCCACAATCATCTCCTTTGTCTTGATCACGTTGAGGGAGAGGTTGTTGTCCTTGCACCACACGGTCAGGTCTCTGACCTCCTCCCTATAGGCTGTCTCATCATTGTCGGTGATCAGGCATACCACTTTTGTGTCATCAGCAAACTTATTGATGGTGTTGGAGTCGTGCCTGGCTGTGCAGTTATGAGTAAACAGGGAGTACAGGAGGGGACTGAGCACACACCCGAGGGGCCCCTGTGTTGAGGATCAGCGTGGTGGATGTATTGTTACCTACCCTTTGCTTAGTGATGAGCTGAGGGTACAATGGTGTTGAACCCTGAGCTGTAGTCAATGAATAGCATTCTCACATAGGTGTTCCTTTTGTCCAGGTGTGAAAGTGTCTAGTGCAATAGAGATGGCATAATCTGTGGATATGTTGGTGCGGTATGCTAATTGGAGTGGGTGTAGGGTTTCTGGGATAATGTGTTAATGTAAGCCTTGACCAACTTTTCAAAGCATTACATGGCTACAGACGGAAGTGCTACGGGTCGGTAGTCATTTAGATAGGTTACCTTAGTGTTCTTGGACATAGGGACTACGGTGGTCTGCTTGAAACATGTTGGTATTACAGACTCAGACCGGGAGAGGTTGAAAATGTCAGACACTTGCCAGTATGTCAGCGGATGCTCGGAGTACACGTCCGGAGTACACATAATCCGTCTGGCCCTGCGGCCTTGTGAATGTTGACCAGTTTAAAGGTCTTACATCGGCTGTGGAGAGCGTGATCACAGTCATCTGGAACAGCTGATGCTCACATGCATGTTTCAGTGTTACTTGCCTCGAAGCAAGCATAGAAGTTATTTAGCTCGTCTGGTAGGCTCGTGTCAATGGGCAGCTCTCGGCTGTGCTTCCCTTTGTAGTCTGTAATAGTTTCAAGCTCTGCCACATCCGACGAGCATCGGAGCCGGTGGACTACGATTCGATCTTAGTCCTGTATTGAGGCTTTGCCTGTTTGATGGTTCATCGGAGGGCATAGCGGGATTTCTTACAAGCTTCTGGGTTAGAGTCCCACTCCTTGAAAGCGGCAGCTCAAACCTTTAGCTCAGCGCGAATGTTACTTGTGATCGATGGTTTCTGGTTGGGTTATGTACGTACAGTCACTGTGGGGATGACGTCCTCGGTGCACTTTTTGATTAAACCAGTGACTGATGTGGGGTACTCCTCAATGCCATCGGAAGAATCCTGGAAACATATTCCAGTCTGTGCTAGCAAAACAGTCCTGTAGTTTAGCATCTGCTTTATCTGACACTTTTTTTTATAGACCGAGTCACTGGTGCTTCCTGCTTAACTTTTTGCTTGTAAGCAGTTATCAGGAGGATATAATTATGGTCAGATTTGCCAAATGGAGGGTGAGGGCAAGCTTTGTACGCATCTCTGTGTGTGGAGTATAGGTGGTCCAGAGTTCCTTTCCCTCTGGTTGCACATTTAACATGCTGATAGAAAGTAGGTAAAACAGATTTAAGTTTCCCTGCATTAAAGTCCCCGGCCACTAGGAGCGCTGCCTCTGGATGAGTGTTTTCCTTGTTTGCTTATGGCCTTATACAGCTCATTGAGTGCGGACTTAGTGCTAGCATCGGTCTGTGGTTGTATGTAGACAGCTACGAAAAATACAGATGAAAACTCTAGGTAGATCGTTTGGTCTACAGCTTATCATAAGATACCCTACCTCAGGCGAGCAAAACAGAGACTTCCTTAGGTATTGTGCACAAGCTGTTTACATATATGCATAGGCCCCCGCCCCGTGTCTTACCAGAGGCTGCCTGCCGATAGAGTGTAAAACCCACCAGCTGTATGTTCTTAATGTCATCGTTCAGCCACGACTTGGTGAAACATATGATATTACAGTTGGTAGGATATACGTGTTTTCAGTTCGCCCCATTTATTTTCCAGCGATTTAATGTTAGCTAATCGGTCTAATCTGAGTTGAGTAATCGCAGTTCTGATGTCCAGAAGCTCTTTTCGGTCATAAGAGACTGTAGCAGCAACATTATGCACAAAACAAGTTACGAACAATGCGAAAAAACAAAAATAGCATTGTTGGTTAGGAGCCGACAAGATGGCAGCCATCCCCTCCATCATAGCTCATTAGAGAAACAAGTTCATTCATTCAGCCCAAAGCTGATAGCAGTAGAGGAGATAAACGGAGGGAGGATAGGAAAGGAGAGGGAGGAGAGAAAATAGTGATATCTTTAATAAAATCCCGAAAATGTATTCTAAATGGCACCACAGGCTCTGGTTCTTCTCCAGGTCTGCTCTTCATGTTAACTAGAGGGCAGTGGATGGTAGCGATGTGAATATCATGTTTCAAATGCCTTTGTATGAACAACAGTGGTTGTTTTGCATTATTCATGTTTTGGGTTGTAGACTGATAAGGAGATGTGAAGAGACGAGTGTTATTGACTTTCATTGTTAATGACGCTGGTGATGTCCTTGTTCACATTACCCATAAGCAATCCATTATGTTGCGCCGGATGTTACGCAGTGAAAACGCAAGGCCACCTTGCGGTTGAAAGCTCTGTTGCGATATGGACACCGCATACTTTGAAATTCAGCCACACCGGTTACGTGGCCACCTTTCCAACTAGTCAGTTCATTCAATTCCTGCCCTGGTCAATTGCAAGTGCTGTTATTAAGTGGAAACGTCTAAGATGGTTTTGTTCTCTATGGTCACCCAAATACACCGAGTGTACAAAACATTAGGAACACTTTCCTAATATTGAGTTGCACCCCCTTTTGCCCTCAGAACAGGGCATGGACTCTAAAAGACATTTAAATGTGTTAACCCTCGCAAGACATCCCTAGCCGTGTCCTCAGAGCATGCGCAGACCAGCTGGCTGGTGCGTATACGGCCGTATTCAATCTCTCCCTATCCCAGTCTGCTGTTCCCACATGCTTCAAGATGGCCACCATTGTTCCTGTACCCAAGAAGGCAAAGGTAACTGAACTAAATCACTACCGCCCCGTAGCACTCACTTCTGTCATCATGAAGTGCTTTGAGAGACTAGTCAAGAATCATATCACCTCCACAGAGAGGCTGCTGCCTACATACATACATACATACTTGAAATTCTTGGCCACTTTAATAATGTTTATATATCTTGCATTACTCATCTTATATGTATATATTGTATTTTATACAATCTATTGCATCTTGCCTTTGCCGCTCGGTCATTGCTCTTCCAGATATTTATACATTCTTATTCCATTCCTTTACTTAGACTTGTGTGTATTAGGTCGTTGTGGAATTGTTAGATTACTTGTAAGATATCGCTGCACTGTTGGAACTAGAAGCACAAGCATTTCGCTATACTCACAATAACATCTGCTAACCATGTGTATGTGACCAATAACATTTGATTTGATAAGGTATCAAAAGTTTTCCACAGGGATGCTGGCCCATGTTTACCTCAATGCTTCCCACAGTTGTGTCAAGTTGGCTGGATGTCCTTTTGGTGGTGGACCATTCTTGATATACACTCAAATGGTTGAGTGGGTGGGGTTATATCCTTCCTGTTTGGCACTGTCCGGGGGTATCATCGGATGGGGCCACAGTGTCTCCTGAGCCCTCCTGTCTCAGCCGCCAGTATTTATGCTGCAGTAGTTTGTGTCGGGGGGCTAGGGTCAGTTTGTTATATCTGGAGTACTTCTCCTGTCCTATCCGGTGTCCTGTGTGAATTTAAGTATGCTCTCTCTAATCCTCTCTTTCTCTCTCTCGGAGGACCTGAGCCCTAGGACCATGCCTCAGGACTACCTGACATGATGACTCCTTGCTGTCCCCAGTCCACCTGGCCGTGCTGCTGCTCCAGTTTCAATTGTTCTGCCTGTGATTATTATTATTTGACCATGCTGGTCATTTATGAACATTTGAACATCTTGGCCATGTTCTGTTATAATCTCCACCTGGCACAGCCAGAAGAGGACTGGCCACCCCACATAGCCCGGTTCCTCTCTAGGTTTCTTCCTAGGTTTTGGCCTTTCTAGGGAGTTTTTCCTAGCCACCGTGCTTCTACGCCTGCATTGCTTGCTGTTTGGGGTTTTAGGCTGGGTTTCTGTACAGCACTTTGAGATATCAGCTGATGTACGAAGGGCTATATAAATACATTTGATTTGAGTGTGAAAAACCCAGCAGCGTTGCTGTTCTTGACACAAACTGGTGCGGCTGGCACCTACTACCATACCCTGTTCAAAGGCACTTCAATATTTGTCTTGCCCATTCACCCTCTGAATGTCACACATAAACAACCATGTCTCAATTGTCTTAAGGCTTAATCGTTATTTAACCTGTCTCCTCCCTGTCATCTACACTGATTGAAGTGGATTTAACAAGTGATATCAATAAGGGATCAAATCTTTCAACTGGATTCACCTCTTTACGCTTCTGCTACTCTCTGTTCATCATATATGCATAGTCACTTTAACCATATCTTTATGTACATACTACCTCAATCATGCATAGTCACTTTAACCATATCTATATGTACATACTACCTCAATCATGCATAGTCACTTTAACCATATCTATATGTACATACTACCTCAATCATGCATAGTCACTTTAACCATATCTATATGTACATACTACCTCAATCATGCATAGTCACTTTAACCATATCTTTATGTACATACTACCTCAATCATGCATAGTCACTTTAACCATAGCTATATGTACATACTACCTCAATCATGCATAGTCACTTTAACCATATCTATATGTACATACTACCTCAATCATGCATAGTCACTTTAACCATATCTATATGAACATACTACCTCAATCATGCATAGTCACTTTAACCATATCTATATGTACATACTACCTCAATCAGCCCGACTAACCGGTGCCTGTATGTAGCCTCGCTACTTTTATAGCCTCGCTACTCTTTTTCACTGTCTTTTTACTGTTGTTTTTATTTCTTTACGTATCGATTGTTCACCTAATACCTTTTTTGCACTATTGGTTAGAGCCTGTAAGTAAGCATTTCACTGTAAGGGCTACACCTGTTGTATTTGGCACACATCACAAATAAACTTTGATTTGATTCACCTGGTCAGTCTATTGTATGGAAATAGGTGTTCTTAATGTTTTGTCCACTCTGTGTACATGTTCACACACTAAGATCGAGAGGGCTTTTGATTTATTTAAGGTGAAGCCCCTAAGGTGTCATAACCAGAGGTCCCTGAGGTGTTAGTCTATCTATAGAAAGATGTAGGTTTCCAGGCTCTCCAGTCACTAGTCCTCCCTACCAACTACAGATCCATTATCAATACACACACAATATCTGACAATGACCAGGGCCCAATAAAATATAACATCTGGACAAAATGAGAGTTTATCTGCTGTATGGAAGTTGCATCCAAAAAGGCACCCTTTCCGCTATATAGTATACTACTTTTGATCAGGGCTCTAGTTTAAAGTAGTGCACTATATAGGGATTGGGTGCCATTTGGGACACAGTGAAAAACATATCTTTCAATGAATCTATACAGGGAGGGGGCTAAGTGGCTTATCAAAGAAACCAATTTTGAGGAGGTCCCTAAGATTCACAAAACCCACATACAGTAAAAGCACAGGAATGTGTTGAAGAGATGTGTGGTTACTAAAAGTACTGCCTGGCAGCTCATTTTCATATCTAGCAGCTTCTCAGCTAAACTGAAAGTAGAGAAGCCACATTCTTTACTTGGCCACTGCTCTGTGTAGCAGTTCATTTAAAAATTTTTTACCTTTATTTAACTAGGCAAGTCAGTTAAGAACAAATTCTTATTTTCAATGACGGCCTAGGAACAGTGGGTTAACTGCCTGTTCAGGGGCAGAACGACAGATTTGTACCTTGTCAGCTTGGGGGTTTGAACTTGCAACCTTCCGGTTACTAGTCCAACGCTCTTAACCACTAGGCTACCCTGCCGCCCCTAGGCTACCCTGGAGAATGTCTCAAGGTGTTTGGGTTAAGATGGCAGTGAGGTTACCTGTCTGCCAACCTAATTCACAAAACATGACGTTGAGCTTCTTTCCACTGGAATCCTCACATTCAGAAGTCTAAGTTGTACAAGTTGTGGGAGGGGATATGCATGTCCTTCAGCAGTGGGGACATGCTTTACACTATCTTTAAGCATATAAATACACAAGCACGAACACATGCACACAAACAGATTAAAGGGACATTTTTGTACTTAGCATTGGCTCGTGAAACTACCAAACTTCCTTCATACACGCAGAAACATAAACATGGTATCCATGAGTTCATCTGCCTTTGAGAAAGTACAGAATCACACTTTAAGCCTCAGAGAAGATGGGGCTTTTGAGTCTGCAGCTTCTTTAAACCTAGAGACAGATTCATCAGACATATAGACAACATCAAGCTCTGCCGTGTGTCAGGAGGATGTCAACCAAATCAAACCCAGAGGAGGACCACAGTGGAACACTGTACATTGTGTACCGGTTGATCAGCTTGATGTGAGGGCATTTCGAAGTTAAACCTTACTAATGCTTGTGTACTAAAACATCTGTGTTTAAGCCTGAACTTTGGGTTTGAGATTGTCATATAAACTAACATATATAGGATAGAAAAGTGTGTGCGTGCATTAATAGAGGCCTGTCCTGACTGTGTAGAATGACCCCATGATGTCTGGCCACTCAGCCAAGATTGACAGAAACTGACTGGTTCCTCTTGATCAGAGACAGACTAAAGGTTATATCCTACACACCAGTAACAGAGCTATTGTTCTGTCTGGAGCCTGTTTCTGGGCCAAAGATACATGTGCGCGTGCGTGCGTGACCAGTACAACCATACATCATCTGGCCCGACAGTCAAAAGTGCTTGCTTGCCCAACTTTGGGGAACTGTAGAGCTACTGTTAGAGGAAGTATGTCTGGATTGACTTCCTGTCATTCTGGCCCCTGTTGCTCTCACTCAGTTGCAACAGACTGAGGCAACCTTTTCACCCAGTTGTCTCCCCTCACACACACATAGGGTCACGTGTTTTGCAGATGCTTGCATGGGGTAGCTGGACTATATAAATGATCCTGTACTTTTGTACAGGAGGCTCTCTGTGTGTGTAGCCCCACCTTTGATCTTGTCGCCCAGCAGGCTACACTCGTGGTCTGAGTAATGGACGATGGGTGGAGGGGAGGGGGGTCTGAAACGGTCCTCCTCCATCCTCCTGCGGTGTCTCTCCTCTCTGGCATACAGGCGCTGACGACACTCCCACTCATACAAGTCGTCTCTGGCCTGGGCAAAGTCCACATGGAGCCGCCCTGTGTCCTTCTTGTCTGTACTGGAGCCCAGACGCATACGGTAGCCTGGAGGGAGAGGAAAGGGAGTTGAGGAGAGAGAGAGGGAGGGGAGAGAGGAGTGGGGAGAGAAAAGGAGTGGGGAGAGAAAAGGAGTGGGGAGAGAGAGAGAGAGGGGGAGAGAGAGAGAGGGGGAGAGAGAGAGAGAGAGAGAGAGAGAGGGGAGAGAGAGAGAGAGAGAGAGAGATGGGGAGAGAGAGAGAGAGAGAGAGAGAGAGAGAGAGAGGGGAGAGAGAGAGAGAGAGAGGGGGAGAGAGAGAGAGAGAGAGAGAGAGAGGGGGAGAGAGAGAGAGAGAGAGAGAGGAGGGGAGAGAGAGAGAGAGGGAGAGGGGGAGAGAGAGAGAGAGAGGGGGAGAGAGAGAGAGAGAGAGAGAGAGAGAGAGAGGGGAGAGAGAGAGAGGGGGAGAGAGAGAGAGGGGGAGAGAGAGAGAGAGGGGAGAGAGAGAGAGAGAGAGAGAGGAGGGAGAGAGAGAGAGAGAGGAGGGAGAGAGAGAGAGGAGGGGGAGAGAGAGAGAGGAGGGGAGAGAGAGAGAAGGGGGGAGAGAGCGTTAGAACCAATTGGTAACATCACAAGTGACATTTCACTCTGCTAAACGGGCAGGTGCAGGGCGATAAAGCGCCGTAAATACCCACAAACCACTTTCTATCAGACACCTGCATCTCTCTCTTGACATCCTCTATTTGGGTTGAAACGATCGGTCCATCCATCCCTCTGAGGCTCTCCTTTTTTTAATCTGTTGGTTCCTGTCACAGCTGCATCCCAGCTAAAGTAGCTTTGTGGGGTTGAAGTAAACACCTTTCTGTTCTCTAAACTAATTCATAGAGAAGACTTAGAGACTAATTGGTCCTCTAGTGACACCCAAGCAAACATCTCTCTCCATTCTCCTGCTCATCTTTCCTCTGTATCTCGCTCTCTCTCTCTCCCGCTCCTCTCTGTTTCTCTTTCTCTCCCTCCTGCTTTCTGCTGTCTCACTCTTCAGTCTCTTTCACTCCTCCTCCTCTCCATCGCTGCTCATTCACTCAAATGACACACGGCCTGCTCTTTGCTTCAGGCTCACAGATGTGATTCAATATTTCATAGGGAGACTGGAGAGCTCTGTGCTGCTGGACCACTAGGTCGATGGACTACTAAACTGTAACTAGAATGGTGGTCTGTGGGACTGGTGGTGGACATAATGTATGGGACAGTTATCCATTCTTACTGAAGAGAATAGCTAGGCCAAGTCACCTGAGACGGCTACACACACGGGTCAGTCTCACAAAACTCACATTTGACCCCCCCCTCCCAAAAGGGTAATTTTTCACAACATTTTCTCTAGGATCACTTATATTAGGATCTGTACTTATTTATTTGATCATTATTGTGGTTATTAATAAGATATGATGCATTTTTCAAGGTGGGTTAATGTTAAAACAAAATTAAATGGTAAATTTGAAGAAAAAAAATGTCTCCACAAAATGTTCATCACAGTGGAGTTATCACAAAACTACCACCAACAGGCCTCGATCACCACCACGAAGCCAACATTATTTACAAATAGACCTACCTAACGCAACAACTTCTGTAAGAGGGGATACGGAGCATATTTCTAATTATTTACCACACATCATCGCCAGCAACAGTTGGAGAACAAAGGTACTGATTATAGAAATGACTGCAGTTGATATAGACTAGACTAATAAATACACTATTTGCCTTCATCAAAACAATGGTTTTGTTGCATATTTCATTCTGGAACCTGCCAAGGTTTATGGGGGCTGTAACCTTTTCTAAATGGTACACTACAGCAGTTCACAAAAAAGCCTGAAATCGACAAGCCACATCTATTATTCCAAAACTGCAGCTCGTGGTTGGAACACATACTTCCCTACTTTTAATCAACCAGTCCATTTTGAATTTGCGATAAAGCTGTTGTGATTTGGCAAGGAATGTAGCTTGTCTACAGTTTTGTTTGTGTATCCCATCAGATACATTATATTTCTGTAGGCCTAATGGGAGTGGTCAGAACAATTTTGTAAGAGAAAGGGAAGAGAAACTGTAGGGAGAAGAACTGATCACTTGGCTAGGTGTATTTTTTGTTGAGAGTCGCTAATGCACATAACAAATGGAAGGAATACTAGAGTCAACACGAATTAACAGTTGTCTTTGGGACAAAATCTCACCTGCCCAGAGAGTTGCATAGTTTGCCATTGAAAAACTGTACTGATCTCTAGAGATTCAGAAACCCAATACATCAGACTTGCATAATACTAAAAGTACTGCAATTGACTAAAATACCCCTTATTTCAGTATGGTACTGTAACTACATTCATGTATTTTCAAGAGTAAAAAGTGAATTTAAGCACAAAACAAAGTTATTCATTTTTTTAAACAATAAATGATCTTTAACCTCTTCAACCTATGGGGGCGCTATGTCATTATTGGATTAAAAAAACGTGCCCGTTTTAAGCGCAATATTTTGTCACGAAAAGATGCTCGACTATGCATATAATTGGCAGCTTTGGAAAGAAAATGTGCCATGAACGAGCATAAGCTCTCTGCCGTTCGTCCAAGGTGTCTGCAGCATTGTGACGTATTTGTAGGCATATCATTGGAAGATTGGCCATAAGAGACTACATTTGCCAGGGGTCCGCCCGGTGTCCATTGTCTAAATTGGTGCGTAAACTTCAGCTGCAGGCATTTTCCCATGGGATTCAGAGGGGAAAGCACACTTCCACGAACGATATATCATCGAAGAGATATGTGAAAAACACGTTGAGGATTGATTCTAAACAACGTTTACCATGTTTCAGTCGATATTATGGAGTTAATTTGGAAAAAAGTTTGGCGTTTTGACGAATGAATTTTCTGTTTTTTTTGGTAGCCAAACTTGACGCAGAAAACGGACCGATTTCTCCTGCACAAATAATCTTTCAGGAAAAACTGAACATTTGCTATCTAACTGAGTCTCCTCATTGAAAACATCCGAAGTTCTTCAAAGGTAAATGATTTTATTTGAATGGTTTTCTGTTTTTTGTGAAAATGTTGCCTGCTGAATGCTAACGCTAAAAGCTAATGCTAGCTATCAATAGCTATCAATACTGTTACACAAATGCTAGTTTTGCTATGGTTGAGAAGCATATTTTTGAAAATCTGAGATGACAGTGTTGTTAACCTCTTCCCTCTACCCTCTACTTTTTTGAACATTCTGTTAAAAATCGCGCAACATTTCAGCGCATTGATAAAGGTGAACCACAATTAATTGACTGAGGTTGCAGTACCTACAGCTTCCACACGGTGTCTAAAGTCTTGTCATTTCCCTACGAGTTTTTTCTTGGTCAAACACATGCAAGGCACCGTATTTCTTCAGGTCTAGGAGTTTCTAGCCGGACATTTATCCAGACGGACAGCTAATGATTTTTACATCGCCTCCTGATGAATTTTATCGCTTATTAACGTTTACTAATACCTAAAGTTGCATTACAAAAGTATTTCGAAGTGTTTTGTGAAAGTTTATCGTCGACTTTTTGAATTTTAAAAAATGACGTTACGTTTTGAAACAATGTTTTTTTCGTTTATCACACAGTCTACATATAACGATATCTAGGCTTTATATGGACCGATTTAATCGAAATAAAGACCCAATAGTGTTTATGGGACATCTAGGAGTGCCAACAAAGAAGATGGTGAAAGGTAATGAATGTTTTCTATTTTATTGTGCGGTTTGTGTAACGCCGAAATGCTAATTATTTTGTTTACGTCCCCTGCGGGTCTTTTGTGTTGAAGTGTATTGTTTCATGCTATCAGATAATAGCTTCTCATGCTTTCGCCGAAAAGCATTTTAAAAATCTGACTTGTTGCCTGGATTCACAACGAGTGTAGCTTTAATTCGATACCCTGCATGTGTATTTTAATGAACGTTTGAGTTTTAACTAATACTATTAGCATTTAGCGTAGCGCATTTGCATTTCCAGAGCTCTAGTTGGGACGCAAGCGTCCCGAGTAGAAGCAAGAGGTTAACAAAAGGCTAAGCTTGAGAGCTAGCATATTGATTTCATTTCATTTGCGATTTTCATGAATAGTTAACGTTGCGTTATAGTAATGAGCTTGAGGCTGTATTCACGATCCCGGATGGCTCGCCGCAAGAAGTTAAAGGTCTTTAAAGGTAATATTGGTGTACTATGACGTGGATGTAAGGTAATTTAGATGTATTTCTGGATTGAATGGGATCCTATGGGCAAATGCTTAAAGTATTTATTTTAATTTAATTTTAATTTAACCAGGAAGGGCTCATTGAGATTTAAAATATCCTTTACAAGAGCGTCCTGGCCAAGATAGGCAGCACCAAGTCATTACAAAAATTACAGACAAACAACATGAAAAACGACAAGTAATCTCATAAAAACCATAGAATTCACAAGAGTATAACAAAATCAAAAACAGCTAATTAAAAACATTGACAGGTCAGAGAATGATGTAAAAAAAAAAAGTTCTTCCAGTTTAAAATGATTTTGATAAGGCGTTCCAATACGATGGCGCAGAGTATGAGTATGCAGAGTCTGGTGTTCAACCTTCCCAAGTTCTCTCACGTCACCCCGCTCCTCCGCTCTCTCCACTGGCTTCCAGTTGAAGCTCGCATCCGCTACAAGACCATGGTGCTTGCCTACGGAGCTGTGAGGGGAACGGCACCTCAGTACCTCCAGGCTCTGATCAGGCCCTACACCCAAACAAGGGCACTGCGTTCATCCACCTCTGGCCTGCTCGCCTCCCTACCACTGAGGAAGTACTGTTCCCGCTCAGCCCAGTCAAAACTGTTCGCTGCTCTGGCCCCCCAAAGGTGGAACAAACTCCCTCACGACGCCAGGACAGCGGAGTCAATCACCACCTTCCGGAGACACCTGAAACCCCACCTCTTTCAGGAATACCTAGGATAGGATAAAGTAATCCTTCTCACCCCCCCCCCTTAAAAGATTTAGATGCACTATTGTAAAGTGGCTGTTCCACTGGATGTCTTAAGGTGAACGCACCAATTTGTAAGTCGCTCTGGATAAGAGCGTCTGCTAAATGACTTAAATGTAATGTAATGTAAATGAGTACATAAAAGCCCTTTTACCAAATTCAGTTCTGACATTTGGAACAGTTAGCAGGATAAAGTACAGCGAACGAAGAGAGTACCCACCACATTTCTGAACAATAAAAATGTCCAAATAAAAAGGTAGTAAACCCAAAATGGCTTTGTAAATAAAAGTATACCAGTGACTGAGCCTACGAGTGACTAGAGAAGGCCAGCCAACCCTGGTATACAAAGTGCAGTGGTGCGTAAGGGTTTTGCAGTTTAAAATAAATCTCAAAGTGCCATGGTAAAGGGTGTCAATTGATCTCAAACACTGAGTGGAAGCATTCATATATAAAATATCCCCATAGTCTAGTAAAGGCATAAATGTAGCTGATACTAGCCTCCTGGCTTCAAAAGAAAAACAGGCCTTATTCCTAAAACAAAATCCCAATTTCAGCTTAAATTATTTTGTAAGTTGTTGAATATAAGAGAGGCCGTCATCAATTAAAATTCCAATATATTTATGAGGTTACAACTTCAATCTCCTTACCCTGACAGGTAGTAATAGGTGAAAGGTTCAGAGGTCTATTTCTTGCTTTAGAAAACACCATTAGTTTAGTTTTGTCAGTATTGAGGATAAGCTTAAATTGACACAAGGTATGTTGAACAGTATAAAAAGCAGTTTGCAAGTACTGGAAAGCTTTTGTAAGAGACGAGGCACAACAGTAAATAACAGTATCATCAGCATAAAAATGAAGTTGCACATTTTGGACATTTTTGTCTAAATCATTTATATATATAGTGAATAAGAGAGGACCAAGTACAGAGCCTTGGGGCACACCATTAAAGACAGACAATTTAACAGACTTAAGCCCATCAAATTGATTGCACAGTTCTATCAGACAGATAGTTAGAAAAACATGCAACTGCATGCTCTGAAAGACCTACACTTGACAATCTCTGCCTTAGTATAGCATGATCAACTGTATCAAAAGCCTTAGAGAAATTAATAAAAAGTGAGACACAGCGCTGTTTTTATCAAGGGCTTCAGTGATATCATTTAAAACCATCATGGCTGCTGTAATTGTGCTCTGCTTCTTCCTGAAGCCCGATTGGTACATTGATAAAATAGAGTTCGTAAATAAAAACTATTTTAGCTGTTCACTCACAAGGGTTTCAAGTATTTTCACCAGGGGTGACAGCTTTTAGATTGGCCTATAATTGTTTAAAAGAGTTGGATCTCCCCCTTTTAAAAGTGGTAGGACAAATGCTGATGTCCAGATTTTCATGACATTCCAGGGTTAGATTGAACAGATATGTAAGTGGTTCAGCTATGAAATCAGCAGCCAGATTTAAAAAGCAGGGATCCAAAAGATCAGGACCTGCAGGCTTTCTCTGATCTAAGGATTTCAGGGCTTTTATGTACCACCTGCACTGAGAATGGCAAAGAGCTAAAAGTTTGACCAGCCCTCACTGGTTCATCCACACAGGGTTGTACAGAGACAGAGGACACTGAATCAGACAGTTTACCAGATGAGACAAAGTGCTCATTGAAACAATTCAGCATTTCAGTTGTCATGTTCAGCAACAGTATCTAAATATGTGAGATACGGACCAAAAACTGGCTTATGATATCAAACAACAGTATAAGTAAGTGCTAAAACAGGTACACATGTCAAAATGGGGCATATCCTAATTTGAGCTTTTTGCTCAAATTGCAGATTGTGGCCCAAAGTAAGTTAAATGGGGTTTAAGCACCCCATATTTCTTGACAAACCCTGTCAAATAATACGTTCAAATCAGGAAGACTGGTCTGAATGGTTGTTTAACTTCATTAAGCAGCATAACATAATTCACTCTGGTTCCTATTATACAGGCGTAGTGGGAATGAAAACAAACGTATCATCAGCATAGCGTCTCGTTCTTCTCCACATTCCTATTTGCCATGTGTGGAACGTCATTCACCTATTTACCTTGTAGCCTATAAGCACGGCACAAGAACGCACATTCCTCACGCTTGCTGTTTAACCTACGGGCTAACTCATACAATTATGACTTTCCTGTCAGCAAATGGATTTAAACCTTGGGATCTATTTACATGTCAATTTACCCATGTTATCTCACTTGCCCCAAACTATTTCATACAATTCCACACTGCATTCTGTCTATGTTGTTCATTCAGTTAAGCCTGTACTGAATTTAACTGTTTTACAAATCATCTATACAAACCAGTAAAAGCAGTGGTCCTAGTAAATAATTGAAGTTACCAGCACAGCACACCCATTGTCTATACATTAGAATTAGCATTACCGATATTAAGGTTCCCATTTTGGTAATAAGAAGCCCTTAGCTAACTCTGCAAATAAAAGGAGTCAGTAAACAATTGACCACATCACTAAAGCCCATTCATGCCCCCATGTTGGTAAGGTAATAGTTTTAACTTTGTCCCAATTATACTTTTTTTTGCCATAATGTGAGAAAGTCAAGTGGGGTAAAGGGAGTGTTTGAGAATAAGAACCTCATTCTGAAGGCATAAAAGCAAATAAATGAACTTGTGCTCATCTAAGGACAACTCCTCTAGATCAGGCTTTCCCAAACTCTGTCCTGCCCCCTGGGGGCAGAAAGAATGCAGACAGTTTTACTTACACATGATGCATTCTGTCGAAAAACTGATTGGAGTTTCTACGGTAATGAGACATGAACCCAGACACTTTTTATGTAATAAATATAGTGTAATATAACATTATGATTTATGGACAAACTACAGCAACATATTTTGTGTTTTATATTTTTCTAAAGTACAATGACCTGAGAATTAAATCCGGACACATTTCAGTAATGAGGATTTGGTGTGACTACTTAAAGTTAAAACTGGTTTCATGAGAAACAGTCACTACAAGCACACACATATGCACCACACAGACGAGCACACACACAATAAATAATGCATAGGATATTATTGTAGAGGCCAGTGTTAAATGTACTTTGTCGGGCTGTGATATATGTATCTAGTTTGCATATAGAGAGAGATTTAAGATGGCATGTGTCTGGAGTATAAAAGCTTTGATGGAAAAGGGGATAAAAAAAGACCCTGGTGCAACATGAATAGTGGGACTGGTACTGGAGATTACCACAGGACTACCACTGGAGATTAGTACTGGAGATTACGACTGGACTACCTCTAGGGGGTTAGCACTGGACTACTAACAACTGGAGGTTAGCACTGGACTACCTCTAGGGGGTTAGCACTGGACTACTAACTACTGGAGGTTAGCACTGGACTACTAAGTACTGGAGGTTAGCACTGGACTACCTCTAGGGGGTTAGCACTGGACTACTAACTACTGGAGGTTAGCACTGGACTACTAACTACTGGAGGTTAGCACTGGACTACTAACTACTGGAGGTTAGCACTGGACTACTAACTACTGGAGGTTAGCACTGGACTACCAACTACTGGAGATTAGTACTGGACTACCAACTACTGGAGATTAGTACTGGACTACAAACTACTGGAGATTAGTACTGGACTACAAACTACTGGAGATTAGTACTGGACTACCAACTACTGGAGATTAGTACTGGACTACCAACTACTGGAGATTAGTACTGGACTACCAACTACTGGAGATTAGTACTGGACTACCAACTACTGGAGATTAGTACTGGACTACCAACTACTGGAGATTAGTACTGGACTACCAACTACTGGAGATTAGTACTGGACTACCAACTACTGGAGATTAGTACTGGACTACCAACTACTGGAGATTAGTACTGGACTACCAACTACTGGAGATTAGTACTGGACTACCAACTACTGGAGATTAGTACTGGACTACCTACTACTGGAGATTAGTACTGGACTACCAACTACTGGAGATTAGTACTGGACTACCAACTACTGGAGATTAGTACTGGACTACCAACTACTGGAGATTAGTACTGACTGCTACTGGAGATTAGTACTGACTGCTACTGGAGATTAGTACTGACTGCTACTGGAGATTAGTACTGACTGCTACTGGAGATTAGTACTGACTGCTACTGGAGATTAGTACTGACTGCTACTGGAGATTAGTACTGACTGCTACTGGAGATTAGTACTGACTGCTACTGGAGATTAGTACTGACTGCTACTGGAGATTAGTACTGGACTACTACTGGAGATTAGTACGGACTACTACTGGAGATTAGTACGGACTACTACTGGAGATTAGTACTGGACTACTACTGGAGATTAATTTCCTTCATTTAGAACTATTAGGAGAGGGAGGACATTTACTGCACAACACCTGTAGTGGTCTTCTCATTGACCAACATAGTTAAGGTCTGTGACTGAAGATGGAGGACATTTACTGCACAACACCTGTAGTGGTCTTCTCATTGACCAACATAGTTAAGGTCTGTGACTGAAGAGGGAGGACATTTACTGCACAACACCTCTAGTGGTCTTCTCATTGACCAACATAGTTAAGGTCTGTGACTGAAGATGGAGGACATTTACTGCACAACACCTGTAGTGGTCTTCTCATTGACCAACATAGTTAAGGTCTGTGACTGAAGAGGGAGGACATTTACTGCACAACACCTCTAGTGGTCTTCTCATTGACCAACATAGTTAAGGTCTGTGACTGAAGAGGGAGGACATTTACTGCACAACACCTCTAGTGGTCTTCTCATTGACCAACATAGTTAAGGTCTGTGACTGAAGAGGGAGGACATTTACTGCACAACACCTCTAGTGGTCTTCTCATTGACCAACATAGTTAAGGTCTGTGACTGAAGAGGGAGGACATTTACTGCACAACACCTCTAGTGGTCTCCTCATTGACCAACATAGTTAAGGTCTGTGACTGAAGAGAGAGGACATTTACTGCACAACACATGTAGTGGTCTTCTCATTGACCAACATAGTTAAGGTCTGTGACTGAAGATGGAGGACATTTACTGCACAACACCTGTAGTGGTCTTCTCATTGACCAACATAGTTAAGGTCTGTGACTGAAGAGGGAGGACATTTACTGCACAACACCTCTAGTGGTCTTCTCATTGACCAACATCTGTGACTGAAGATGGAGGACATTTACTGCACAACACCTCTCATTGACCAACATAGTTAAGGTCTGTGACTGAAGAGGGAGGACATTTACTGTACAACACCTGTAGTGGTCTTCTCATTGACCAACATAGTTAACTACGTTGGTCAATGAGGAGACAACAAGAAGTGTTGTGCAGTAAATGTCCTCCCTCTTCAGTCACAGACCTTAACTATATTTCTGCTTTTTGTGACACCTCTCTTTGAAAAATGGCTGAATGCTTTCTGTGACTAGTTGCTGACCTAACATAACTATATGTTCTGCTTTCGCCGAAAAGCCTTTTTGAAATCGGACACTGTGGTTGGATTAACGAGAAGTGTATCTTTAAAATGGTGTAAAATACTTGTATGGTTGAGGAATTTTAATTATGAGATTTCTGTTGTTTTTAATTTGGCGCCGTGCAATTTCACTGGATGTTAGCGAGGTGGGACGCTAGCGTCCCGAACGATCCCAGAGAAGTTAAGGTCTCTGACTGAAGAGGGAGGACATTTATTGCACAACACCTCTCATTGTCTCCTCATTGACCAACATAGTTAAGGT